>NW_023416357.1:685000-1205000 GCF_014108235.1 Myotis myotis | reverse complement strand
TCACGCTGAGCCCTCTCGTCAGGCTTAGTCCTCTCCTCACGCTTAGCCCTCTCGTCACGCTTAGTCCTCCCGTCACGCTGAGCCCTCTCGTCAGGCTTAGTCCTCTCCTCACGCTTAGTCCTCTCGTCACGCTTAGTCCTCCCGTCACGCTGAGCCCTCTCGTCACGCTTAGTCCTCCCGTCACGCTGAGCCCTCTCGTCAGGCTTAGTCCTCCCGTCACGCTGAGCCCTCTCGTCAGGCTTAGTCCTCTCGTCACGCTTAGTCCTCTCGTCACGCTGAGCCCTCTCGTCACGCTTAGTCCTCTCGTCACGCTGAGCCCTCTCGTCACGCTTAGTCCTCCCGTCACGCTGAGCCCTCTCGTCACGCTTAGTCCTCCCGTCACGCTGAGCCCTCTCGTCAGGCTTAGTCCTCTCCTCACGCTTAGTCCTCTCGTCACGCTTAGTCCTCCCGTCACGCTGAGCCCTCTCGTCACGCTTAGTCCTCCCGTCACGCTGAGCCCTCTCGTCAGGCTTAGTCCTCTCGTCACGCTTAGTCCTCTCGTCACGCTTAGTCCTCTCGCCATGCTTAGTCCTCTCGTCACGCTGAGCCCTCTCGTCACGCTGAGTCCTCTCATCACGCTGAGCCCTCTCCTCACGCTGAGTCCTCCCGTCACGCTTAGTCCTCCCGTCACGCTGAGCCCTCTCGTCACGCTTAGTCCTCTCGCCATGCTTAGTCCTCTCGTCACGCTTAGCCCTCTCGTCACGCTGAGTCCTCTCATCATGCTTAGTCCTCTTGTGGCCGTGGCTTCCGCTAAAGGGGTTGCTCAGCAAAAAGGCCAGGTTGGCTCCTAGTGCCTGGGTGGGCTGTGGTATCTTCTGGATTTTATATCAAAGCCACCAGAGAAGCAATGGTTTTTCCGCCTCATGTTAACGTATGTCTACCTAAACGTAGCCCTAGCCTGTTTGGCTCAGTGGATAGAGCTTTGGTCTGCGGACTGAAGCCAATAATGAGTCTCTCATCATGGATGTTTCTCTCTCTCTCCCTCTCCCTTCCTCTCTGGAGCATATATATATATACTAGAGGCCCAATGCACGAAATTCGTGCAAGAGTAGGCCTTCCTTTCCCCGGCCGCCAGCAGGCACCCGGGACCCGGGCTTTCCTCGCAGCCCCGGCTTCATCTGGAAGGTCATCTGGAAGGACATCCTGAAGGACGTCCGGTCTAATTAGCATATTACGCTTTTATTATAGATTTTAAGATATGTAACACTCAGAAGAGCCCTTCTGTGCCCTGCTCCCCACATCTCAGCACACCCCCAAAATGCCTCTGCCGTGTGCCCCGGCAGGTCTGAAAGGCCTGTCATTCCCAGGCCAACTGCGAGCTCAGCGAGACCCCACAGCCTCCGGGACCCGAGCTCAGTCCCCAGGAAACAGCTTCCGAGAGTGGCCCACGGAGAAGGGACGGGTCAGGGCCCCGCGGGAGGAGGGAGGCAGGAGACGCACTTGCCGTGTTTGAGCTCTGGGCGCTGGCTCGTCACCTCCCGCCTTTTCCAGAGACCCTGAGCCTCATCCAAGAGGAGAATGGGGCGTGGGATTTGGGAACCAGAGTCTGTCCCCCTTCCCGCTGCTTTTCGTCGGCAGAAGCTGACGGCCTGCCTTCGGGACCAGGCTGGGCCAGTCCCAGGGGAGGGTGGCACCTGCCCTCAGAGCCTTCCACTCCCCCCTGCCGCCCTCTCCCACCCTCACCGCTGTGAGAACCACATGCAGCATCCGGAGACCCCTGTCACCTCCCCCCCCCCCCCCACCCCCACATCCACGCTTAGCCATCCCTTGTCGGCGCTCAGTGCCGTTGGTGGATTCCACCTGAAGGACTCCGGGGACAGTCAGGCACTGCGTTAGGCGGGTGCCATGTATCTGTGCGGGGAGGGCCCCGCTTCTCAGGCTCCTCACTTCACACCATCCTGGGCCTGTTCTTACAGGAAAGGGAGGTCCCAGCGAGGCCCCAAGGCCCAGGCATGGCCCTCCTGGCACCACCCGCCCGGACGCTGGGCCTCCTGTGACACGAGGCTGACTCTAGAATCCCCCGGGAGGACACGCCGGGAGGCCCCGTGGGGAGGAGAGAGCGGGCTCCCAGCCCCAGGGGCCTCCGCTGTGCAGGCTGAGCTGGACGTGCAATCCCTGAGGCCGGAGCCTCCGTCCGCAGCCCTCACGCGGGAGGCGCGGGGAGAAGGGTGTCCATGGGAGAGGGTGACGGGACAGGCTTTGGTTTTCCTTCTTTGGGAAGACAGTTGTCCGCTGGAGAAACGAACAACCGTGGTTTCTCTTTTTTGCCTCAAATCCCATCATTTGACGATTTTACCCCGAGTTCTTCAGCTTTTGAGAAAATGACAAGCAGGAGAGTTCCTATCCTAAAGCAGAGACTGGATCTCAAAGTCACAGGATAACAAACAGCGGTACACGTTTCACTGTAACTCTCACTGGTCCGCACGTTAAGCCGACCGATTTAAAAACATTAAAATATCGCCAGCGGTCGGGTTTTTAAGCGCTAACTCTCCTTTAAGTGACGGTCGGTCTTAACTCCGCGCTCCATGGCGTGCTCAGAGCTCACAGCCCCCCTCCTGTCTCGCAGGGGGATTCCGGGAGCCCCCTGATCTGCGAGGGCACCTTCCGGGGCGTCACGTCCTTCGGGAAGCCAGGCAAGTGCGGGGACCCCCGGGGCCCTGGCGTCTACATGCTGCTCTCCCAGAAGTACCTCAACTGGATCACGAAGACGATGCGGAGGGCGGCTTAGGTCACTGACCGCCGCTGCACTTGCTGCCGCGCCTCAGTCCCGCCATCAATAAAATCACTTGCGCCCTGACTGGTGTGGCTCAGTGGATAGAGCGTCGGCCTGCAGACTGAAGGGTCCCGGGTTCGATTCCAGCCAGGGGCATGTACCTTGGTTGCGGGCACATACCCACTGGGGAGTGTGCGGGAGGCAGCTGATCGATGTTTCTCATCGATGTTTCTAACTCTCTATCCCTCTCCCTTCCTCTCTGTAAAAAATCAATAAAATATATTTTTTAAAAAAAATCACTTGCACGACTGCGCCGGGTCCTCGTCTGTCACTCCCGGGGGCTGATCCCCGCCGGCGAAGCGAGGCAGGGCCACAGCCTGACCGGGGACGGGCCGGGGCGGGCGGGGACCCGTGTCACCCGTGTCACCCACGTCTCGGGTGATACGCAGAGTCAGGATTGGAAATGGCGCGGATAGCCACCCACAGGAAACTCGGCCACAGCTGTGCGGCTGTGCGATGGACTATGGCCCAGCGACGAAAGAGGGCGACAGCCGCCGCAGGCCGCAGCATGAACTGACCTTACAAACGTGATGTTGAGCGGAACAAGCCAGACGAAAAAGATGGTATTTTCTGAGTGACTCCATTTCTCTGAAGGTTGGCATAAGGCAAAACTAACCCAGGGAGGCAGGTTAGAATCGCAGAAGGGTGCCGAGTGGGAGGAGGGGTGAGGAGGAGACGGAGGGGGCAGGAGAGGGGAGGAGGACAGGAGGGGGGAGGGAGCAGAGAGAGGAGGGGGAGGGTCAGAGACGGGTGTGGGACATGCCACGGAGGAAGCAAAGCGCGTCCCCTGAGCGAGAAGCTCAGAGCCGCACCCCCTCGGAAGGCCCCTCGTCCAGCAGGACCCTCAGCACCCACGCGGGAGACGGGCCACACCTCACTGTCGCTTAGACGAGGGCGCGGGCCCTCAGGGCCAGGGCTGGCAGCAGCGCCCCCCACAGGCCGGCCGTCCTCTGCGGCCGCGCCCGCAGGTGTCTGGGCTCAAGGCCAGGCAGCGCCCAGCCTGGTGGCCGGTGGGAGAGGAGGCTGGTGGCCACTGTCCAGCTGGTGCTGAGGCTGGGAAGCCGCCGGGTGTGGCCACGGATCCCTCCCAGACCCGGGCCCGGCGGAACCGCCGCCTCCAGAGCCGGCCTCCTCCACGGTGCTGAGCCGTCGGGGACCCGGCAGCGTGGCCGGCCTAAGGTGGCGCTTGTCCCCCTCACACCCGTGTCCTGTGGCTGCCACACCGACGTGCGCACACGCGTGGCTTCAGCACCAGCATGTCCTCCCTGCGGGCCCTGGGAGCCAGCAGGGCCTCCCTCGGGGCTCCAGGCCCGCCCCTGCTCCTTGGGCTCCTGCAGCTCGGGCTGCCCTTGCCCTGTGGCCACAGGCTCAGGGTCGGCCCCTGGAGCCACACGCCTCCTCTTCCGGTGTCTCTTGTGAGGACATTTGTCGTTGTTTGACGGATTCGACGTACCCATGTTTACAGTAAGTGCCTACGAGCAGGCCGCCATCCGTGCCGTCGTCCTCGTGCGTAAACAAATGCGTGCTCCTCGTGCCCCAGCAGCACCCAGGAGCCTGCTGAGCGTGAGCACTGCACAGGGAGCTGCCACTGCATGAGCCCCGTGTGGGTGGGACGCCGTGCGGACAGCAGGCCGAGGCCCAGCTGGCTCCTCCAAAATCCAGCTGCAGGTGTCAGCCAGAGCGCGGGACGCATGATGCCGTTTCAGCGTCCAAGGCCTGGTCTGCACAGTCACTCCCGTCTCACCGAGGCCCCGGGCGCCGGGTCCTCACGCCTGGCTGCCGGGAGCAGCGTGCATCCCCGCACCTGCTGGGACGGGCTTGTCTCTGAGCCGTCAGCCTGCGGGGAGCCAGGCTGCACCCCCCGCAGTCCTGGGGGCCCTGCCGATCCTCACAGGTGATGGGAAACAATGAAGTAAAGACAGTGGTCGTGCCCTGACCGGTTTGGCTCAAGGGATAGAGCGTCGGCCTGAAGGGTCCGGACTGAAGGGTCCCGGGTTCGATTCTGGTCAAAGGCATGGACCTTGGTTGCGGGCACATCCTCAGTGGGGGGTGTGCAGGAGGCAGCTGATCGATATTTCTCTCTCGTCAATGTTTCTGACTCTCTATCCCTCTCCCTTCCTCTCTCTAAAAAAATCAATAAAAAAAATTTAAAAAGAAAAGACAGTGGTCGCCTCGATGAAACGGCGGTGCGGTTGCAGAGGGAGAAACAAAGAGGACCGACCGCGTGTTAGTTTAAACCCACGCTCCCACGAGAGCCCGTGGCCTTGCCTCAGACAGACTCGCGAGCCAGGCGAGGGCAACGGCGGATCTTGTGGGGAGACACGAGACGCCGCCTCACGCGCTGGCCATTCCTCCTGTCACATGAGGTTGTAAAGCCGAAGACACGTGTGCGATTCTGTCCGCCACATCAGCACCGCCGTGGGCCTGAGCCGACTCGGAGGCCCGTCAGTGAACACGGATCCATCGCCTTTGGCCCTTCTCGCTGCTCCGGCCCAGCACACAGAGCTGCTCCTGGCGGGCGGCCCCCCGGGACTCCCTGAGGTCGGGACCGTATCTGGGGTTCAGTTTCAATTCTCATCAAAACACCCCAGGGACGTCAGACCACAGGCCACAGCCTTCTCATCTCTCGGCTGAGAATGACACGATCTACAGGAACTGAGCCCACCCCGGCGCCCCGCGGGCCCCTCGACCGCAGCTGAGCAAAGCGTGATCCCGCGATGCTCCCTCCACCAGGAGCAGCTGCTGGGCGGCCGGCGGCACCGGGGCACCTGCAGGCGTGGCAGAGGCGAAGCTGTTCTGGCACCAGACTCTGCCAGCAACGGTTCTACAAAACTCAAGAAAACTTCCGGGTGTAGCCCTGACCGGTTTGGCTCAGGGGATAGAGCGTCAGCCTGCGGACTCAGGGGCCCCAGGTTCGATTCCGGTCAAGCGCATGTGCCTTGGTTGCGGGCACATTCCCAGTAGGAGGTGTGCAGGAGGCGGCTGATCGATGTTTCTCTCTCATCGATGTTTCTGGCTCTCTATCCCTCTCCCCTCCTCTCTGTGGAAAAATAAATAAAATATATATTTAAAAAAAAGAAAACTTCCGGGTGTGAAATTAGAAAATCGTAAGGGTGTGTTTACCGTGTTGCATGTTTGAAAGTTGTTCAGAGTCGATCTGAAAAGTTCTCGTTGATCCCCCCAAAGAGGAAACACTTGGGTAGAAATCTCACAAAACGTGTGCAATGACTATGTGAGGAAATGACAAAACTCTCATCAAAGAAAATTAAATAAATCGGTGGCCGTCCACGTGCGTGGATGAGAAGACCCAATACTGTCAAGATGGCAGTTCTCTCCAAGTTGATTTACAGACTCAGTGCCATCCCGGTAAGTTTTTTTTATGGACAAACAGATTCTGAGGTTTATCTGGAGGGAAAAGTGCCAGAATGGTCAACACAACCCTGAGTGAGAAGCGCCAAGGTGAGGGACCGGCACCATCCGACGTCACGGCTGGCCAGGGACTGTAGGAATCAGGACAGGGCGGGGTGGCAAAGAGGAGCACACGGGTCAATGCGATGGACAAACAGGTCCGTTACTCAGAGTTGCCCAAACTCGGAAGCAACGAGGACGTGCTTGAGCAGGTGAGTGGATGATAGACGCGATCCATCCGGGAGATGGGATATCATTTCAGTGCTCAGCACAGCTAGCGAGCCCTGGGCGGACACGGAGGCGCCCTCAATACGCACGAGTGCAGGAAGCCGCTCTGCACAGTTACGGCTGCAGGATTCCAACTGCATGCCGTTCTAGCGAAAGCAAAACCATGGAGACCGTGAGGAGTCTGCAGGGTTGGGAGGAGGGCGGGAGGGATGGGTGACGTACAAGACACTGTCATGGCGGATGCTTGTCACTCCACGTGTGTCAGACCCACGGCATCTACAACCCACTGAACCTGCTGCCCACGTGGCTGGGGTCACAGTGACGTATCACACAGGCCCGTCCATCGTGACGAACGCGCCGTCTCGTGTGGGGTGTGGACAGTGGGAGGCCGGGCACGTGTTGGGGGGGGAGGTAGGAGAATTCTGTCCTTCCCCTTCATTCGCTGTGAACCCAAACTCCTCTGAAAATAGGAGGGAGAGACAGGTAGGTAGGAAGGTAGGAGGGTAGGCAGATAACCTCCTAGTCCAGTGGTCGGCAAACTCATTAGTCAACAGGGCCAAATATCAACAGTACACCGACTGAAATTTCTTTTGAGAGCCAAGTTTTTTAAACTTAAACTATACAGGTAGGTACATTGTTATTAACTTCATTAGGGTCCTCCTAAGCTGGACTTTGCTAAAAACGTCCTCAGTCTGATTGAGGTACGTTTGCTGAGGTCGACCCCTTCCCACTCTCCCATCCACATGCATCTTGTACACTTGTTTTGTCTATCTCCTTTCGTTCATCCTCTCTATATGTCCAAACCATCTCCACATACCTTTCTCAATCCTCGACACTGCATCTTCTTTCACTCCACAGCGTTCCCTAAAATTAACTTAATAAACTTTACTCAAAGTTTTAAGTCAACTTCGCACTGTACGTGCGCCCGCACGTGGTATTTTGTGGAAGAGCCACACTCAAGGGGCCAAAGAGCCGCATGTGGCTCGCGAGCCGCGGTTTGCCGACCACTGTCCTAGGTTATCAGAATACTAGGGCACAGTCTCTCCGCCCTTTCACACATGCTTCTCCTCCTGTGTCAGATACTCGCCATCTAATAATGCGGAGTCAGTAACGAACGGCGTGCAGACGGCCCGGCCCCAGGGGTGGTGGGTATGGCCGCAGCGCGGGCGGTGCCCTGCGGACGGGCGGCTCATCCTCGGCGTTTGGAACTGCTGTCCCAGGCCCACCTCCCGTCCGGGAAATGCCTGTCACACAGTTTGACGTGACGCGAGCGCTTATTAACAGAGAGGAAGAGGGAGATAAGAAACAAGACAAAGGAGGGAAGAGGGTTGAATGACTCGATGCTCCACGCACATCGGCCTGGCTTGTTTACCTCGAGAGGCACGTCGTGCTGGCACTAAGTCAGGAGGAATTCTGAGCACAGACAATGTATGGGAACCTCGAGGGGTTGAAAACAAGGTCAGGAAGTAACAAAATGCAATAGGAACACACACATCTATCTAATAGCAAACAATCTGATACAAATATTTGGAGGGCGAGGGGGGGACCCCCCACATCCCAGGAGGGACCCTGGGGACACCTTGAGGTCGAGACAGAAGTCGCCAAGATGACCCTTTAGCACCCTCGCCGGTGTAGCTCAGTGGGTAGAGCGTCGGCCTGCAAACTGAAGGGTCCTGGATTTGATTCCAGTCAAGGGCACGTACCTCGGTTGCAGGCTCCACCCCTGCCCAGGGCCCCGGTTGGGGCTCGTGCAGGAGGCAACCAATCCCTGTGTTTCTCTCACATCGATGTTTCTCTCTCTCTTCCCCTCTCTCTGAAATCAATGGGAAAATACCCTCAGAAGCATGGAACAGAGTGTAGAATCCCAGCGGGAAGGCGGGGGGGGGGGGGGGGGGGCGGGGAGGGGTCGATGGGGGGAAAGGGGGCATCTGTAATACTTTCAACAATAAAGAATTATTTAAAATAAAAGAAAAAGGTGAGGATTAACAACAATGACCCACTGGCTCCCAGGCATGTGTCCCCAGCCCCCTGCCCACCTGCCGTGGCCACAGCCCCACACAGCGGCGGCCGGTCACGAGCCATCGACGCGAAGGTCTCAACACTCAGCTTGACCGTGACGCCCAGTCCCTCTCCTCGCGTGAAACTCAGCGCCTCCTCTTCCTGCCGGGCGTGCGGACCCTTCAGGCAGGTGGTCCAGAGACCGTGTCCCGCCACCACGCTCCGCGGGGCTCAGCCATGTCAGCCCCCCTCCCTCCCGTCTGGCCACGGCCACGGCCACGGCCACGGCTGCCCTCACGGGCTGCGTCTCTCAGCGTGGCTGGCCCCGCAGCCGGCCAGTGGCCCTTCAGGGTCACATCAGGATACACCTTCAGCCCCTTCCAGCGATTTCTTTTTTATACACACACTAGAGGCCCGGTGCACGGAATACGTGCAAGGGGCTCAGCCCTCGAAGCCCCAGCTTCGTCTGGAATGTCATCAGGACGGTCGTTCAGCTGTTTGGTCTAATTAGCATGTTAGCTCTTTATTATATAGGATATTTTTTATTTACTTCAGAGAGGAAGGGAGAGGGAGAGAGAGAAACATCAACGATGAGAGAGAATCATGGGTCGGCTGCCTCCCGCACGTCCCACACTGGGGATGGAGCCCGCAACCCAGGCCTGTGCCCTGACCGGGAATCGAACCCTGACCTCCTGGTTCCTAGGTCAGGGCTCAACCCCTGAGCCACGGCGGCCGGGCTGCCTGAGCTTTCTAGTAGTTCTCCCATCGCGGGAGTTTCCAGTCGCCCCACGGGAACCCAGGCTGCGCGGCTGCTTCACCTCGGGCTGTGAGCCTCCGGCCAGTGTCTGCGGCATCATCTTGGCCTCTCCAAGGCCAGGCTCTGGGTCCCTTCCTGCGAGTTCCTGGAATCTATTGTAATGATTTCATCAAAATAACCCCCGTCCGTCCCCCCCTCCGCCCCCCCCCCCACGCTGCCTGGGGACAGTCAGCCTCTCCTCCTCCCTCAGCCGGGGCCCCTGGGGGACGGTCGCTTGCCCCGTTCATGTTCACGTTCTCCAGACAACCTGTGAATTCACTGGGGGCTGGTTCCTGGGCCCACGTGTGCACAGCCTGAGGAGCTGGTTGACATACGCCTGTGGACCAGACATGAGACACATCTACCCCAGAGGCAGGGGCACACCAAGGAGGCCTGTCGCTCTGGAAACCAAAACAAGCCGCGGCCTGACCTTTCTCAGGCGGAGTGTGCACCTGCCCTGGGGCGTGAGGCCTGGGGGGCTGGGGGGCCGAGCGGTGGTTTCTCCCCAGCGCTAGGTGGGCAGTGCCAGGCCCCCGGCCCCGGCAGCGAGGCAGGAAGCTGCTTGGCCGTAGGAGACAGGCCTCGAGGGCCCATCTTCACAGAAAAGAAACAGCCTGTGGCCAGTGGGCAGGCGGTACAGGGAGGGGAGGGCAGGAGAGCTGTGTGACAGCAGCGCATTCTCTAGGACAGGGGTCCTCAAACCACGGCCCGCGGGCCACATGCAGATACAAATATTGTATTTGTTCCCGTTTTGTTTTTTTACTTCAAAATAAGATACGTGCAGTGTGCATAGGAATTTGTTCATAGTTTTTTTTAACTATAGTCCGGCCCTCCAGCGGTCTGAGGGACAGTGAACTGGCCCCCTGTTTAAAAAGTTTGAGGACCCCTGCTCTAGGGCCTAGCGAAGGGGGTGGAGACAGCTAGAAAGGCCTCGGCCCATTTAAAACAACAGCCCAACGGCAAGACCTGGGCGGTAGGAGGGAGTGTAAGCTGCAGGGGCCTCGGCCTCGAGGACCCGGGAGGGATGGGGAGGATGACGTAGCCTGCCATCCATCGCTGCTCCGCGTCCCGCCCTCAGACACCGGCTCTCGACATGCATTAAAGGTCTTGTTTCCGCCAGGCCGCATGTCTCCCAGCCGTTGCTTGAATTGGGACAGATGGGGGTGGGGGCGTGCCCCGGTTCTCACAGCAGGGTTCCAGGAACCCTGTTGCTCAGTGACTCGGCCAGAGACCCCGAGTGGAACTGTCACAGTTGCCGGGTGATCGTGCCGGATACACTTTTGTTCTCTGCTGGGAACTGTGTTCAGGAGACAATGCTTCTGTCGTAGCCACTCCTCCCGGGCCGGGAAGCAAGTGGCGTTGGCCTCTGCCCGGCTGAGGGCCAGCGTGGCGGGAAGGGCTCCCATCGCCCGGGCACTTCCCAGCACTTCCCTGGAAGCGCAGCAGGCTGGGAGGAGCGAAGCACCTCAGTTGGAACAGGGCTGCGGGCCTTCCCGGCCAGTGCAGGGGCCGCGGGCGGGGGTCTCAGGCAGTGTGGTGCCCCCCACCCCGTGGCTGCCCCTAGATGTTTGTTCAGCACAGCGGGAGGCCTCCTGCGGGGGCAGCCAGGGGGGGGACAGAGATGAGAATCAAGCAGCTGGAAGCTGCGCCCCAGCAGCGGTGCCTTCTCGGTGAATTATCTGATTTGTTAAATTCCGCTTCCTTACAGAGTCCGACGTTTTCTCACCGACAGGCCGCAGCCCATTGGTGAAACGTGAAACCGCCTTCAGAACTCAGTGCTCCAAGGTGCCCCTGAGACGGGCGCATGGATGTGCGAGTGGGAAGTGGGCTTCGCGGAGCTCCTCGGCCACCTGTTCGACGGCAAAGCTCATTTCCTACCGTCGGTCACGACCAAAAACATGAAAAACACGCACCGCCGTGTCCTTTCCGGCAGAGGAGGGTTTTAAGCCATCGTTTATCACCCACTTACTTCTACTCTGCCCACCGGATGGCCTTCGCTAGGGGAGGTCGGAGCAGGAGCCTCTCGGGTTTCATCAATTCCTTGAGCTCACAGAACGTGTGTGGCATCCGCGCCCGTCATGTGCCCCCCTGCGGTCCCGGTCATGTGCTCTGGGTACCCAGCCCTCCGCTTCCCAGGGACAAGGGCGCCACCTGCTGGGGGAATCATGTCTTTGTTGGGCGAGCGAGGGAGCTGCCACCCACGTCCTGACTCCTGGCAGAAGGTGGAGCCGGCATTGCACAGCCCGGGGAACTGCAGGGCGGCCTCCCCGCCTCCCGCCTCCCGTCAGAGGAGGGCCGCCGGCTCCGCGGGTGGGCGAGTCCGAGTCCGTCCTCCGGGTTTTCCACGGAACTGCGTTTGGGGTTTCGAGTTTCAGCTCCTCCTCGAAAGCCACCCCGCTGGGCCCTCCCTCCCGATCCTCCAAGATGGAGCCTCTGGCCGCGCAGCCCCTGCGCTGCTCGGGGCCGAGGGCCAAGGTGCTGGCCGTGCTGCTGTGCCTGGCGCTGTGCGCGGGGACGCTGCTGCTGCTGCAGCTCAGGGCCCGCCCCGCCCGGCCCGGCGGCTTCTACGGGTTCGAGGTGAAGGATGCCGCGGGCAGGCCCGTCTCCCTGGAGAAGTTCAAAGGCAAAGTAAGTCGCTGCCTCTCTGCTTTGCCACGTGTGCTCCCCGTGGAGTCGGTTTCCTCAGTCCAGTGGCCGGAGGTTATCGTTTATAGCGAAGTGATGTCGTCAGCATGTCCCGTCAGCCATCAGAGCTCACAGCTCACCTACTGCTAACTGATAAACTCACCATCTTAACGGCTTTCATTAAAACGCTGCATCGATGCTTTCGGTTGTTTAGGACATTCTGGTCACTGTGATGTGACTGCGGAGACGTCAGCATTGGACGCACTCTATCCATGAGCATCTTTCTTAAAACATCCTCCTGAGCACCTGGTCACCTGGTGCCTTTAACGGGGGGGGGGGGGGGGGGGGGTCAGCCTGCGTCTCCACGGGGCGTCCAGGCCCTGGGCCCATCCCGTCGGGAGTGCCCAGCTATGACAGCCCTCTCTCCGGCCGCGTTCCCGGGGTTAGGGCTTCTGTCAGCGGCTGGCAGAGCCCTTTTCTGGTCTCTTCCCTGCTTCACTTTCTGTTCGGCTGTTTTCTCTTCCCGGGAGGTCACGCTAGTTGCCAACGTGGCCAGCGACTGCCGGCTCACCGCCAGCAACTACCTGGCGCTGCAGGCGCTGCACCGCGAGTTCGGGCCCTTCCACTTCAGCGTGCTGGCCTTCCCCTGCAACCAGTTCGGCGAGGCCGAGCCCCGGCCCAGCAGGGAGGTCGTGTCCTTCGCCAGGAGCACCTACGGAGTCACCTTCCCCATCTTCCACAAGATTAAGATCCTGGGGCCTGAGGCGGAGCCCGCATTCCGCTTCCTTGTCGGTGAGTGTCTCCCCTCCGCCCCATGGGAAGCCGCTCCTTGCTTTCATTTCGAAAACAGGACCACTGTCCGACCTCATGTCTTATAAGACCGTCAGAGCGCCAAAATGTCCTCCTTTCGAGCCTTCTAGAAGTTAGGCTTCCCTGAAATCAACGTTCTGACTTCTTGGATGACGAAACAAACCCATCCCACTGTATCTTATTCCTTATGGTCATTTCACTGACCATGTTGCTTGAGAAGTGGCCACGGAGTCCCCTGGTCTTGAAGTGGGCTTTGGGGCCGGCCCCTCCCGTGAACAGTGCACAGCCCTGTCGTCCGCACTTACGTCCGCGCTGGACTTCATGTTCCTCAAGGAGGAATAATACTCAGTTTACCGGGTTTTTGCTAAAATTCAAAACAGCATAGAACCCTCTTTTGGAGGAAGCAGTGCTGGGCCGTGTCTGCAGTCGGGCTGGCGGCAGGAGTCTGGGGGCAGAAAGGCAGGGAGGGTGAGTGACTGAGGCACAGGCTTTGGCCCAGCTCGAGCCCCGGCCTTTGCTGTGCGGCTTCAGGCACATCGCCGGCCTTCTCTGTGCCTGTTTCGTTTGTAACGTGAGATGATCACTGTGTGTGTCCACCCCCTCAGGTCGCTTGGGGGATGGGTTAAGGTGAGAGTGAAGGACTGTCCCCTGCCTGCCCGGCCAACTCAGTTCCTTCAGGTGCCGTCCTCTCATCCAACGAGGCAGCCGGGTCCTCGGCCGTTTTCCCTGCAGGTCACTGGGCCCCGTGTGCAGAGCAGACACAGAAGTGACTACGGGCTGCACTGTAACACCCGTCACCTAGGCGCCCTCGCTGGCTCTCCTCCAGCACAAAGCACAGCATCTCCGCCTCTGAAAGCTGCTCCTCCGCCGCCGCCTGTTTCTGAGAGGGGAGCTGGCCCCTTGTCTCTGCCACCTCCCTCCACTCCCCTCCCTGCTCGCTGTGTCCGGCTCTGTCATGCCCCTGCTGACCAGGTGGTCCCGCCTCCTCGCCCCCTGCAGCGCCCTCCTTCCCACCCACCCTCACCCTGCTGGCCCCCGGGGTTCGCCTGGCATCACCTGGGCTCTTCCTACTCTGCCCTCTCCTGGGCGAGGTCGGCCTCCTAAGCCAGAAGCCTCAGGACCCGCTCCTCCTCCCACCGGGTGTCGCCTACGCCCGGGTCCTCCCCTCACTGGCCACGACGCCTGTGCGTGGACCTCCACTTTCCTCATCTGCGAAATGGGCAGAATGCCGCCGCCCACCTCCCCGGGCTGCTGGAGAGCGCACAGGCGGTCCATTTAGAGCACCGAGCGGCTGCCAGGCACACAGCAGGCACTTGATAAATTTCAGTTATGTTTTTTCTCAGGCCAGTCAATAACAACGCGCATAAATCCAGGGTGATATAAGTGAGAAAAATCTACATTTCTCATGTAAATCAAAAAGCATCAAAAGGGTGTCACAATTTCTCAAAATATGGTTATTTTAAATGTCTTGCCATTTTCAGCTATGTAATAAGTAACAATATGAAAAACATATTTAATATGAAAAGTACCCTACACATTCCCTTTACAAAGGACTTTTAAAATATCATTTTATCTTTTAAAATGTTAAGAAACTGAAAGCTTGGAGCTGGTGACAAGGTGATTCTTTGTTTAGATCAGCAGATCTGAAATCAGTCACTTCAGCTCAGCGCCCGGGGCGTTGGCGGAGTCGCCGACTACAGAGGAACCTGGTTCCTCGGGTCTCGCGTTGGCTTCGTTTGGCGCTTTGCTTTTTGTCTGTGACATGATGGCAACCCTAGAGGCTGGTTCTAAAGTGGGAAGGTCCTGCCAGAACGGAAAATCTGGACAAAAATTGAAACCACTCCTGAAAATGAAAATGTATCCTTATCTTTCAGATTCTTCCAACAAGGAGCCGAGGTGGAACTTCTGGAAGTACCTGGTCAGCCCCGAGGGCCGCGTGGTCAGGTCCTGGAGGCCCGAGGAGTCCGTGGACGCCATCCGGCCTGAGGTGGCCGATCTGATCCGGCAGATGATCATTCGAAAGAGGGAGGACCTCTGAGAAGGCAGGAGTCGCCGCCTCGCACAGTCCAAACCCAGTGTCTGTCTCCTCGGCGGGCGGCGCGGCCCGCGTGCAAACCCGGGCAAGACGGGCGCTGCGGGGCCTTCTCGCGGCCGTCCTCGTGATGAACGTCCGGGGGTCCCGGGGCACACACTAGGCCCTGTGGCCGCACCGAGCGTGCAGGACGGTCCCCACGTGCGTCATGTCCTGTTGCTCCACACTCCCTAGGCCCCTCCTGGACGTGCCACACAGGCCACCGCGCGCCAGACACCGTGCGGCTGAACTGTGTAACTAACTGTAAATGACCGTTTTATGTAATAAAACACAAAATAAACATCATAAAGTACATATACATTTAGATCCAAACCCTTATATTTGGGGTTTTTTTCATGTACTGAATTTTTTTTTTTAATGTACAAGTTCATAGTATGATTTTTTAAATATATTTTGATTTTTTACAGAGAGGAAGGGAGAGGGATAGAGAGTTAGAAACATCGATGAGAAACATCGATCAGCTGCCTCCTGCACACCCCCTACTGGGGACCCGGGACCCTTCAGTCCGCAGGCCGACGCTCTATCCACTGAGCCAAACCGGTTAGGGCAGTATGCTTTATTTTTTTAATTCTTTATTGTTGAAAGCATTACATATGTCCTCCTTCCCCCCCAACTGACCCCTTCCAGCCCGCCCCTGCTCCCGCCCCAGGCCCTCAGCACATAGTATGTTTTATCACATCTGGCCAAATAGTCATTATAAATGACATTATCATCATAGTATCTGAAAAGGCCGTCATCCCTCTCAATATTTCACTATTATTTTCCAGGAGACACTCAAATTCCATAAAGACAGGATTAACAGTTTGAGTCAGTGAAAGCCCCAAGTGCAAGGAAAAAGCCATGAGTTTCTGGTCATTTAACTGGAGCCCTTTTCGGTTGATGTTGGTCGCTAATCTGTAGACCGGCCACTTGGGAAGAACTCACTGTGACATCATCTGACAGTGGCCATCGTGCGCATCACCCCAGAGCAGCGCTCTGCGCAGAGGGGCGCCTGCAGGGCCCAGTCCAGCACGGGCGACCGGCCTCCTCAGTTACGCCGTCCAGTTCTGTGAGCCTCGTCGTTATCGGTGAGGCTGCCACGCTGGTGAGGTTAGTGGCTGCGCCATGAAATACTCATTTCGTGAAAGAGATACGGAAGCAGGAGGCCCAGTCAGCGTGGCTCAGGGGTTGAGCGTTGACCTAGGAACCAGGAGGTCAGGGCACAGGCCCAAGTTGTGGGCTCGATCCCCAGCGTGGGGCGTGCCCTGACCAGGCATCAAACTGTGACCTCCTGGTTCCCAGGTCAACGCTCAACCACTGAGCCACACGGGCCGGCCTCATTTCTTAACTGTAGCCCATACAGCATACACCCAGCGGCAGCTGGTGAGTGACTCGGTGTGTCTGCAGCACGTGCACATACATGTGTGCATTTCCCAACTGTAATGCCTGTGACATCCATGCAGTGGGGCTGGTCAAGGTTGAAGAACCCCCTCTGCATCTGCCCGTTTCCCTGGTGCCAGTGCTCCCACGTGCCAGTCTCGACCTGCCCACGGCTTCCTGACTGGCGGGCAGAATTCCTGTGAATTTCACAGTTGGTTCTCGGGAGCCGCTGTGAGCAGCCTCCAGCTCACCCACGCTCTACATCAGACTCCACAGGTTCCACCAGGCCCTCCAGAGGGCGAGCTAGGGCCACAGCACCACGACGCTTCGTGACGACCCTCACTGGTGTTTTATGGGAAGAGCTGCTGGCAACACCGGGTGTCAGGCTGTGGCCTGAGGACCTGGCTGACTGTCCGCAGGCAGGAAATTCTGCACCAATGGAGAAGCAACAGCCACTAACCCCCAGGAACAAAGCTCTGTCTCCGGAGGTACTCCCTAAGTCCCTTCACTGCTCTGAAAGCCTGCCTGGCACCCCCTAAACCAGCCGTGGGCAAACTACGGCCCGCGGAGGGTCCTCTTGCTCTCCCCTCCGCTCCTTCACCAGCAGCAGTGTTACCATGGCAGCTCCTTCTTCTGAGTCCAGTTTAAGAACCCATTGTGGCCCGCGAGTCAGAAAGTTTGCCCCCCCCTGCACACGCTGGCGAGTGGTCCCTGGACCGAAGGTCACACTCCTCCTGCTTCTCCGAAAGAACACGGAGGCCTATGGGCAGGGCTGGTAGGGGAGCGCTGTGCACACTGATTCCCTCAGCGGGATTTCATCTTTGCCTTGGAACTAATTACACGTCACCACTCTCCCCCACTCTCCTCCCCTCCTTGCAAAGGCCACGCCTTCAGAGGGAAGCTTTCCTTTGCCGGAGAATAAAGAGCAGCAAGGAATTAGGAGCCCTCCTGAGGGTAAGGGTGGCGGTGAAAGCACAGGGGCTGCCCAAAGAGAAAACCCCTGGGAGATAACACTCCCCATCAGCAGGACTTCTCCCTCCTCCCCCCTTCCCCCCCCTTCCCCACCCTCCCCCTCCTCCTCCCCCTTACCCTTCCCCCTCCTCCCCCACCCCCTCCTTCCTCCTCCCCCTCCTCTCCCTCCCACTTCCCCTCCCCCTCCCCCTCCCCCTCCTCCTCCCCCTCCCTCCTCCATTAAGCTACCTCCTCCTTTTCCTTCAGGGTCCCAGGTGTGCCTCCCTCCCTCTCCCTCTCGCTCTCAGGGAGACATTTCCTTGTGAACTCATGTCCTCATTCTCCTCCTCACTCAGGCTCTCCTTCATTTCTCTTCATTTGATTCCACTTTCCCTCCTTTCTCATCATCTCAGTATGGAACTGAAGAGCAACTGTAAACACATGTTCTCTTTATTCAGTATAAATGTTGGCATTTTATGTTCGGCTCTTTAGTTTACAAAAATTAAAACACAAAGGCCAAGCCTTCTAAATTGAGTAGGTTTTATTTTTATCAACAGCTCAGTGACTTTCTATGAAAAACAACATGCTGCAGTTTCACCTTTAAGAAAACAACACTCATGCGGACGGGCTAGTTAAACACAAAGATCCAGCAAATGGAATGATATTGGACAAAAAGAGGGTGAGATTTTAGAGCAGCAAAATGCACAGGAATGAAATCACAGGCATCTATTAACCCACGGTTCTAGAACTGTTTACATTTAAATAAGAATAAAGGTTATTTTACCAATGACTTATAACCAGCACAGTAGAGAATGTGATGTGTTTCTCAGATCTCACTTAGGGGGTACCCATCGCCCGGACCACCAGTCAGTCCTATGAACACCAGCCACTGCCCACGTGCGCGCCCTGCCGGCTGGGACCCAGCACAGCCTGGTCCCGCTCCAGGCCTCAAGGGAAGGAGAAAACACTTACAATCATATGGTCTGCTCAGCGCTTCCCCCTCCACCAGCCACACCTCTGCTCACTTCCAAATACGAGTCTGAGATTTTTCAGAAAATGAAGACAAAGTTGAGGCCTAAAGTATTAGAGCCTCCACAGCATGGCCTGGGATTTGTGAGGAATCGGAGTAGCTCTCTCCCACATGGATCTCTCTGTTACACTGAGTCACTGAACAGCAATAGTGAGTCCACTGTGCTTACCTGCTGGGTCGTGGCAAGAGGCCCACACACCTTCCAGGCTCAGTGACGCTCGATGCTGTGTACGCGCAATGAGATCGCAGTTGCATGTTAGCTGATGTCATCCACACCGACCAGCTAACAATACACTGCCAGCCCATCACACTCAGGCCAGCGCACGGCGGCGGCAGCGGCAGCCAGGAGAATGTACCCGAAGCAGGTGGCAGGGCCGTCACGGCTGCTGAGTGGGCCCCACGCAGCCACTAGCCAGGCACCGCCCGCCTGCCTCCGTCCCCCTGCTTTTCACGGCTGTGAGGTCACTGAGGCTGAATGTCGTGGAACATGGGCCGAACTTAAATCCTAACAGTCACATTGAAGAAAGCATATAGAAAACGTATTCCTCCACAACCGTTTCAAGAAACAAAACCAATATTTCATTTAATCTAATCAAAACTTATAAAGCTTTCAAAATGCTTACACTTTAGGTCTTCCAGATTAAAAGCCTGGATATGGGAATAGGTCCCTGGAGTACAGATGAATTTTAAAAGTTATACTTAACTATATACAGCTTTTCCAACTACTTCTCTTTGCCAAGACCACGGTTGCCTGTGTTAGGCAGTGAAGCTGGCCGAGGACACAGCTCAGCTGGGTGGGGGAGGGGCGACATTAACGTATCCAGGGGATTGAATAACTTCCATGGTATCTGTTTGCTCCCATCACAGAGGCATTCATCACTGCGCTCTGCAAGTGCTCACTTTATAGTGTCCCCACTTATAGAAAAATTATAAAAAATGGTGCTGGGGTTGCAACTATGATCTGTGTGTAAAGATGAAAGGGGTGTGAACTACTGGCCTGGAGAAGTGAAAGGTGGAGGGATTGAAAGCACCTGAGGCTGGTTTATGCGGGAAAACGTGAGAAAAGTGAAAGCCCTGCACTGGATCAGCTGGGAAATGAACGCCGTGCCAACGAGGCCGTGGGTGACGCCACGTCTCGCCACCAGGTGGCACCATCCCCCCTTTGAGGCTGAGCTGTGGGCGCGGCAGAGGGGCGCGCACGCAGCCGCTGTTCGGAGGAAACGACAGCCGCTAGCGATGCACTGCCTGCCTGGCGCACCCCGGCGGCGAGCGGAGAGCCCTGCGCCCGGGACCGGCGGCTTCTTGCAGAATCCTCGTTAGCGCGTAGTCAGAGTTAGACCCTCCGGTCCCTGACACCACAGAGCAGCCCCCGCCCCACACGCCTTCAGCGAGAGCGAGTGTGCGCGAGCTCAGAGCTCAGACAGACACACAGACACGCCGCGCACTCCTCGCCCCCGCCGCGCACTCACCGGGGAGCCGCGGCCTCTCCTGCTTCTGCCTCGGGCGCCTCCGCGTGACCTTCTCCTTTGAAAACACAAACACGTGGGGAGAGAAACTGCCCGGAACATCCCGGCGCCGGGGACGTTTCCAAATCCGCCCCCGGAACGCAGCGGTCACCCCGCGAGGCTGGGGTCGCGGCTGGGCTGTGCGCCCGGTTCTACCGGGAATCACCAGGCGCCTTCGACACGGCCCGGGGGGAGCGGGGATCGCAGCCGACTCACCCCCAGCGTCTCCTCCGCGGCGGGACCCTCCGCGGGGCGGGCAGGTTGCGCTCCACCCGGGGGGCCGCCGGGCCCGGGCGCCCCGGGTCTGCAGTGTGGACGCCTCGCTCACGCCTGTGGCGAGTCTTGTACCGGGGCCCCCGGTCCCCGCACCCGCCCCCGCCCGGCTCCCAGGACGGGTCCCGCCAGCGCCCTTTAAAAAGCCGGCCCGGCGGCCTCCGGCGCGGGAATCCCCTCTCCGGCGTCTCATTGGCCGGCGCTGCGGTGACGTCAGAGCCGGGAGGGCTTCCCCCGCGGACGCCCCGCCCCCGCCCCGCGGCCCGGTCCCAGCGCGCGCTCCGGGCGCCAAGCTTTGCCGCGGGCGCGGGCGCGGGGGGCGGGCTGGCCGGGCGCCGAGGCGGTGCCGGCGGCGGGGACGCGGGGCCTGGCGGGCGGAGAAGCGGGACCTGGCGGTTCACGCTCTTCCACGTCCGGCGGCCAAAGCGTTCGCGCCGGCCTTCCCAGCCCCGCCCACCCGGAGGGACGGCCCCGTGCGCGCCCCCCGCTCTCCCTCCGTCTGCGGGCCGGACCCGGGCTGACGGGGCGGGGCGCCGACACCCGCTCTCCCTCCGTCTTCGGACCGGACCCCGGGCTGACGGGGCGCGGCACCGACACCCGCTCTCCGCCGCGCTCGCCCCGAGCGGCTCCTGCCTCTCCCCCCAAAACCCGGGGCTGGGGGCGGGGACGGGAGGGCTGGTCGGGAGCGCGGAGCGGCGGGGAAGCCGGGCGGACGGGGCTCCGGGACCGGGAGGGGCCGGCACCGGGGCTGCGGGCGGGGTGCGGGGAGCGACGGGGGTCTGGGGGCCGGAGCGCCTTCCCCCCGCGCCCTCCCGCTGGACTCGGCGGCGCTGGCTCTAAGGCAGCGCGTGCGTCTGCATTTTCCTGGGGAAACGCGTCCGGGGTGCGGGCATCGGAGAGGTTCCCTCCGAGCTCTGCGGGCGCGACAGGCGGGGCGGGGCCGGGCTGAGACGGCTTCCACCCTCGGACGCGAGGAGGGAAGCGCTGCTGGGGCGACTTACCCCTTCACGGGCCGGTTGTCCACGTGCTCCGGAGCCGGCACCGGAGGGCGCCCCGTGTCACCCCGAACCGGCGCCACTGCGGTGTGTTAGGGGGTCCCCGGCCCGGCTCCCAGCCAGTCCTTGCGGCAAACGTCCAAGCGAAGTAAAGTGAACTGTCCCTGGGTGAGAGTCCGCCCTATTGTTCATTAAAGATCAGTTTTGCAAATGTCAGCTAAAAGCAGCGACACTTTGGCGCTGATAGTGAAGACTTTTCCTTCGTTCTGTTTCTAAAGACCATTTTACATTTACCCATTTGTAAGCCCAGGTACAAGGAGCAGTAAAGCCCAGATCCATTAACGGGCTTGGACATCCGTGCCAATTGGGATTATTTTAGAGTCCACGTTTTCACAAGGACTAAGAATAGCGAATCGCTCGTTTAGAATTCAATTATCGGTAATACATGCATAAAGTCCAATTTAGCTGCTAATTCCACAGCATATCGCACAACCTCCAAATGCCTTTTCCCTAAGGGAAAGTAGAAAAAATGTCCAATGTCTCCATTTAAAATGTCACTGCGCGTTTAAATATTCAGAATAAAATTTAACACTAGAATGATGAAATCAGAAAAAAAACATCGCCATTTGGCAAACACCGCAGCTGAAGTGGGAACCAGGAATGTGCTGGAACTCGGTGCGGGCGGTGAGGACACCTGCCTCCTTTGCTTAAACAGAAAAATCAGCTTTTCACGGCACCAGCGTGGCAGACACCACCTTCACCAGGTCACCAGGCAATGTCGCCACAAACGACACAACACGATGACGCTGTGTGCCCCTGGGTACGATGCATACATCATTCTTGTGGGGTTTTTTTTTTGCCAGAAATACATAAACTGAGTTTAAAATTGAGAAAATACTAAGCAAACCCAAATTAAAGGAATTCAAAAAAAATAAGTGGCCAACTGTACCCTTCAAACATGTCTATCATGAATATTTGTCACAGATCGGGGAAACAAAGTACATGTGACAACTTGATCCCTGGTGGGGCCCTGGACTGAATCCTGGGCCGGACCGGGGCATTGCCGGTAGTGTAGAAGCTGGGGTGACAGCTGTAGAGTAGCTAGGAGGGTAACGCTCATTTCCCAGGTGTGATCAGTGTGCTCTGGGTCGGTTAAATGTCAGTATTTAGGGAAGCTGGGTATGTGGTGGAATTCTTTGTAACACGTTTGTAGCCTTTGCCCAAGTCAGATTGTTTCAAAGTGTAAACTTACAATTAAAAGGCACCGAACATCCTGGGGTCACATGAGCACTAGGAACACCTGTTGGCGAGAACCTGGAAACACAGGAACTCCTTTATGCTGATCGGCACCAACTGAGGTCACGCCCACCGCCCAGGCGCGCGGAGGGCCCGCTGCCCTTTGAGGAGGTGGCGGGGGGTTGGGCCTGAGGACGAGGAGGCCGGGATTTTGAGAAAAGTGAGCGGAGAGGCCGCGCCCCGAGGAGGACGGACGAGGGGCTGCGGGCAGGTCCCCTGGGCTCCCCCGGGGGGCGCGGAGCCGGTCAGGTCCCCTAGGGACGGGGTACCCAGGCCTCCCAGCGCGAGCTTCCTGTCCATCGCGGGATGACGGCCTAACTGATACAATGGGAACCGTCTCTGCGATACCCGCCGTCCCCGTGAGCCCGCCAGCCCGCCCTCCCCTTCCCGCTCTGGGTGCCCCCCCCCCCACAACCGGCGCTCACGGGTGGGCGGGCTGTGAGCCCGAGAACCACCCGCAGAAACGGACCTACGGGCTCGGGTGGCGGCCTGCTGTCTCTGCTCCCCGCGTCCGCCGCTTTTCCGGAGCCGCCAGCCCAGCTCCCCGCACCCCAAGCGCCACCAACGGCCGTTCGCGCGCCCCCTGCGCGGCGGCTGCTCTCGCTGCGCCCCGTCCCGCGCGCCCACCCGCCGGCCGCCGGGACCGTTGGCCTCTCAACCGTCCCCCTGGCACGCGCCCCGCCAGGAGCGGGGGGGGGGGGGGACCGGGCGGCGGGATGGCCGGGCTCCAGCGCGGGTGGGACCGGAGGCTGGGGGCGGAGGGCGGGAGGCGGGGGGACCGCTGATCCTGGACTCGGCACCTCGGAGCCTTCGGATCCGCAGAACCCGGGCTCTGATAGCGCTGGGAGTGGGGAGGGGGAGTAAGGAGGGGGAGGGGATCGGGGAGGGAGGGGTGGGCCCTCCTCGCTCAGACACCGGCCTCCCCAGCCCGCGCCTGGGAATTGAAGTCCCGGCAGTAACAGCGCATCCTCTCAGACCACAGGCCGGTTTCTTCCGTCGGAGGCGTCTCCCTGGCCGCTCACCCTCCTGCCTGGCCCCCAGGAGGGTCGGGCCTGGGTGCGTGTCCCTCTCACCCCAGTTAAGCGGGAGGCACAGCCGGCCCCGCTTACAGGGTAACTGGGCGCTTCGCCTCCAAGCCCGCATCTTCCTTACGCGCTCCCCCTCCTCCTGCCCCGGGGCTACCGCAGGCCCTCCCGCCACGTTGGGGAGCGGAAGGCGAGCATCAAACTGGAATTAGTGGAAACCTGCCTGATGGACGAAGGGGTGGGGAACTGCGGGTTCCGCAGCCGCCGCCCTCCCCGTCTGATGGCAACCCGCACGCCCACTGGGACCAGGAGCCCTCATCCCAGCAGCTCGGGAGGCCTCCCCCCTCCTCGCTCGGGTCACCTCATCTGACCTGTGCTGGTGCCTTAACCAAGGCTTCATCCTATGGGTGCATTGTAAGTACCAAAAATAGGTGATCGCTGAATTCCGTGTTGCACTCCATGGAACGGAAAACTTCCTCCTGAGACCGGTTCAAGGAGCGCAGGTGATCAAGGGGCCTGTTAAACCTCTTGGAGATAAAAATGGATAATGTATATGTGGGGCTCTAAGTACCATGTTCCAAAGGAAACTCGATTAGAAACCATTCACCTCTAATCCGTTTTTAATTGGAGTTTTAATCACAATGTCAAAGCCCACATGTTGGGTTCTGCACGGAACGCAGCCTGGCGGCGAGCATCAGCGCAGTGGGCTGATGAGCAGCTAACCTAACGGGCCTGACCTTGAGGTCCTTGGCCCCGCTCCATCCCGCAGGAGCTGGGTGAGCTGCAGCCTCTCTCCCGCAGGGGGCGCTGTGAGCGCGGAGCAGCGATCCGATCTGATCGCATCCTACTCCGGAACCTGCCTGGGGCGACCTCCTTGGGTTCCGCCAGTGCAAGGGGATACGGGTCTGTTACCCAGATGCCTTCCACCCTCCTCATCGCTCTTTTCCCTCCATTGGGATTCTCCCTCCCCCCTCTGGGGATTAGATCGATGGCCTAAT
The DNA here is from genome assembly GCF_014108235.1 of Myotis myotis. Classification (NCBI taxonomy): domain Eukaryota; kingdom Metazoa; phylum Chordata; class Mammalia; order Chiroptera; family Vespertilionidae; genus Myotis; species Myotis myotis. The sequence goes on along the minus strand of NW_023416357.1, from coordinate 1,180,799 downwards.
AAATGTATTGCCCAATAAACCCACTGTAACTGCACCCTTTAACTTGTTGAGCGAGTTTTTATATTAAGATGTTGTTTTCCTTTAAAAAGCTAACAGCTAAGATGTATTGAATGTTAACTACGTCAGCCCCTGCACCAAGCACTGCACACACTACACCACTTTCACACAAACTTCAGCTGCGGAATAAAGAACGGAGCGATTTTAAAAGAATATTTGGCCCTGGCCGGTGTGGCTCAGGGGATAGAGCATCGCGGCCTGCCGACTGAAAGGTCCCAGGTTCGATTCCGGCCAAGGGCACATGCCTGGGTTGCGGGCTCGATCCCCCCAGTAGGGGGCGTGCAGGAGGCAGCCAATCAATGATTCTCTCTCATCACTGATGTTTCTATCATCTTTCTTCTCTGAAATCAATTTTATATATATATTAAAGGTCATTTGGCTCCCACAACTCTACTTATTTGATTTTGCTAGGGAAATTATGATAAAGTCATTTCTCTGTTTTTCCCCCCAGAAATCACATGTAAAGAGACATGATATGACATTTGCCTTTATTACCTGGAGACTTGACTAAAGAACAGCCTTCCTGTACCTGCTACCAAATAGGAAGATTCACCCCGAGGACATGTTCTGTTTCCTCTTAACACCAAACAACCCTCCCCGAATCAGACCTAGTTTAACAAGACACGAGCCACCGAAGTTACTTTGTCACCAAGCGTGAGAAGCCACGATTCAAACAGCCTAAAAGTTTGCAGTTACCTTACTGCTCAAGGGCTGGCCTTCGAAGTGTGGCCAGCACAGGGCTCAGGGTGTGCTGTGTGCCAGGTGCTACCAGTCTGAATCTCTTTAGAGATTTTACAGCTTTAGCTCCTAAATATTTCATCCAAAAAATGGTCAGAGCCCTAGCCAGTTGGCTCAGTGGACAGAGCATCCGCCTGCGGACTGAAGGGTCCCGGGTTTGATTCCGGTCAAGAGCACATGCCTGGCTGTGGGCTCCATCCCCTGCAGGGGGCAAGCAGGAGGCAGCCGATCAGTGATTCTCATCATTGTAGTTTTTCTCTCTCTCTCCTTCCTTCCTCTCTGAAACCAATAAAAATATATTTTTTAAAAATGCCAGAAAACTTGCATTGAACCTCTTTGTGGAGAGAACCTCTTTGTGCATTGAACCTCTTTGTGCAACCCCTGGGTTGCAGGACTGTCCAGTCATCACGCCTAAAGGAAACACTGCCAAACATGCTTGCCCAGTAAGCAAACATACCTGTGTACACACGGAAGCAGCCAGCCACCGTTTCCTACAGCTCAACTGAGCAACTGGGTCAAAATTTCCACACAATGTGTTTACACTTTGGTGACATATACACATGGACTCGATTTACTAGAGTGAGGCCGTGAGGAGCTGGCAGTCCTCCAGGCATAGACACAGAAGCACAGGTGCTCCCAGGGGCTCAAGGGGCTCCCAGGGGCTTACAGAGGCTCTCAGGGGCTCCCAGAGGCTCCCAGGGGCTCCCAGAGGCTCCCAGGGGCTCAAGGGGCTCCCAGGGGCTCCCAGGGGCTCCCAGAGGCTCCCAGGGGCTCAAGGGGCTCACACTCATACGCTGGCATTTATAAAAATCAGCATAGTGACTGTGGGCAGGACTGACTCACTGCTCTCTCTTCCTTTGAGATGCCATAACTACGCTTCACTCCTGTGCAGTCATTTCTCCTCACATGCCCTGCTGTGGGGCGGGGCGGGAGGGGCGGGGGGAGATGGAGCAGTGACATCCTGACATCCTGCTGCCTGCTGGCTCTCTGGCTCTCGGACTGGAAGTGGAGAGGAGACCTGCATGATAATGCTAATACTGACGGGCTGGGAGAGCGAGGTGATGAGAATGCTAGCGGATGGGACATTTCCTTCTGGAAGCAAATCTAACGATAGTCATCTGTAAGCTTTTGCTTCTTAAGATTAAATCATTGCAATTCCTATTTCTCAAGCCTTTGTTTACTGCCCTCCGAACCCTCAGGTTTTCATGTTTATCTTCGACTACGGAACTAAAAACTCTGCCATTTACAGGCCCCAAAGGCTGGATTTTGGAGTTAATGCCTGGCTTCCCTTTTTCCTAGCGTTTTGTTCACTTTGGACTAAGTGCAGAAATGTTCATGATCCCGGGAAGATGTCTTAAATATCCAGCCACAGGCATGGGTTAAATAAATTACTCCACATCTATATAGTAAAATGAAGTCAGTGCAATATTTAAGAAATAAGAGTCATAAAAGAATCATAAATACTGTCAGGTAGGAGAATGTGTGCACAGTGCCATATTCCTGTTCTTTTGCGTATGTATTTGTGTGTGTGCACACCGAATGTCTGGAAGTTTCCATCAGGGCAGCAGGAATGTGGTGTTTATGTTACTCCTTCTGCTTGCAGTTATTGACTTTCCAACAAGAAAAAAAAATGCTTCATTTTGTAATAAAATTTTCACAATTAAAGCAAATTTTAGAATCTTTGTTTATTAGCCTAAGAGGCCTAACCTAAAGGAAAGTGTAAATTATTTCTTAAATAATTTCTGACATCTTAGCAGAAATTAGTGAGAGTCAAGCAGGGATAAGGCCGGGCATGTGAGTGACAGGCGGAGAGAGGGGGACAGACACGTGTCCCAGCTGCTCAGAGCACCCTGAGTCCACAGGAGGCTAAATGCCCCAGGACGTGTGAGCAAACGTAAGAGGATTTGGGGAGGTCGGAGCTCTCTGCACATAACAGCTACCATTCGCGCAAGGTAGCGCTGCACTTGACCCAATGAACACATCAACTAGACACAAATGCCGTCCTCCTGCTATGCCGGGGCCCTCAGAAGCTCACATTTCTTTATGCCACAACTCCATGAAGCGCCTTCCCCAATAGAGCTGTTTTCATCATCATTTAGCAACTTGCATTCACTTCAAAGTCCTTGTAAAACAGTAGTTCTCAACCTTGGCTGCACATTAGAATCACCAGGGAATCTTTTTAAAATCCTGATTTCTGCCCTAACCGGTTTGGCTCAGTGGATAGAGCGTTGACCTGTGAACTGAAGGGTCCCAGGTTCGATTCCGGTCAAGGGCATGTACCTTGGTTGCGGGCACATCTCCAGTAGGGGATGTGCACGAGGCAGCTGATCGATGTCTCTCTCATCGATGTTTCTAACTCTCTATCCCTCTCCCTTCCTCTCTGTAAAAAATCAATAAAATATATATTTTTTTAAAAAAATAAAATAAAATCCTGATTTCTGGGCCTCATCCTCCGGAAATTCTGTTTCTTTGTTATGGGGATGGGGCCACAACATTAGTAACAAAGAAACAGAATTTCCGGAGGATGAGGCCCAGAAATCAGGATTTTGAAAAGATTCCCAGGTGATTCTAATGTGCAGCCACGGTTGAGAACCACTGTTGTAAAAGGATGTGGAACATGTGGCTGCATTTCCTCCCCCTGCTCTTGGCGCCCAGCTGCCCTCACGCTCTCCCGCCCCCAGGGGGCGACCTCCAGGCCCTCGCGTGCCTCAGGCTAAGCCGCTCACCTCGGAGTGTTTACTCTAAGCCTGGGTCTCAGCAAAACTTTCCAAATTTAAACACAAACATGTCTCGCTTTCAGGCCAGAGACAAAAGAAGTTAAAGCTGGAGTTTCTGTAAGCAGCAACACCTGTGAGATCTTTATTTGTTGTTGGGCTTGAAGTTTTACACTGTTTGTGCAATACTGGTGCTCACTGCTGGCAAAGTAACCTTCCAGTTTTCCTGTTTAGTTTTGCTAAGTGGTCCTTTCCTAAGTCACAGAAAACCCAGCTTCACTCTCTCCCCTCTGGTCTGAAGGGTGTTTGAAGGTCTTTCTTCAAACACAGATGTTAGAGGACTGAAAGCTAGCGCCTGGCTGGTGTGCTCAGTGGTTGAGTGCCCACCTAGGAACAAGGCGGTCAGGGCACATGCCTGGGCTGCAGGCTCGATCCCCAGTAGGGGGCGTGCAGGAGGCATTGGCTGCGCCAGGTTAGCCTGTATGTAGGGTGTTACCATCTGTGAAGTTGATTTGGATCAATTTCCAAGACTCGTGTTGGAAATTTTTCCTTGATTTTATTTTTGTCTGAGATTCCATGAGATGCTCAGACCAAGACAAGGGTTTGAAGAGCATCTGTAAGAGGACACCCATTTTATCCAGAAAATTCTTAGACATTAAGAGGGGAAGGCACGGCGTTCCTTTTACTTAACAGGAGGCCGGAAGCAGCGCCCACATCGCACCTGACTGGCTTCCTCAGCTCTCACAGGAGACCTTGAGCTAAATGATCCCTGGTGCTTACCTGTCAGTTTCAAACTCGTCCCTGCCCCCCTCCAAATAGCAATTATTTATTCTATTGGATTAATTTGATTTGAAGGACCATTTCTACATGTAGCTCTTTAGGTGAAGATGCTTATAGATTAAGCATTTCCCAGCAGCCACCGGGGTTCCTAACAGAAAGTTCTTCCTCATCCCACTGCAGAACCCAGAGCCAGCCCAGACTTCCCCACCGGCATCACTCCCCAGGTGAGTTACTCCACCCCAGGTGAGCTACTCCTCCCCAGGTGAGCTACTCCACCCCAGGTGAGCTACACCTTGTGTGGCCTTTGTGGGGGGCTGTTTCTCTCTTTTCCATGTCCCGCATGGAAAAGGAAACAGTCCATTTGCTGAGTGGAGGAGCTGGAGATTAAGAAATTAAAGAAAGACCAAGACGCAGAAATAGATTTTAAGCTGGGGCCAGGTGGGCGCCATCCTCTCTGATGGAGAGGCGGCAAAAAGCGGCTGAGCCACACAGCAGGTTTATTTTAAAGGCCTAGATTTACATATCTAGTTCCGCCCCTGCCTGATTAACATGTCCAGCCTTATTGGGGAAGCATGTTCCCAGGGCGTGGCTCTGCCTAAGCTCTGAGTTCAGCTGACAAGAATTATAAGAAAATGCCTAGGTGCCTCCCTGGCGGCCCTCTACATCTCCCCCATTTTTGTTTTTTAAGCTACTATAATAAAAGTAAAATTTTAAACATTAATAGTAGGGCTCTAGAATTAAAACAATTGCAAACAATGCAAATACTAAACTACATACATGTTATCATTTTCAAAATTTGAACGTTAAGAACAAAACTGGCTATTAAATAATAACAAAACAATGCCAATGCAAAACAACGATATGAGAAATCAGAACTATGGACATATTAACATTCTTGCTACTAAATGAAAAAAAAGTCTCTTTTGCTGCTGGTGTATATTTACTCAGAGTCCTTGGACTTGGCTGCGCAAGACTTTGCAGAAGACTGGCAGCTAACAGATGCTAGCATGAGCAGGAACAATGTTGAAGAAGTAGGTTCAACTTCTTGCTTTTCCACAATCTGTTGCGCTTCAGTCGTTAACTTCTTCAGATGACTTCATATTGGCACAACAGTCCCTTGCATCTTTCAGTTTTTTCTTCACTTTTGCTGTCATTAGGGCAGTACTTAGTCCTTTTTAGTGAATGTCTGAGTCCATTGTGGTGACGGATGTAACGCTCTGGCACCCGAATTGGCTGCATTGCTCCTTCTTCCTTGCTCTTGGTCCTGGGCAACCTGCAGCAATGCACAGGTGCTGACTGCTATCATGACAAGGCGTCTTCACCATCTCCATCTCTGAACTGTCTCTCCTGTCTTTGTGGCTGGAGCAATCTGGTCAGTTGGGATCTGTTGTTGCAGGAATCCACATGGCCTGGAAGCTGTTCTTCTGAAAATATACAAACATATTCTCGACCAAAGGTTAAAGGAAAAACCTTACTTGGGATTTTTTCTTTGAAATGATCTTCTCCTGGCTTTCCCTGACATAATCTGTGTTTTTTCTGGGTGTCTCGCTAATGAAAAAATTTTAATTTAATTATAGGATCTATTTTCTTACATGAAATTTTTTCACTATATTTTTCCACTATCCCCCCCCTTTTTTTATTTTTTAATTAGAAGGATTTCTTGGAAATTTTATAATGCAGTCTAGATAGCTTTAAATATTAATTTTTTGCACAAAAATATGACTGCTTTAGGTTCATAGCATGATAAGCAATTTTACCACGAAATGAAAATTTTTGTCAATACCTTTTGAACAATTACTTATTTCAAATTAGCCAAATTTAATTAATTTGAAAACTTGACAACTATGTTACTGTCAAATTTAATATTTTAACAATAATCTTAAATTTACACTGTAAATATTAATTGAAAGGATCACTTTACATCCTTGAGGAGGCTTAAGCATTTCTGTTGTTAGGCTAGATTTAAATTTAGAGTCTGTTAAACTAAGCCTTCATTTTTCTGGGTACCATTTTCAGCTGGGCCAAGTCTCTTCTGTTATTTGGTTCCTGATTTGGGCTTGGCATGGGAAGCAAGAAGCAGCCATGGGGACAGGAGACCTTCCTCAGAAGGGGCGAGTGTTCAAGCCCCTGCACCATTGGGGGGGTGAGGATCTGTGCCCCACCTCTGTTGAACCCCAAGTTCTCTCCTACTGGCCCCCGACTGTGCCTGTCTTAGGTCGCCCCACCCTGTGGGGTCTTACCCGTCTTTGACTACCAGCCATCTCTGGGCCAAGTAGGGTGATGTGAGGTTTAGTTCTGTCTCCTTGTTAACCTATGTCCCTCTGGCCTCCATGCCCACCAACTGCCTTTGGATCCCCTCGCCTGCTGGCCGAGCCCAGGCATTGATCATAGGAAACCCAGGTTTCTTTTCCAGAGAGGGCCCAACTTACGCCATTGGGCAAGAAACAGATCCATGGTACCAGCTTTTCATGATCTCAGTTTGAATGGAGAGCTCAGATAACAGCTGTAGACAATTGGATTGTGAGAAGAGGAAATCCTCTTGGCAAAAAGGGCAAGAGAGGTCAATACAGAATGCTTAAGTGCCTTCCCAGGGGGCCTTCCACACAGTGGAAGGGAATAAATCCTTTCATGTCCTTAAATATTAAATTGTTGCCAAACATTCAAAAAAATTGTAAGTTTGTTTGGGATAAATGCACAATATACTGTTTTAAAGCATCAAAATTATTAATGAAACTTATAGAATAATACCATGTAAGAATATTCTTTGTTCTAGGTCATGACAATTCAATTTTAAATGGACTGTCTCGAGGTTTGGAATGAGGAACCTAGTTTGCAAAAAAAATGCAATTTACAGAAGCAGAGACAGCATGCTATCCAAATTACAGTTTTGGGTAAATACATTATCTAGAGTCCTTGGGTAACCTAGGTTAAACTTAGGCATATTATCTAAATTACAGTTTTGGGTCTCCAGAACACTGAGTTGACACGCTAACTGGAGCCCTCTGACCTTGGGATAGTTGTGCTGTCCTTCCCAGGTAAAGGAAAATTGTGCCTTCTAAGACCAATATGAAACTTACAGTTTTTACCTGAGTTAATTGTTACCATACTTCACTTTACTATGCCCCAGGTGGTCTCTGAGCTGTTGGTTGTCTGGTTTGTCTTCTTTCTGCTGGATTACACTTGGAGAACTTCAACTTAAAAAAGAAAAATCTTTCTCTTTTACACCAAGTAACCCAGAGGATTATTTCTTGGATCTTGACTGAGAGTGCCGCAAGGCCATGTATTTCAAGTCAAAGTCATTAAACATTTATGGTGACTGTACTTATTTTCAGATTTGGTATTTTAACAGCAAATCATTAGATTATCCTATAAATATTAGTGGAAGATATTTCAAAATATTAAAATTTCTCCTTTTTATTAAATTTAAAATATTTTTAAACAGCATTCCCTTTCAGCTTATTTACATATACAAAGGGATCATGGGAAGCCTTCAGTAACTTTTTAGAAGAATTTTACTTTACTAGGATTCAATTGCTTACAAAGATTAGTAAATTTAGTAATTTTATGTCTGATACATGAGGTGCAAACGCTGCCCCACCTCCAGCCTAATTTAAAATGCAGCGGTGTGGTGCTTTTGTTAGTTTAAATAAAGACATTACTACTAATAAATCAATTTTTTCTTTTATTTGGAAGATATTTCTTATGCAACCAAGCATATTATATTTTGAAATATTGCACTTGGGAAAAACTGTCAAATACATATCTAATTAAAAAATTTTCAACATTTAAAAGCAGTTCTCAACATAATAGGATCTAGTCTTGACCATGGAATCAATTACTCTTTTTTTGTTTATGATATATGTATAACTATGGTTCTGCTGAGAATTTAAGATGACTTAAAAATGTCTCTTATCTACAAGACTTTTAAGAAATACGAGCTCGGGAGAGCAACTAAGATGGCGGCATAGGTAAACACCGGGAAATTATTGCCTCACACAATAATTGAAAATTACCCCAAAGGACTGAGCAAACATCATCCAGAACAACAGGAAGGCTGGCTGAGTGTAAATTCTACAACTAGAAGGAAAGAAAAGCACGCTGAGAGCCAGAGGCGCTGTGGAGGTGAAGTACAGAGGTACGGCGGTGCGCGCGCGCGCGGAAAGGGGGTGGCGCCTGAGGACGCGGCTGACTTTTTGAATCACAAACTCCCGACGGCTCTGAACTCCGGTTCCGGGAAGTCTCTGGGGACCCAGGTCTCACACGGGGAGAAGCTGGTCTGTCCGGCAGCGAGCGAACTTGAGGGCGGCTTTCCCTCAGAGGTGCTTGCAGCCGTTACCAGAACACTGAGACGCGCGACTCCGGGCGGAGAATCGGCCATGGCCGCTTTCTCCGCCCTCTGACTCCCTGAGACCCCGCCCCACCCAGGCTGCGGCAGAGGCTTTTGCATGTGAATGTACCTAACTGCAGCCCAGCCAGGCAGACCCGGAACTTCCAAGAGAAGGCCCAAGGCCCCGCAGCGGCTTGCATTGCTTCACAGCTGAGCCTCTTCGTGGCTCCTGCTGTGTGGCCTCAGGCAGAGGCTGAATTAGCACCTCCTTAGATCCAGGAGCCACTGTACCCAGTGGTCAGAGGGGGTCCATCCAGACTGCAATTCCTCAGATCCATAAGGGACGCACTCAGGGAGCAGACTCAGTGAGCACCAAAGCCCCACTGAAGCAAGTCTTGCCCCAGAAGGGTGTCTTCAGCACAGAAGTTCTCCCACTTTAGACACAGCTGATTCTCACAGCCAATTGGCCTGGAGGTCAATTCCTCCCAGTGATTCTACAACAACCAAGGCACCAAGAGTGCACCAAGAGTGTCCACCCCAGGTAACTGGGGAGGCTGAGCTACTGGGCCCTACAGGACACCTGGCGCACAGGGCCACTCTATCAACACAGGGAAGCTGCCAAAATGCGGAGACAAAGAAACAGGTCACAAATGGCAGAAATGGAGGAAAGCAAACGATTGGATATAGAGTTTAAGGCCACGGTTATAAGGTTTTTCAAGAATTTTATGGAAACCGCCGATAAATTTAATGAATCCCTCAATAAGTATAGGGAGACCATGGAGGACATGAAAAAGGACCAACTAGAAATTAAGCATACACTGACTGAAATAAAGAATAATTTACAGAGATCCAGCAGCAGAAAAGAGGATCCCAAGAATCAAGTCAAAGATTTGAAATACAAAGAAACAAAAAATACCCAACCGAAAAAGAAAAAAGAAAAGAGATTCCAAAAATATGAAGATAGTGTAAGGAACCTCTGGGACAACTTCAAGCGTACCAACATCAGAATTATAGGGGTACCAGAAGGAGAGAGAGGGCAAGATATTGAAAACCTTTTTGAAGAAATAATGACAGAAAACTTCCCCTACCTGGTGAAAGAAATGGACTTACAAGTCCAGGAAGCGCAGAGAACCCCAAACAAAAGGAATCCAAGGAGGACCACACCAAGACACATCATAATTAAAATGCCAAGAGCAAAAGATAAAGAGAGAATCTTAAAAGCAGCAAGAGAAAGACAGTCAGTTACCTACAAGGGAGTACCCATACGACTGTCAGCTGATTTCTCAACAGAAACCATGCAGGCCAGAAGAGACTGGCAAGAAATATTCAAAGTGATGAATAGCAAGAACCTGCAACCAAGATTACTTTATCCAGCAAAGCTATCATTCAGAAGTGAAGGCCAGATAAAGAGCTTCACGGATAAGAAAAAGCTAAAGGAGTTAGTTCATCACCACCAAACCAGCATTATATGAAATGCTGAAAGGTATTCTTTAAGAAGAGGAAGAAGAAAAAGGAACTCTTACCATTTGCCACAGCATGGATGGAACTTGAGAGCGGATAAATACCACAGGATCTCACTCATTTGTGGAATATAATGAACAACATAAGCTGATGAACAAGGACTGATCCAGAGACGGAGAGGCATTGATTGGACTGTCGGGACTTGGAGGGAAGGTAGGGGAGGGTGGGGGTATGGGGGAAAGATCAACCAAAGGACTTATATGCAAGCATATAGGCCTAACCAATGGACATGGACAACGGGGGGGTGAGGGCATGAGCGGGGGTGGGGGGGGTGGGGGGTAGAGGGTAACGTGGGGACAAGGACACATATGTAATATCTTAATCAATAAAAAATATATATATAAAAAAAAAAAAGAAATACGAGCTCTATTGTCGGCCCTTATAAGCCAACTGCTTAAAACATTGGTCTATCATACTACTGAAATTATATTAAGACCGTGATCGCTAATTATTAAGTATTAAAAATATTTTCTTAAAAATAGTATTAAATAAATTCGTGAGGCAAGCACACTTTCTGCCCCATCTGCATTTCCGCAGTAAAACTCCGCCTTAAAACTCCACCCCTGAAATCCCAGCCTGCCTTAGTGAGCAGACACTCCTTTGGTGTTTGACTAAATCAGAGGGAGGGGCTTTTGCTGTTTCAAGATGGCGGCCCCCAGGGGCGCAGTGAGCCATGCGGCCGACATGGCGGCTGCCAAGTCAGGCAGCTCAAAGTGGCCGCTGTCTACATTGTTCTTTGATAGAGCAAACCAAAACCCCTAAAAGATAGATGACCAACATTATATTGTAGACAAACAGAAATCTCATTAGCTGTATATACCCTCTATAATTATCTTAAAGAATATCAATCAAATTTAAACTGGTTTTTGTATTAAAAAATTTTCAGTTGAGATCATAAAATTAATCCTCTTTTTTAAATCAGACCAAGACATAACATATTTTGAATTCCTAATCATTTAAGAGAAAACACACTTTATTTTTTCAAAAACAAGTTATACATTAGATATTTAATTTCTCCCGATTCAATTTGCACTTTAAACTTTCAGAGCTTACAAGTCAAATATTAGCAGTTCTTTGATTGACTACACTTTTATATTTTTAAGAATAAATATTGAAATCTAATAATTAACTTTAAACCATATTTTTTCTGCGCGGGGAAACTGAGAAGCGAACTTGTAGGTATTACAAAATGACTACTGGTGGAAAGCTGATTTCAAAGGAGCCACCTTTTGGCTGCTTGACCTTTTCTGGGAAGGTCGCTAGCAAAAGGTGTAGCCATTGAAATGCAAATTAACATTCCTAAAGATGGCTGCTGGCGGGAATTGGATTACCTGAATGCTAGGAGAAGGGCATGTCTACCCCTCCCTCCATTAAAAAAAGGGTGTAACTTTAAACTTTTTTAATGGCAAAAAAAGAGACTTTTACATTTAAGGATACATTTCAAATAAAATATAAGGCATTTTCAATTAATAGATTAACTTCTATCATCTAGACTTCATATTAGGCATACTCAGATCAACATTTCAATATTATAAATCTCAATACTTTTCTCAGGTTCATCTCCGCCATTTTTAAGGCCAAAACAGTCCCGGGTTTTTATTCTGTACACAGCAAAAGGTCAAGATCAGCTCAAAACTATGCGCACTCGTTTTTAAACTGGCCTTCTCCCTTTACATGTGCACAGAAATCCCAGATGCATTTATGAATTTGTAAAAAGCTTTAAGTCATTAGCTGGAAAAGATAAAGATGGCGAAGATGAGGCGAAGAAGTGGCTTTCTTGGGGAGTGACGTCCATATTGGATGGCCACGTGAGATTCCCCACCTCGTTTCTTAGGGGGAAGATTCAGTAATGGTCTGGCATTTACTCTTTTTATTATATTTATTTTTCAATTTTTACTTATTTTTATTTTTTTAAGGAAAGAAAAGATTTTCTAAGATAAAGAATCATTGGCAGTTGCTGAGAAATTCCTTTAATCCTTTTCTACTTGGTTACAAGTAGTTTACACGTGGAGGCAGAGGAGGTGCAGATGGTATTCTTAGAGACTCGTACCCTCCCACTCCAGGCTGTAAGGCCATGGCTGCACCCCACTTAGACATTCTTAAACTCTCCTGTGCCGAATCAAGGCCATCACCAATTAAAATAGGAATTTTCTCTGGACATTTTGCTGAGTATTGGTCACACAACTGCTTTCTAACCTTTTCCCAGGTTTCATCAACAAAGCTTAAGAAAGAAATCGAGAATTTGACTACAATTAACAGAGCATAGTTTAAAGCATTTTTTTTTTTGAGGATTACCCACGTTTTACACCTAGCTATTTCATATCAATTCACAACAATACACTCCCCTTACCTTATTCCTTTAAATCTGTGTGCACACGCTTCTGGGAGTGACCCCCTCGCTTTCTTCTTTTGCCTCCGTACTCAGTCCCTGTTTGGGGGCGCCAAATGTGGGGGGCTGTTTCTCTCTTTTCCATGTCCCGCATGGAAAAGGAAACAGTCCATTTGCTGAGTGGAGGAGCTGGGGATTAAGAAATTAAAGAAAGACCAAGACGCAGAAATAGATTGTAAGCTGGGGCCAGGTGGGCGCCATCCTCTCTGATGGAGAGGCGGCAAAAAGCGGCTGAGCCACGCAGCAGGTTTATTTTAAAGCCCTAGATTTACATATCTAGTTCCGCCCCTGCCTGATTAACATGTCCAGCCTTATCGGGGAAGCATGTTCCCAGGGCGTGGCTCTGCCTAAGCTCTGAGTTCAGCTGACAAGAATTATAAGAAAATGCCTAGGTGCCTCCCTGGCGGCCCTCTACAGGCCTTGAATGCCACACACACACTGCTGTCTCAGCTGCAACCTCTCCCCTGAATTCCAGGTTCAACCACCAGAAATCAGAGCATGGACATCCTTGGGGGACTGCTGTTCTACCTGCCACCGCTATCTTGGCATGACTCAGGATTATCCCTCACCTCTCTTATCCAGCTGTCCTCAAATGGGTTCTCTGCTTCCACCCTGCTCTCCATGCCCACCCCACTCCAATTGTCCCAAAGAAATCAGAATACTCCAACTAAAATGGAAATATGATCACATAAACTTTTGGCCAAAAGCCTCTAATGGTTTTCCTCTCAGAACAAAGTCCTCATTGCTCTGGTAGCTCAGTTGGTTAGAATGTCATCCCTATACGCCAAAGTGGGTTCCGTCCTAGTCAGGGCACATACAAGGTTCCACCGATGAAGGCATAACAAGTGGAACAACACACTGATGTTTCTCTCTCCCCCCCGCCCCATCCTCTCTCCAGAATCAACTTTTAAAGAAAGGCTTTCTCTTCTACCCAATGTTCTCATTTCCCCTCACTCACTCAGTTCTAGCCACACAAGCCTCCTTGCTTTTCTCAAACGGTCGGGCACACCCTCCCTGCGTGCGCGCGCGCGCACACACACACACACACACACACACACACACACCTCTGCCTGGACGCTGGACCCTCAGACACCAGAAGACTCATTCCCTCGCTTCCTCGGGTCACTTCTCAAGCGTCTCTTTGTCAGGGGAGCTTCCCTGAGCCCACCCTACCTACCCAATCACCTGCCCCTGACATCCTCTCTGCTGAAACCCTAAGGCTTGTGCCCCGCAAGTCAGAGGTCAAGCCCCACCCGCAATGTGATGGTGGTTAGGGTTAGACAGGCCCTAGGGTGGAGTCCCCATGCTGTGCCCTTCCAAGGAGAGGATCCCTCATCACAGCCCTGAGCCGGCCTCTGGCCTGTGCTTCCAGCACCCGGATCTAGGAGAATAAATGTGCTGTTTAAGCACCAGCCTCTGGGGTTTCGTTAAAGTCGCCTCCGCTGAGAACTCGCCTCCCTCTCCTTCACGGGTTTATATATCCCATAGTATTTCTCTCGCTGTTTCCTTAGTATTTCTCTCGCTGTTTCCTTAGTATCTGCTCTTTCCTTCGTATCTGTATTAGCGAGATTCTCAGTAACATGCAATGGATGGACAAATCTGATTTTTAAAACTCAGCTACAGCTAAATAATGCAAAGCTGGTCATTTCTGCCACTAGTTCACAGGAGAGCTGCTCCCCACGACCCCCTGCCCCCCAAGAAATGGAAGATGCTTAAGCAGTGGAGCTGCCAATGGCCAACATAACAATTATAGGTCTGTAATCTAAATGGCAGCAAGAAATGTGTTTTTAAAAAATCCTGGCATAAGGCAAATAGAAAACATGCATATAAGATTTTTAACTTTTCAATCACTGAAGTTAATGCATTGTGGAAACACCAATCAAGGAGTGACAAGCTGTGTTTGTTTCTTGGGACAAGGTAAGGACTTTTTTTTTTCTAGTCCTGAACGTGTTAACATTATAGTTGAGCTGATACGAATTCTGAGCCATCCAGTGTGTATTTTAAGTTCATTTGTTAGACAAAATATGAGGAAATGTGGTCTCTTTTTATCACTTTTCCTTCTGAATGGCTAAATACAGATAACAGCACTCGGGCGAACTGGAGGAGCCGGTTCTGCCCCTGCCCAGCTCCCGTCACCTGAGCCCTGTGCTCAGTGGGTAGCTGAGCCCCAACACAAGCACCCCCACATTAAGAACTGGGTTACATGGCTACTCACATCATTTCAAAACAGAGAAGGAAAAGGAAGCCACACAAAGGGACAGAAGAGCAGTCACAGGGCAGGCGCTGCCTAGCATGTATGTTTTTCTAAGAAGGGGTCACAGCAAAATGGGTGTTAGGTGAAGGCGTGCCCCACTCTACCCATGGGGTCCACATAGTTTTACTTCTGCAGAGATTTCCACACTTGGTTTCTGGCCAAAAATATGAACACTTCCATGTGGGATATGCACGTTCTTCAAACAGCTTACGTTTCTTAAAGGTTCCCTGTGGCTCTTCTGTTTAGACAACGCTGTGTGTAAAATTACCATAAACATTTACCATCCACGTTCCAATGGGACGGCCTGTAGCCGCAGAGAAGTGGAGGGGGCGCTCCTCCTTCTGTTCCGGCCTCCGGAGAGAAGTGCCAAACGTCACAGAGCCTCGGGCCGGGGCTGAGTCCCAGGGACGCGCCTGGCCGGCGCTCCGTCCCGTGTTTCCTGATGAAATGACTTCCCCTCGGAACCTCCACTTCCCTCACGAAGCCAGGGCACCTTCCCATTAGAAAACAGCCACGTGGCGAGGCCCCTCCGGCTCTAAAGCGCACAGTGTCACCGGCTGAAGCTGCTCGGCTGCTGCGCGCGAGTTCATGGTCGCACATCCAGGCACGCGGCCCGCTGTGGAAGGGGCGGGACTAGAGCATCTGCACCAGAACTCTGCAGCGCGCCCGTCGGGGATCCGCTCCTGCGGAACGAGGCTCAGCTGGGGACCCAGCGGAATTTGTAGCCCCCGCTGGCCGTCCGGATGGTGAAGGCATTGCCCTGGGGGAAAGACAGGGTGCGGATGGTGCCGTGGCTGCGGATGGGGGTGCAGAAGGAGCCGCCCTCCTCCAGCTCCCCGCGGCTCAGGTCGGGCGCGCGCGGGCTGCAGTCGGTGCGCAGCCCCCGGAAGGCGCCGTGCAGGAGCCCGGGCCGGCAGGCCAGGCCCCCGGGCTCCGGCTGCAGGCGGAGGCGCTTCGGGTCGCGACTGCGCAGAGCTTCCTCGCAGCGCTCGGAAAGGTCCCGCAGGAGGGCGTCTACGTGCGCGCAGTCCGGCCCCGTGGCGCCCAGCAGCTCCTCCAGGCTCCTCTTGGCTGCGGCCTTGGGCAGGCAGGGCTCCCCGCCCTCCGGGGCCTGCGTGATCATCAGCTTCTGCAAAAGACGGAGGGGCCCCCTGGGGCCAGCGTGCTCTCCCGGGCCGGCTCCGACAGCTGGGGGGCTGCCCGGGGCGCACGGCACCTGGGCGCACCTGTGCCCCCGGACAGGGATTCGGCGGGCTCCCCACGGGCCTCTCCGTCCTCCACCAGCCGGGCCCGACGCTGGAAGCGGGGCAGGTGCACAGATCGTCCCGACCGCCCGCCCGCCCGCCCGCGGCGCCCGCTCTCACGCCGCTTACGTCCAGCACCGACGCCAGGTGCCGGGTCCGACTGGCAAGTTCCTTCAGCCGCACGTTGCGCTCCCGGAGCGATGCGATCTCCTCCTGCTTCTGGGTCAGCGTCGCGTGCAGCTGCGGGAGGGGCCCCGGTGAAGGCGCTGCGCGAGTCCACCCCGGGGCATTCACACCGGCGAGAAGCCGAGTTCTCTGCTGTGACTCTAACATAGTGCGCTCTCGGCCCCACGCCCCTCCGCCCCTGGGCGCGGGCAGCTCCGACGAGCCCTTCCCTCGCCGGCCAGGACTCGCTCAGCGAGGGGCACTGGACGGGGACACCCGTCCCGCACAGGGGGGCTCCCGAATGCCGCGGCCCTGGAGAGCCGGGCGGGGCTGGACACTGAGGGGGAGCCCAGGAGCAAGAGCAGCCCCGGGAGCCGCCTGGGTCCCGGTCCCGAGGTCCCGACACATCCCCACCCTCCGCCCGCCCCCAGGGTCGTGGCCGCCGGCCGGGCCCTACTTGGTTGTTCTCCACCAGCGCGTCCCCCAGCGCCCGCTGGTTCTGGTCGGCCAGCTCCCGCCAGTACTGCTCCGCCGCCGGGGGCGCGTCCCCAGGGCGAGGCGGCGGCGGCGGCGGCAGGGCCCGCGGGTCCGGCAGGGGCGAGAGGCAGGGCCCGAAGGGCAGTGAGTCGCCCGGAGAGCAGGGGAGGTCTCCGCCGGCCGGGGGAGGCGACATCCAGGGGGCCGAGCCTGAGGGAGAGCGGGAGCTGGGCGCGCAGCCTCGGACGGCCCAGCTGGGGCCCGACGGGGGCCGCGCCGGGTGCGGGGCGCCGGGTAAAGCGGCCGCGCTCTGCGTCCTCCCCTCCCGACCCCGGTGCACACGGGCAGGTGCTCACGTCTGCTTCCCGAGCGGGTCTCGCCGGGGCCACACACCCCGCAGCTCTGCGCACCCCGTCACTCTCCCTCCCGGTCACCTCGCAGGCGGGGCCCCTCCCAGAACCCGCACGCGATTCGTCTCCGTGGCAAGGCTGCGGCCCCCAGCGCCCCGGAGCCCGGCCCTGTGTGCGCTGGGGTCGCCACCTCCGGACCAATGTCTGCACAAGGCTGGACGGGTCGGGACCCCGGGACCCCCCACCTATCGAAATGCCCGAGACGCCACATGCCTTCGATGAGCTCGTCCACCGTCGCCCTGAAGTCCCGCAGGTCCCAGTCCGCCGCCTGCGGGCCATGGCTCTGCAATAAAGCGGAGGCGGGAGTCCGTGTCACGAAGGCGGGCGTGGAGCACCGCCGCTGTCCTCCCGGCCCGCGGGTATCTGCCCGCCCTCGCTCCCATTTGAAAACCAAAGCCCGACCCGAGGCGCAGGGCCCAGCAGGCCTGCACCGCCATGGCGGGGGGCGGGGGGCGGGGAGCGGGGGGCGGGGAGCGGGGAGCGGGGAGCGGGGAGCGGGGAGCGGGGAGCGGGGAGCGGGGAGCGGGGACCGCCCGCAAGGGGCCGAAGGGCGCGCACAGCGAGCGTCTGAGTCCGGTCGGTCCCTCCGCGCTCAGAGCAGCGGCCCCGCCCCGCCCGTCCGCGCGCCCTCATTGGCCGGCCGCCAGCCAATCAGCGGCCTGCGCGCTCCCCGCGCCTGGGAACTTCCGCGCGGACTCACCCGGGACCCGCCTGGGGGCCGCGCTCCAGTCCCGCGGCCGCACCCGACAGCCAGCACCGGGGGTCTCACGGGCCGTGACTCGAGCCCTGTTTCCCGCCGAGGCTCGGTCGCAGCCAGACCCAGCCCCGTAAAGGGAGGGGGAGGGGCGCTGGGACGTGGGCGCCGGAGATGCCGCGGAGCCCGGCCGCTTTCCTGTCCTGAAAAGTCGGGGTTGCCTCCCCCAGAGGCGATGCGCCCCAGCGTTTGAACTGCTCTCCCCGTGGCTCCTGCTGTGCGCGGGGCGCGGGCTGGAAGGGGCCCGGCACCTCCCCGTCACCTTAATCCGAGCATTGGACTTGATAAAACTCCTCGCGCGACGTGGGAAACGCGGGGACGTGCCGGCTCCGCGATGCAGGGGGGGAGGCCCTGAGAGCTGCGCTGCCGCCACGTGGGAGGCGGGCGCCTCGGTCCTCCTCCCTTCGCACCCCCAGCCTCGGCGTCCTAAGGGCAGCCTGGCGCAGGCGGCCGGGAAGCAGGGGGCTGGTGTGGCGGACGCCCGGTTGCCTGACCCATGTGGCTGACCGACAGGTTCCTTTACTTGGGCGTGGTCTCCCTACAGCCCTTCGTGGCGCCATCAGGGAGTTTGTGAAAAGAGGAACTTACTCCTCCCCGACTTTGCAGGCGGAACCAGAGCCAGGCTCCGCAGGGAGGAGGGGAACAAAGCCCATTGACAAGTCCTGACCGCAGAAGCCTGGAGGCTAACAGGAGGGGGGGTTGGGGCGGGGGACAGGAGATGCTTCCGCTGCGTGTCCAGGTGTGACCCATGCAGGCCTCCAGCACTCAGCACCGGTCTCTGTGCACCTCCCCCAGCAGGAGGGGAGGAGGCGGCCTGGGAAGTGTGAGGGGGCCTGGACTGGCCAGCGTCTCCCAGGGGACCTTCCCCTCGGGTCCCTCCCCTTTGCGTCAGCTCCGTCTTCCCCAGGAAAAGTGCTGGACCTCCTGGGCCATCGGTGTGAGCTCTGCCCTCAAATGTTGAGTCCTAGCTCCCCAATGAGATAAAACCTGGCATTTCTCCACGTACAACAGCACCCCCCCCCCCAACACACACACACAGACGGACACAGGACATGACATCAAGTGTGAAGCTCTCTCTGGGGGCACAGATCCAGGGGAGCCCGCTGGGCTCCTGCTACCCGCAAAGTAAACACCTGGAGGGAGGGCTGTGTCGCTCGGGTCAGAGGAAAGGAGCCCAGACTGTCTTTCCTTGTTTGAGCATCTTGATCTCAAAAGAACCGGGGACTGGCCTCCGCGGGGCCAGCCCACTCTCCCCTTCTGCCTGGGCAACCTCTGTTCTCAGGGGCACCCACACCCAGGCCCCGGGCTCTGTCCCTCCGCGGAGGCCTGGGAGCTCTGCTCCACCACCTGCCCCAGTTGTGGGCCGTCCTGTCTTCGGGAGAGTCCTGTGCTGGGCCTGCCCACGGGCCCCTGGTGCGGGAAGCTGGCTTGGCACCCGGCGCTGCCTGCAGCCGGGCCTGCGGGCTCCTGGCGCGGCCTATCCCAGGGGAGCAGGCTGCCGCCTCCGCCAGGGCAGGGCCGGGGCGGGGCAGTGTCAGCCCTGGGGAGCAGCAACGCGGGATGGAAATAGAAGACAGGTTTTGGGGGTAAAAGAAAAAAGTCAAACGCCTCTTTGTCCCCTGTGGGTAGGTAACGCGAGCCTTTATGGGGAGGAAATATTCCAGAAGCTCCCAACTGCCCCCGGCAGCCTCTGCAGAGTCTCCGAGTCTTCGGTTCCTCCCCCGCTTCCAACTACGATAAACTCCCTCCCATCTCCCTCCCGAGCTCCATCCCCCGCGCTCCTCCCTCCACGCTCCTTGGATTCGGGGAATGAGATGGTTCACCGGAGGCCGCAGGGGACCGCGGGGTGGGGGCGGCGTGTCAGACGCCCAGCGAGGCACTGTGCTCCCCTCCCGCCCGGCCCCTCGGGGATCGGTCACCCCCTCCTCTGTGGCAGCTCCAGGGGAGGATGGAGGAAGCACAGAGACCCGAGGCGCGTCTGGAGCAGGAGCCCTGGGGAGCCCTGCCCTCGGGGAGCCCTGCCGGAGCCAGCGCGGCTCTGAGAACGGCCGGCCGTGGAGGCGCATCGGGAGGACGGGCGTTCCGACCCCCGAGGCGCAGAGTCCGGCCCGCGCCCCCTCCCCCGCTGGCCAGACGGGCCTGCGCTTCCCCCGCAAGGGCCGGTGCGGGAGCGAACCTGTAGTTTGGGCGCCGCGGGCGGCGAGGGGCCCCGCTCGGGAGGGAGGTACCTGCGAGGCGGCCGAGTCCCCGGCAGGCGGCGCGTCGGGCCGGAGGAACGAGCAGTCGGCGAGGTCCTGCAGGTCGATGGTGGTGAAGGCTGCACGGGACCGGGACGCGCGGGCGGACCGTGAGCCGCGCCGGGAGGCGGACCCGGGACGCAGCTCCTCCCCGCCGCGCGCGCCCGCCGCCCAGCAGGGGAGCCCCCGGGGCGGGGGCGACGGGCTCACCGGGCAGCGCCGCGGGCTCGGCGCCCGGGGGGTCCTCGTACACGGGCACCGGGCCGCCGCCGCCGGCGAAGAACTGCCGCGGAGGGACGAGCTAGGCGGGCACAGGGACGGTGAGCGCGGGCCGGCCACGCAGCCCGGGGCCTGGGGACCCGCCCGCCCGGCCCACCTTCCTCTCCGGCCGCCCGGGCTTGGCGAGGGCCCGGCCGCGCAGCTCCTGCATCCGGTTGGGGCAGATGCTGCCGAAGGCCCGGCGTCCCGCCGCGGCTCCCTCGCGCGCCTGCATCCCGCCGGCCGGCCCGCACCCCGCGCTCCGCACCCCGCGCTCCGCTGGCTCTGCAGGTCCCGCGCGGCCGGGTGGAGCCGGGGGACGGAGGTGCGGGGGAGGGAGGGGAGGGAGGACCCCGCGCGGGAGGGGCGGCTCGCGCCGGAGGTGGCGCCGTCAGCCCCGGACAATCTGCCGCGGGCGGAGGCGTTAAACCCGACCCGGCGACGGCTTCCCCCGGGACCGCGAGCGCGGGGCCCGCGCCCGCCAGCGCCCTTTTGGCGAGTGTTGGCGCCGCCGCCTCCAGGCCGCGCCAAAGGGAGGCGGGAGGCAGGGTTCCCGGCGCGCGCGCCGCCTTCCCGCCGGCGGCAGGTGACACGCGAGGGCTCTTTCCCGTGTTCTCCCCACCGGCCGCGGAGCGGGACCTAAACGCGGTCTCCGGAGGCGGGGCCCCGCTGCAGGGTTTGTGGGAGATGGGACCCCAGCGGGAGCTCGCCCATCACAGCAGCCCCTCCCCCAGGATCCGGAGGGAGCGCTCAGGCCTCGACGTGCGCTCACACTGGGGAACTGGTCAGAAGCTTAGGGCCCCACCCGCACTCCCTGGCCCCGCACCCCTGGCCCCGACTTTCCTGGCAGCAGCGCCTGAGCACAACCTTTGAAGGGGGGTCAATAATAGAAAAGTGACACCTACACATTCTCCAGTTTCAGAAAACGCCTCTGCGGGCAGCCTCTGCCCCTCCCGCCCAACCAGGCTCCAGGGGCTCCGCTGCAGCCCTTGGCCACCCCCCCCCCCACCCGCATCTCCAGGTCCTTGGGTGAGGGGCTCTCTCGGGACCACTCTATGCATCTAATTTGAACAACTGCCTCCTGTTGGGCACCTTGTGTCTTACACCTGGTAGTCTTGACAGTGAACTATCCTCTTTATTTGCACCTGTTACCTGGATTAATAAACAGGACCCCTGTTATTAGGGCCTAGCGTGGCTAGCGAGCCACATGCGGCTCTTTGGCCCCTTGAGTGTGGCTCTTCCACAAAATACCACGTGCAGGCGTGTAAGTACAGTGCGATTGAAACTTCCTGGCCCATGCGCAAGAGTTGGTTTTCGGCCTGGGCGAGTCTATTTTGAAGAAGTGGCCTTAGAAGTGGGGGGTGTCGGTTGGGCGTCGGGAGACAGGGGGGGGGGGAGGCATGGGCGAGTTGAGTGAGCCAGTCAGTCAGCAGTCTCATTGTGCAATGGTTAGTGCTAGTCGCCTCCGCAAATCGCCCGCGGGTGACAAAAGATAGGAAACAAGTATACAAGACGAGTGTGGATGGGAGAGTTGGAAGGGGTCGACCTCAGTGAATTGAGGACGTTTTTAGCAAAGGCCAGCTTAGGAGTCCCCTAATTAAGTTAATAACAATGTACCTACCTATATAGTTTAAGATTAAAAAATTTGGCTCTTAAAAGAAATTTCAATCGTTGTACTGTTGATATTTGGCTCTGTTGACTAATGAGTTTGCCGACCACTGGCCTAGCGGGATGGAGAGTAATAACAGGACCCCCAGCAGGATGGAGAGTAGCCCAGGCAGAGCTGGGATAGACTTAAAGACGCTGGTCCCTCTGTGGGTGGGGGCACCCAGCTGGGGAGGCCAGTCAGCTGGAGTCAGGGTGATGTCCCTGGGGACCAGCCCTGCCTTTGGGGTCAGCGCCTGGGGATCAGAACCAGGCTCCACCAGGTCCATGAGCCAGTTGTTTAGGGAAAACATGGCTGACTTCAGGAGTGTTGCTGTGAAGTTGTGTCATGTGACTGGTGCTTGGCGGGATGGATTCATGTTGTTGTCTTAGGAGCCTTCCAGCTGCGCCTCAGCCTCCCACAGCCTGGTCCAGGCTCTGTCTCCTGAGCAGCCAGCCACTGGCCAGCCCATCCCTGCTCCCCTCCTCGCTCCAACTTCCAAGCCTGCAAAGTAGGGGGGCTCTTAGCTAAGTTTCAGGGTGATCTCTACACATGGAGACCATCACTGACTTTCCAAAACAGGGTCGTTTCCCACCAGTGAGTTCCAAATCGGGGCAGAAAAATATGGGCGTTGTGCATGGACCGTACCCTAGAGCAGCGGTCGCCAACCGGTGGTCCGCGGGCCACTAGTGGTCCCTGAGGTCCGAAAGGATGGCGGCCGCTGGTTTAAGGGAACCTGTGGCAACAGGACCTGAAGAGGTGACAACCTGAGTCCCCGCCTGGAGGGTTCTGGAACCAGATCACACAGACCTTGGCTTCGTGGTGGAGTAACGCTGCGCGGACAGCTCCTCCCCGTCACACCGAGAGCCTGTTCCCTCCGCCACCCCCCTCCCGCCGGGCTGAGGCGGGCGCTTTGGAATTTGGAGATGATATGACTTTATCCATCTGCTTCTTAATGTCACAGACCAGCCTCTCCTCAGTCAGCGTGGGATCACCACTTCCCTCTCCCCAGCCAAGGAGGGCCCCCCCCCCCCCCCGCAGAGCCTGGTGAAGGGGCTCATCAGGAGGGGGGGTGCTCCGAGGCTCAGGGCGAGGGGTCCCGACTGGGGAGTGCTTGGGGGCCTGGTGAAGAGAAGTGCAAGGAGACTAACTTTGCTTTGAGTTTGTTTGCATTTTATTTGTGCATATTGATCATGCATTTAGACTTCCTCTAAATGAAATAGAAAGTCTTTTTCAACCAGAAAGAAAATGGGAATAAACTATCACAAACAACAGTATGTTCACCTCCGGGTGATCAGGTTTTCCTGCACCTGCTTTATCGCTGTTTCTGTCTCCAAGATCCCCTCCGTCCACTGTGAGGGCTGCCCCCAGCCTCCTCGGAGACTTGCCACCTGCTGGGCCCCTGCTGGGGTTCGCCTGGGCCGTCTCATTCACCGCAGGCCTCCGCCCTGCAGACAGCGCTACTGTTTCCCCCTTTTTACAGAAGATACTGAGACACAGTGATGAGACTTGCTTAAGGTCACCCAGCAAACTGACCCCAGAGCCCACTTGTGTAACTGGCACTTTATACCCACTGCCTCACAACCACCTCACGTAGGATTTAAGCAGCCGGAGAGCATGAGTGTGTGTGTGGGGGAGGATGGGGGTTTAATAGGGGGGATGAGGACACATTTGTAATACCTTAATAAAGAATTTTTTTAATATATTTTATTGATTTTTTTACAGAGAGGAAGGGAGAGAGCGAGTCAGAAACATCGATGGGAGAGAAACATCGATCAGCCGCCTCCTGCACATCTCCCACTGGGGATGTGCCCGCAACCCAGGTACATGCCCTTGACCGGAATCGAACCTGGGACCCCTCAGTCCGCAGGCCGACGCTCTATCCACTGAGCCAAACCGGTTTCGGCAAAGAATTTTTAAAAAATAAAAAAACAGCCTGTTAGAGGGGTGCAGCCACGCCCACTGCAGCCTGTGCGTGGGGAGCTGGGCTAGCGGCTAAGGGGGCCTGGAGGCAGATCACCTGCCTCCTCCCCACCTGCCCCACTGCTCACCCCTCCCTCTGCAGCCAGAGTCCTTCTCTGAAAACGAGAAAGGAGCCGCTGCCTCATGGGATTGGGCTGCAATAGGAATGCTGAGCACAGTGCCTGACCCTAAGCGCCCAGTGGTAGCCATGGTTACCAGGGTTACCATGATGCCAGTTAACCTGGGCTCATGCATAGCAGGTGTGAGAAAAGCCTGGTTGCAGGCAGCAGGGCTGGGTTTGTGGTGGCCATTACTGCCCTGCAAAGCCCTGATTTCTGGCACCTGTGAGGGCGGGGAGCGCTCCCTGCCCTGTGCGTGGGCCTGTCCAGTCCCAAGGCTTCCCAGACGGGCACCAGCATGTGCACCCTCCCCTTCTCCGAAGCATGGGCAGCTGTAGGCTCTAGTCTGCAGTACACCCCACCACACCCTCTGCACCCCTGGGTGAGCCACCCTCGTTCTGTGACAGGAGGGGGGGGGGATGGAAATCACAGGGTCTCTGCCTACCATTGACTGACTCACCTTATAACCGGAACCAGGTCATTTGGACCTCTGGTACCTGGTGGGGTTCTTATTGATTTTTGAGAGAGGAAGGGAGGGGGAAACATCAACGTGAGAGAGAAACAGCCAGAGGTTGCCGCACAAGGAACTGCGACCCAGGTACGTGCCCTGACCCCTGACTGGAACCGGCCAGCATGTGGTGTATGGGGGACGCTCCAACCAACCGAGCCACCCCAGGCTGACCTGGGCTCTGGTACAGACATGCCACCTGGAGTGGAGCTGGAGGGGGGGGAACCCAGATTGCTGCCTGTTGCCCAGGCCTTCACCATCCTCCTGAGACAAGCACGTGTAAGAGGGACATTCAGACAAACCAGGACAGAGACAGTGGCCAGACAGCCTGTTTATTGGAGAAAGGCGCTCTCCCGGGCGCTCAGTAAAATAAATAAACAACCAGACACAACCATGACGATCCTACACTATTTACAGACCCACGCTCCGTGGGCCAACGCTGCATGCTCGCCCTCAAAGCAGAGGCAGCGGCCGCCCGCCAGGCCAGGGCACAGGAGGCCAAGGGCGACCTCATTCCCAGCTCAGCTGGGGCTCGGGGACAGGCTGCTCTCGCCCCAGGCCTGGAGGCGCAGCATGTGGGCCAGGGGCGCGCCATTGATGGCCACAAGGAGCCGCAGCTGCGCCAGGCAGTCCTGCAGCTCGGGCTCGGGGTGCCCGCCCAGGCGCAGGTCCACGGGGCGCGGGAGCCCGAGCAGCCGGTCAGCCAGCGCCAGGCAGCAGATGGCAAGCAGGGAAGGGGCGTAGCTGCTGAAGGCGTAGTCGGCCAGGCTCAGCTCGGCCACGGCGCGCGCCAGCGCCTGTGCCTCCAGCGCGTGGGAGACGGGGGCCTGCCCGGCGTCCACGCGCGCGTGCGTGAAGTGCTCCAGGAAGAAGCTGAGGGTGGGCGCGCCCAGGCTGAAGCTCAGCTTGTGCAGCACGATGCGCTCCAGGTTGCAGAGCTGCTGCCGCGAGAAGGCGCCGCCGCACAGGGCCAGGAGCTGCTCCACGCGCGGCGGGTGCACCTCCACCTGCAGCACAGGGCGCTCAGCCCCCGCCGCGGCCTCCAACCCGGGAGAAACCGGGGCCCCCTCCCTTCTAGCGAGATGGCCGTGACTTCCACGTGGTCACCTGGCCGAGCTCCCAAGACCTTCTCTACCTGCCGTCCCGCTGAGAAACGGGCGAGGGAGCGAAGGGACTAGGAGTGCACGGGCCGCGGGGACGCGCGCAGCCCAGCTCAGTGGGGGCGGGGCTAGGGCTGTGGGGTGCACCGGGTGCCGGCGTCTGCCCGGAGTTCAGGGAGCCCCGCGCGAAGCCGTGCGCGCCGGGAGAGCCCGCAGCCGGGCGGCCCAGGCCCGCGGGCAGGTACCTGTTTGCAGGCGATGAGCAGCGCCGTGACCCCGAGCAGCTGGAAGCAGTCGGCGGCCACCGGCGTGGTGGCGAGGAAGCGGTCCAGGGTGTTCACCGCCAGGCACAGCGACTCGAAGGAGAGGCCGAACCGACGGTGCACGGGGATCAGCCAGCTGACCAGCTTGCAGCGAGACTCCGCCGTGACCTGCGGGGGGGCGGGGGGCGGCGGAGCTGGGCGGAGAGGGGCTGGGGAGGCGCCGAGCGGGGGGACCGGGCAGCTCCGTCCCCCAGGAAGGCAGGGGGAGGAGGAAACTGCTGAACGCGTGTCAACTGGGAGCCCGGACCCGCGCCCGCCCGAGAGCAGCAGGCACCGCGCCGCCATCTCGGCAATCCCGGGGGCGGGGGGGCGCCTCGCAGATGAAGAATCCAGCGCAGGATCGGTAAGCAGCCCGCGGGGTCTGCAGCCGCCCGACTCCCCCTACGAACCGTCTTCATGCCCCTGCCCCTGCGCCCCGCTAACCATTCGGGTCCCTGAAGCCGGCTCGGCCCCCTTCGCTCCGGCAGCAACTGCAGCCCCTTCGCTGCGTCGGGGCAGGGCCCGGCGGGGCAGGACCGGGGCTGGCGCGGGCCAGGGCCCGGGGCGGAGGGCGCGGCGGGAGGGCTCCACCGACGCTCACCTGCGGCTGCCGCGCCAGCGCCTCCCGCGCGTGGAAGTGACTCTCGCGCGCCTTGCGGAAGGCGTAGCAGCTCTGCCCGTAGTCGCGGAAGGTCCGTAGGTCCAGCTGCACCGGCTGCCGGGCCAGGCCTCTCGCCCGGGGCGCCGCGGGGCTGCCTGCGCCGTCCGAGCCGGAGCTGGGGGACGCGAACAGGTCGCCGACGCCCGAGTCGCCGGGGGGTGAGCGCGGGCGCAGCGGCTGCTTCCTCCGAGGGCGCGGGCGCCCGAGCTTCTTCACCGGGGCGCGCGGGTACCGGCCCTTGTCCCCTCTCCCTGCCCCGGCGGCGGGGCTGACGGGGCACGGGGTCACCATGCTGCGGCCGGGCCCCGCTGCTCTGGGGCTGCGGCGGGCAAGGAGCGCGGGCGAGGGGCGGCGAGGCCCTAAGTACCGCCCGCGCCTCCCTCCACCACGCCCCCCGCCTCTCACTGGCTGGACCCGGCGACCGGCAGCCGCGCTTTCCCGGCTAAACTACCGCCGGCGCTGACCGAGAGCCGAGGAGGAGGGGCCGCCGCGCCGCGCACCCTCCCGCGCGTCCCGCGTTACCCGGGCAACCAGCGGGGTCGCGGCAGCAGGCGCCGGCGGGGGCGGTAGTGCAGGTGGAGGGAGCGCGCCAGGTGAGCGCAGCATCCCGCTGAGCGGCTGCGCGGCTCCGGAGAGGAGATGGTCCCGGGGGCACCTCCCCTCTCGGGCCGGGGCTCCGTCCCTCCGGCCCCGGTGGTCCGGCCCCTCCCGGTCGGATCCAGGTGGTAATGTTAAGGTCCGCCCAGGAGCCCCGCACGAAGGCAGCAGCGACTGACCGTCGCGGGAGTTTTCTGCAGGGACCGCAGTTCCCCGATCCCGCTGCGTGTATGGTTTGGTGAAGGCAGGACCCGCGTAGCCTGGTCCCTGTCAGCTCCCGGCTCTGCCCGGCTGTTGTCTGGCGGCCGGTCCAGCCCGAGGAGCCTCGGACTGCGTCCCCGCACTTTGCACCCCGCGCCCGGAGGCTGCAGCGGTTTAGAGACAGCATTGTCCGAGGGCTGCATCCCCGCTTTACCGAATGGCCGCCACCTCCTCCTCCGCCCCAGCCAGCCTTTCCTGGTTCCTCCTGCTTCCCGTCCTGAGTCTTCGGAGGGGCCGGGTCCTCGGAGGAAGTGACCCTCCCTGCAGGGGCGCAGAGCTCAGGGGTGGGGGCTGGGGGCGTCCGGTGCGGGAGGGACCACTGACCCCCGGTTCCCTGGGCCCTGCTGGCTGGCCCGGAGCTTCCCGGCCTGGGAGAAATTGGGCCCTTTAGGAGACGGGCACTGGTGGCCCAGGTAGCATCGGGGAGCCGTACAGGCATGTCCCCGGGCAGAGCACCCACCGCCATGGGCCCCCCGGAGGCGGAACCACTAGGTGCCTTCCTCCCCCTCCCAGAACAAAGGCTGCCAGGTGCAGGTAATCAGAGTGTAAATCTTTGCGCCCAGTGGAGTGGGTGTGAGGTGGTACCTTCTGGAGATGCAGCTGAAAGAAAAAGGACCCATCGGGCTCTGGGCAGTGTCACCCCATTTCCCTGTAAGTCTCCAGACCTCAGAGTGTGGGTTGTAACATGCGACCTGAGCTAAGAATCACCTGTATTTCAAAACAGAGGCCTGGGCTCCCTCCTCCTCTCAGGCTGTTGTGGGGACCTCTCGTTGGGGAGCCATGGAGGGAGGCACCCTTACATGGGTGAGGAGGGAGAACCCGGGATTCTGACTTTCATTCGGGGGATGGCCAAGCAGGACAGTGGAAAGAACGCAGAGGCCACGGTGGGGTGGGAAATGTCCCCCTCGTGGCCTTCAGGGAGCTGCTCCCTGGTAAATGCAGGTGTCAGTACTTGCCTGGAGAGACAAGTGCTATCTGCTGTCGTGTAAACGCAGTCCTTGGTGAATGTGAAATGGTGGGGCCACTAAAGCTGTCCTCGGGCAGTGAGCACTGTTCCCCCTGGCGAGAGCCCGCACAGCACAGGTGCCATCCTGTAGCCCCCTGTAGGTGAGGCTGGGGGGCCTTGGGGAAAAGGCCTTGCTCCCCCAGTGTGTGCCTGTGGCTCCAGTTAACCCCCAACGGGGTGCCCAGCTCTGGCCGGAGGAGCTGTTTCCAGGACAGACACTGGTTATATTGCTCTTTGCTTTGTTGCGCGTCACAGATGTTTCGTTTTCACAAATTGAAGGCAAGACCTTTCACCAGCAAAAAGATGACCAGGCGGGCCGGGTCAGAAGCAGCCAGCAAGGCCGCGTGGGCCCTGCCCTCACAGAGCGGCCAGGCAGTGGGGAGGCAGACCCCTCGTCATGTTTTTTCAGTGATTAATGGGCGGTAAGGACTGTGCTAGAGCAGTGGTTCTCAACCTTGGCTGCACATTAGAACCACCTGGGAATCTTTTTAAAATCCTGATTTCTGGGCCTCATCCTCTGGAAACTCTGTTTCTTTGTGATGGGGTGAGGCCACAACATTAGTAACAAAGAAACAGAATTTCCGGAGGATGAGGCCCAGAAATCAGGATTTAAAAAAGATTCCCAGCTAATGTGCAGCCAAGGTTGAGAACCACTGTGATAGAGGCTCTCCTGGGTGTAGGGGTGACATACAATACTGTACAGGACACCTGTTCAGCTCAAGTGAGAGATGGAGAATAAACGTTTAGTATGTCCCAAATACCGCATGGGACACATTATACTAAAATTATGTTTTTCTGAAATTCAGAGATGGCATGGGGCATACTTCCACCCAAAGATTCTGTTGTTTAGCTGACATTCGAATGTAACTGGGCCTCCTGGCACGTGGCAGCCCCGTCTGCTGCCCTCGGAGCCTGGTAGAGCTGCTGGCCCGAGCGGTAGGTTCCCAGCTCAGTGCAGGTTCCGCTAACACAGAGGGTGGGGTGGAAAGAGGAGGAGGGGGATTTGGGTGGGAGTGTTCTCATAGCGGAAGGGGATGTGGGAGGTCAGAAGCGTGGGTCCTGCGGCCGGCCTGAACACAGGCCTTGGGCGGGAAGCAGGGAGATGAGAGCTAATGCGCGGACAGACTTGCTGTGCCCGGTGCTGTCATGCTCTGTATGTGCATTGTGCTCACTGAATCTCCAGACTATGCTCTGAGGTTGACTCTATCCTGTCCCCATTTTACAGAAGAGAAAACGGAGGCTTAGAGGACGAGTCATGTGGCCAAGGGCCTGCAGGCAGTAGGGCAGAACTGGGCTCCTTAGCCAGCCCGCTCCCTGTCCCATCACCACGGTGCAAGTCCTGAAACCCCAATCGCGCAGAGCCTTGTTTGCTACAGTAGATGTTTGGACTTCCCCGAAGCCATGCAGGCCAGACCCAGGGGGGAGAGCGATCTGTCCTTTGTTTTTAAAGATCCCTGTGGCTGACCAGCCGGAAATGGAGTGGAGGGGGCAGGACGAGGCCGTCTGCGTGCAGTTTTGGTGGTATGAACAATGCGGCCCAAGTTAAGGGCTTTTTCTTTGCCCTATGAAAGGTCTTTAAAATTAATTCCTGTTTTCTAATCTCTCTGGGACCTGGGCCAATGCACCTTAAAGGCAGTAGGTAAACCTAAAACACTTAAAAAATGTCAAACCTAATTAAACCCAGGCTTCTCTAATGAAAGCTGCTTAGCCCTGGGCCCTGCTTCGTTTCAGGTGCGAGTTATGAAACCTGCCAGGGAATTAATATCATGGAACCAAGTTGCCTTTTGTTTTCTTTTCCAATTTGGCACTTCCGTTTCAGCCGAAAGCACCCACCCGGCCTGAACAGGAAGAATGCATTCGCTGACAGTACCTTTTTTTTTTAACCAAACAAAACACGTAGGTTGCTACCTAGATGTGGACAACTTTGTTAGCACCTCAAATGATCCAACTCAGGTTGGATTGCCACTAAAAACTGTATTTACTTAAGACTGTATTTTCTATTGATGTACTTAAGTGCCTAAGTTGAGAAGTATTTAAAGTACTGGAAGTCAGACTAGTTTTGCTGGTATTTAGTAAAACAAAGGACAGGAATTTCCAGCACTTTCTTAAGGGCAGACATTTGACTTACGTCTAAATGTCCACCCGAATCCACGCCTGGGGAAAGGGCCATCTCTGTTACCTGCCTACCTGCCACTTTGCCAAGTTCATCATGGGTTCAGTAGACACGCTCAAGACCATTGCTTCCCCACCCCCGCCCCCTCCACACACGTGCTCCCTCTCCAGGCTCACACCACCTGTGGCAGTCTGCCCGGCACAGGTGGTGTCGGGTGATAATAGGGCCCTCAGCTCATGAGCCAAACTCCTTGGGTTCGAATCCTGGCTTTAGAGCAGCCAAGCTCCATAAACTTCAGCAAGTTACCTGTGACATAGTTCTGAGGGTTCGACAAGGCAAGCCATGTGCTCAGCGTGGTGGGCTGCTGCTGCAGCTCTGCTTTGTCCGAGCAGATACGTCTCCTTTTGGGAAGAATACCTGTCCCTCAGTGTGTTGATGAGTCAGTTATTGGTTAGCAGACAAGAACTTTAAATAATCATAAGTATGTTAAAGAAAACACAGGGCGAGGTGGGTAAAAAGAACAGAAAGGTAAGAATTGCATCAGAGACTTGAAATCTATAAAAAATCACCAAATGAGCATGTCATTGAAAACCGTATCATCATCACATAGCACTCACTGGATGGCTTCAACAGCAGCCTGGCTACAGTGGAAAACAGCATTAGCGACACCAAGACAGACCAATAGAAACTGTCAAACCCGCGTCACAGAGAATAGTGGGGGGAGGGGAAGCGAAGAACATAGAGCAACATGCATGACTTCGGTGTTAGACCCTATCTTAGTGATGGCGAGCCTTTTGAGCTCGGCGTGTCAGCATTTTGAAAAACCCTAACTTAACTCTGGTGCCGTGTCACATATAGAAATTTTTTGATATTTGCAACCATAGTAAAACAAAGACTTATATTTTTGATATTTATTTTATATATTTAAATGCCATTTAACAAAGAAAAATCAACCAAAAAAATGAGTTCACGTGCCACCTCTGACACGCGTGTCACAGGTTCGCCATCACTGCCCTATCTAGTCCCTCAGCCGCTCCATCGGCCTGGCTGCCCTGGCCCCATTTCCCTAAGTGAGCATGTTCTGTCAACCCTTTCAACGGGGCGGTCTCTTTCATTCCAGGAGCCCATGTCACGTGAATGCAAAAAGCACCCTTCTCCACCTTCTCTGCTGCCCTCTCCACGGCCTTTCCGCTTGGTGCCCATATTCTCCTTCAGTCCGTGGTTGGGTCAGGGTCTGCGCTAATGTGATCCTCACTCTCTGCTGGTTATTTCTCTTTAGTCTGCAGATGAGTGAGGGTCTTCCCATCCTGAAATACCTATTTCCAACCTGTTGTGCTGTTTCTTCATCACATCTGTAACTGGTACTCTACCTTTGCATTTGTATTTGTTCCCTACAAGTCATGCTGTGTGACTGGGAGTTAACGCAGGCCTCACGGCGAGGTCTTGGAAGGCCTGCTTGTGGGGGGGCTCTGGGCTGGAGCTGGAACTGGCTCTGGAGGCACCCCTAGTTTTCAGGTAACTCTTTTGCCTGCTTGGGGCGCTGAATGCCTCCCTTCCTCTGGGAGTCTGGAGTTTGCATAGCTACGGCTTTGGTCTTTGAGCCTCAGGCGTGCTTCCCTGGGCAGGCACTGCATGCGTAGGAGCCTCTGCGTGGGTTCCTTCAGTTTCCAGGTGACGTGGCTTCTCCCTGGTTGATCCTGTGGAATATCCCTCCTCTGGTCCTCCAGCCAATCACTGAATGTAGCTGTGGGACCCGACAGTGTCCCTCCTTAACACCCTTTGTTCAGACTGCTCCCCAAAGACTGATCTGCTCATTAACCCCGTAGTCTTTCTTCGTCCACAACATGTCAGTGATCTCACTCCAGCTTTCCTCCTCCGCCTCCTGCGCTCATTCAGCAGGCCTTGCCGAGTGCCTGTGGGCAACTGTGCTCTGGCACATCAGTGCGTGTTCCGAGCAGCACATGGTCTGCGGGGAAGACAGGAAGCAGATGGTTCACGCTGACGGAGTCCTGTGCTGTCGGCGGCATTGAAGGGGAGATGCGCTTCAGAACGGTGAGCGTGAGTCAGGAGGGAGGCCTGTGGAGGGAACATCACAGCAGGAGGAGGTCTGTTTGGATAAGAGCCAGAAGCAGTGCACCCAGCAGAGAACAGGTCATGCAGATGTGTAAAAAGCCACTGGGCCCTGGCAGTGTGGCTCATTGGTTGGGTGTCATCTGTACAGGGCGAGGTCTCCAGTGTGATTCCTAGTCATCCGATGCCCAGTAGGGGGCATGCAAGAGGCAGTCCCAGCAGCAGCATCTGCCCCCAACAGCACCACCACCTCTGAGCTTGGTGACAGGCTCTGGGCCTGCTGGTGTCCATGAACAGTGCCTTTCTTCAGTTTTATTTTGAGTGTCAAATCCTCAACACTCACTTCTCCTGTTGTTCCTTATGGAGCTTTACTTCCAGCTGGTGTGGAGCTCATCTTCTCTGCTGGGTAAAGGCGTCTAAACGCTCCAGGTGGCAGTGACTGAGGGAGGATGCGGTGGGGACCCAGGGATCATCACTGAGTCGCACACGGCCCTGCCGAGAGGCACAAAACGATGTGGGAAACATGGGTGGCACCAAAGAATTTATTGTAAATGTGGTGGCAAGTACAATGGGGACAATCGTCATTGAAGAGGAACTAGAAAATTACGCGTTTAAAGCTGTGCTTTTCCCACCACCTCTGTCATGGCGAGCACCACGGTCTACGTCCTGAGAACCTCCCGGGACGGTCCGTGTTCACATCACTTCACGGCTGTGTCTTCATCTGACATTTAAAGCAGTTAACCATGAACTTCAGTTTCAATTATTCTCTGTTTTTATCAATTCCGTAATGATCTGTAGAATCTTGTCATCTGAGTGGGAGAAAAACACCATGAGCAAATTCATCACTGGCTAGTTTTCCAATGTATCCACAGGAAAACCACAGGTATCCCTCATTAAAAAACGCCTTTACATTAAAATACAAAATGAACACCAGCAATATTCACTATGAAACTACAGATGCCTATGTAATCTGTCGCCCTTCAAGTGCTGTTTTAATAATTGCCATGCTTATGCTCAGGCCAGAAGAGATGATGCGATGCGCTCAGTCCTTCCAGAGGCATCACTGACCACAGCTCCCTGAGACAAGGCTGCTAGCTGTTCCCCTGGCTCAGCGCAGAAGCTCCTGTGTCTCCATGTTTATCCCAGGACACCGCACAGGGAAGCCCCACAGAGGTGCCAATGGGAGTGACAGACCCGCTACACAAGGATCCACATTCCAGGGAACGAGACAGACAAGAGGCCACAGTATTTGCTAAGGTTTTGTTAACAGCGGCTTCTCCGAGCAGCTGCTCTGATGTTGTGACTTCCGAGGACTCCCAGCCGCTCTCTGGGTAGCTAAGGTGACCCTGCGCAGACAGAAATGCTCTATTCTACTAGACGCTTCAATACGAGAGGGCGCTGGGCTCGATGGCTGCAGCGGGAATTCTGATAATGGGGCCCAGGGCCTGCCAGTTAGGTTCCTGGGGAGCGGTTCTGGGGGGTTCAGAGGCATAAAAAACCACTCACTTGATACAAGGGGAATAGTTTACACAAGAGAATAATTAGGTTTGAACAACTGTTTATGAGTCAGATGGAATTCAGCATTAAATAAATTTTATTAAACTATTTTAATCACCTGGAATTTGAGACTTCAATGTACCACCCAGTGTACGCCAATACTTAAAAGTATACTGTTTCCTACCTACGTTATAATCACACACTTACTTTCAAGGGACATCTTAGGATTTTCAAGCTTTTTTCTTAGAACAGAATCAATGAGAACTCTCAGCTGCTTGAAAATGACAGCTATCTTCACAGGGGCCTGTTGGGAGGAAGTGATAAATTGGACAGAGTTAATCCTGGGAGCGTGAATGTGTTTACATAAATCAAGATAAGCACGTATACCTTCCGCTCTGCTCAGCACATCCTGACTAACATAGAAAATTATGGGGAAAACACAGGCAAACCACTTCCTGTGGCTAAACTATGCAAACTTCAGTTTCCTTGTTAAGTATCCATAAACTTGATGGAAATTTTAAAACAGCTTCACTGAGGCACAGTTTGCAAACCATCAAGGTTCACTCCCTGTTGAGTGTACTATTCCGTGATGTCGGGGAGCCCACAGCTGCGCCGCTGTCACCAGGGTCCCGCAGCAGGACATCTGCACCGCCTCGGCCTTGGCGAACACTGCACACCCTTTCCAGGCTGCATTTACCATGTACTGGCCTCTCCGGTCTTAGACTAGCCGCTGCCTGGCACAGCACAGGAGAAGGTCGCTTAGTTTAAATGGGTCAGTGCTGATGGGGTCACGGAGAAATAACCTTATTGCTGGTAGCATTGGTAACCCTAGTTTATCCAGAGAATGCGACAACACGCAGTGAAAGCCATGAACCTATCTCTTCATAGG
The DNA here is from genome assembly GCF_014108235.1 of Myotis myotis. Lineage (NCBI taxonomy): Eukaryota > Metazoa > Chordata > Mammalia > Chiroptera > Vespertilionidae > Myotis > Myotis myotis. The sequence goes on along the minus strand of NW_023416357.1, from coordinate 1,145,744 downwards.
GGGTGCAATGCAGTGGGAGGAGCAGGAGGCTGAGGACCAGGCTCTGGTTTAAGTCTTCTCTACAGCACCATCGTGCCATGTAGGAGGTCCCTGACTTCTCCCTGAGCTCAGGTGCGGATCCTCAGGAAGGGAACTGGCCAGGCGAGGAGGCGTGCTCTCTGGGCGCATCCACGTAAAGGCAACCAGTGAAGCGCACACCCGGCAACTGTAATCGTTACTGATGGTAGGCGCAGTCTGTGAGTTTCCAATTTAACAGATTTAAAACCAGACAGACAGGATAAAATAATCTTAAGTCAAATTATAGGAAAAAATGATCCAAGTGCCAAAATTTAAAAACAAATTCACCTCAACGGCACAGAAGCAGGACTTGAGTGCGGCCAGCGCGCTGGCGTGGGCGTACCTGGAAGTGGATCCAGCCGTCCACAGAGAGGAGCCGCTCGCGGTGCTGCACCTCGATGTCCCCGCCGAACAGCAGCACCGGGAAGGGGCTGATGAGCGTGGTCTCCCTCAGGTACACGCGGGCGTACCTGACCTGCACACGAGAGAGGAGGGAGCCGTCACAGTTCACGCCAGCATCTATGCACCTGGTTCACATGAACCCTTGTCGTAATGTGGGCACATTTTCAGTTATAAGTTTTGTGAAGCTGCATGTTTACTTTCTCATGTGCGTCCTTTGCCAGCTGTATAGTAATCGCAGTCACCCCTGTGCACTTAGCCCCTTAAAGACATTTTAACACTAACTGCAGGGCCAAGTTACAGGACAGGCAAAAGTGGGTCTACAGCTGTGTGTACGCGAATCACAGGGCTTATTCTTGTTATTACTTACTTACCGTAGTGTTCTCCATTCAAACTGTAACCCTACCTTTGCTCCAGCCGTGTGCCTTGGATAAGTGCAACTATCAACGAGCAATTTTATAAGGCTAATGCTGTCAAACAATTAATTATGCAAAAATGAAATGATGATTAAGTTTCAATGTTCAGCGAATGCCACGGTTTTACATTAAGGTCGATGATATGCTGGAAGTTGTTAAGCCAGTACTGGATCCTCGCTACTTGAACAAGCTTGGCTTCTGTCTTTATTTCACGTAGAAAAGATGATGATGATCACGTAGAACCATAATGTTTTCTTTCATTAACGAATAAGAAATGAACGGCTCAAACAGCTTGACGTGAGAACCAAATATCACACCCGTTGGCCACCCTCACTTGTTATGACTGACTTTCAGCAAAGCGCCCTGTGTGCTGGGGTTAAGAACGAGCACCCACCTTCTCCTGGTATAGGAGCCACCCGTAGGTCTGCAGGTCCCGGTTCACAGAGGACGGGTGCACCTGCGCCTTGCCCTGGGCCGTCTCCACCATGCAGGCCAGCTTCTCAGTGATGTCCACGGACCTGGTGCAGAGGATCTTGCCCACGCTGTCCGAGAGCCCCGCGGCCAGCACCGCCTTCAGGAGGGCGACCTCTTGGAAGGAAAGGGTCTGGGTGGCCTTGCTTCCTTCCCAGCCGTTAGAGGTGGACGCCGAAAACCCTGCTGCCTTCACCAGCCTGATCAGCTCCTGCTTCACGTCCTAGATCGGTGTAGGTGGAAAAGAGACGCGATCAGACCTGATTAAAATAGAGACACTGCCAGATAACCTGGGAATTCACATTCCTGTTTCCTGTCAAAACCGAGAAGATGCGAGATGCTTTAGTTTACTGGAGCCCAGATTACATTAGAAAGAAAAAAAGATCCTGGAAAGTCCAGGATCGATGAGTCATCTGTTACCACCACCCTGGGATCTGAGTCATAAACACATGCATGTCTGGCTGGGACTGTCCCCTTCACTAGTGATTTCCCTCCGATGCTCCCCCATGAGGACGGTCACACAGAGAACAGGAGGGGGAAGCCTAGAGGAGCCCGGACCCGAGACTGCCCAGGCCTCTTCATTTGTCTCTGGGAGCCTCACCTTCATTCCCTAAGAACTTCGACCAAGTTTATTGATGGCAACTTCATTTCATCTACAGCTGTGACCTACCATCTTTTTCTACCTTTGACAGTCCAATCAGCTAAAATTCTACAGGAAGATGAGCACTTTTCAAAGCAAACAGGATACAAGTGATTAAAAGGTGACGTTTACATTTAGGATTTCCTTTAGGTTTCTGGTTTGGGCCCAAGGGACTTTGCATCTAGGGAGGAAAGATCAACAGACAGCTTCGGTCCACGCAGGCAGCCCAGGCGGAGAAGAAAGGCTCTTGGAGGAAGGAGGCGGAGGCGGAGGCGGAGGCGGAGGCGTGGACGCAGACCAAGCAGAGCTGCGGGCTCCCGCACCCGCGTCCCCAGCCTGGCTCGGAGGGGCTGTGGCTTCAGTTACCCCTTTCTCCGCTCCGAGAAGGCTGATTCCACGGAGGAAGTCCCTGCTGTCACCCCCGCAGTGAGGTCATAAAAAGTGACTGCTCAGATTAATGGGAAGAAATGTTTTAACCGTTTACAGTCCGAGCACAGAACAGAGGAACCAGGTGAGGCACACCCATAGGTTACTTGCCTGATGCTTTTATGGCGATGGCACTAAACACCATTCCCCAAGGGCCAGGAACAAAAGGTAAGCGTGCGGAGCCCTGCCTGTCAGCATCACCTGTTTCTTCACTTTCACTGCACACGCGTCCTCTCTGTCCTCCCACACAGTCCAGCCTGAGCCTCTCTGCTGCACTTTCCCAAGAGCAGACTGACACGCCTGCTCACAGCCAGCGTGGGCACATGCTGCCCAGATGCCCTCCCACGGACAGCATCCCACACTACAGCCAGGGAGCTGCTGACAGGCAGGGACATGTAAGAATTTCATCTCAAGGAGCCAGAGCTCTTAGGAAAGTGAATGCTTCCTAGCACGGAGCATAAAATGCACGTCGTCCCCAAAACAAGGAAGCACAAAGTCTGCTCGGGCTGCGTGGCCAGGACTCGGGAAACCTGAGGGGCGCCCCTCTCACTGTCCGAAAAAGGGACAGTCTGATTAAAAAGCACCCACAGAGGCCTGGAGCACGGGAACCATGTAAGCCACCAGCTTCATGACCTCTATGAGAAGCAGCACTCCCCGATCACGGGGGAAATGCTGGGAACCGGCTCGTTATGGAAACTGCCAGGTGAGGGAGCAGCAAGCTTCACCCTCATGTCCCTGTACAAACGGTGCCTCAGGAGCGGCTCAGGGGCAAGTGCCAGCTCTCTCCTAGGCATTTCTTCTTCCAAAACAAGCGGTCACTCAGCCATACCCCGAGTTAGACCTGCGGGAGACTCACCTCCAGGGTGAGCAGGGACGTTCTGTTGAGAAAGTTCCTCCGGCAATAAGCCACTTCAGAGCGAGGGCCGCCTTCCTGCCGCGCTTTCTTCCACCTACACAACAAAATGACCAAGGGCACATGTTTTCCTTGCAAACTCTCCTTCTCAGAGGTACTAATCAAAGCGTCTTTAAATTAGAATCATTTAGGAAGAGGAGGAGTCTTGCTTGTAGGAGCCACCAACTGTAACTTAAGAATTTTGACCGCCCGGTTACATGGCTCAGTGGTTAAGCCTTGACCTATGGAACAGAAGGTCACGGTTCAATTCCCGGTCAGGGCACATGCCCGGGTTGCAGGCACGATCCCCAGTGGGGGGCGTGCAGGAGGCAGCTGATCAGTGATTTTCATCATTGATGTTTCTATCTATCTCTCTCTCTCTCTCCCTTCCTCTCTGAAATCAATAAAAAATATATTTTAAAAAAATGTGACCAAAAGATATTGTTTTCTGTTTATGCATAACAATAAATTAATTTCAAATACAAGGTAATACACATATATTAATATGAAGTACACTGTTCTTAAATTTTTGAAAGGATTATAAAACTATGAATCTATAACATAACTAATTATACCTTGAAGGATGATATAACTAAAAATAAAACTTTAGAGATGGATTTAAATCCTTTTAATTAAAGGCTCAGGCAAATTTCTAAAAAGGAAATCGCCCCAGGCTCGACAACACCCCGAGCAGCTCTTACCCTAGATACGCATTGTAGATGGTCAGGTGGTCGGAATTGGCTGTCGCCAACGCCGACTTGGCAAGGTCCGCTTCATCCTTCCTGCCGATGGGCGTGGTAAAGGGAGACTTCTCGGTCATGACTGCGGCTAGCGTGGCCTACCAGAGAGCAGACCAGCGTCACAAAGGGAGCGCCTCACAGCGGTCTGCGAAGGGGCACATCTCACAGCCGCACTGCAAGTGCATGTGTCCTCTTTCCAGTACCTGCACGCCCTCTAATCCCACAATCGCTGACACACTTCCATTTTAGCTGCTTTTGTTTCATTAGATGGCGTTAAAAAAAGTCACTGAACTTGTATGCAACCTCTGTGAGGCAGTATCACCAGAATCAGAGATAAAAGAAACGGAATGGTCGAGTGATCTGTGGCTGTCACAGTGAGAAGCAATCCCAGAATCACAGCTCAAACATCTCGACTTGAGCCTGCTGAATGCCCACTGCCTGCAACGCTCCTTAAATACAGGTGGGACAAAAGCAGGTTGACAGCGGTTCGTATGGGAAACGACACAATAATAAATAACACAAGAATACACTCTGTTTTACGTACTCACAACTGTAAGCCTACTTTTGCCCCGCCCTGTACTTTTAGGATAACGAGGCTACAGGACAACCCACTTGTTGCAGCCCTTCAGGTCGGCTATGGGCCCTCAACACGATTCTGGTGAGTTCCCGCCCCTGATCCTAGAGAAATGGAATGAGAGGAAGTCAGCTCCCTGTTCGGAGAGCAGTCTGGGTGAGCTGTCCAGGGGCGGTGCAGCTGGAGAAAGCTGGAGAGCTGGAATTGCCCGGAGACAAAGGAGCCCAGAGAGTCCAACACAGGCACGAACCTGGTCAACTCAGGGGCAACTCGAGAACACACAGCTGTTGGTAACGCTGGTGCTGGGGTTACAGGCTGCACTTTAATCTACAAAGTGTGATGCCTGTGGCAGAGTGAAAGCAGAGCCATAACCAGAGAGGGAAGGGAGACAGCTCCTGATTTTATGTAGGAAAGTCCAATGGGTCAGAGCCCCCCAGAACTGTCGGGCACAGCGGTTTTCGCCTGGGGCACCGCACGGAGGTTTAAACGTTCTTAGCCGGGCACTGACCTTCCCCACAGATCGTCAAATAAAAATGACAACAGCCAACACAACAGCCACCTGGTGGGAAGAAATCAAAACCCTACCCATCCTCCGTCAGGTCAGCACAGTACACTGGGTGCCGCCGGATTAGTGATTACTTTGTATGTGCCAGGAGGTGAACAAGGCTGAGAACCACGGGTCTACAACAGATTCAATTAAATAAATACTTCCAGAGTAATGTTTCATAGACAAAGTTTAGACAAGCCAAACCCATGTATAAAACAGTGCCTATAGCATGTGTAAGTGGATGGATAAGTATGTTTTCTTGTATGTAAGTTAAATATTAAAGTCTCATTAAGTCTGGTCAGTGTGGCTTAGCTGGTTGAGCATTGTCCCATGTACCAAGAGGTCGGCGGCTCGATTCCCGGTCAGGGGACGGGCCTGGGTTTTGGGCTCCATCCCCAGGAGGGAATGTGCAGGAAGTAGCCGATCGATGACTCTCTCTCGTTGATGTTTCTATCTCTCTCTCCCTCCCCATCCCCCCCTCTAAAAATCAATAAAAACATATTTAAAAAATTATCATTAATCATTCAGATCTCCTGCATTTTAATGTCAGTACTGACATTCATAAATGAGTTAAAAATTAAAAGTTAAAAATTATTCCCAAACTTCATGATTTCTCTGCCAAAATGATATTGAAAGTAAAGCAGCAGCAGCAGCGTCGTTTTTCTTACCACTGGGTCCAGGCAGCCGAATATGGCTCCGAAGATGAGCATCTTGCCAATCTTGACATTCACGGGCAGAGCTGCGAGGTGCTGGCCCAAGGGAGTCAGTTTCGGCTCCGTCAGTTCACAAGCCCCAATTTTTCGGAGCAAGTTCATTGCGTTGCTGATGACTTGGAGCTGAGGAGGGTCTAAGGCTTTGGAGAGGAAATCTTCAGGAGAACCCAGATTGCACTTCTACAGATTGAAAACGAGCGATAGGGTTTACATGAGCCAAAGAGGTCAGACTGGAACTAACTGTGAGTTATGTGAAATTCTAAGAGAACAAATGCCTGAGTAAGGACACCCTCCTCTTTTTTAATAACTGGCAGTGTGTGCGTGAGCGTTAACGGGTGGGCATGTGGAAGAGACCCTCCAGTCCATATTTTTAGTTTCTTCATTCCTGATTTTTATAGTAAGAAATCTAAGAACTAACGGTATTACAGACCTTTCAGACTAGGAAGCCCTTGGTTTAGGTCAGGTTTCTCAGTGTCAGCCCTGTTGTGGTTCTGGGCCAGACCATTTCTGTTTTAGGGGCCTGTGCTGTGCACTGTAGGTTTAGCAGCATCGCGAACTTCTACCAACGAGATGCCCATAGCATGGCCTTCTCTCCCCCGAGTCTGACAACCAAAAACGTCTGTGGACACAGCCAACTGTCCCCAGGTGAGAACGACTGGTGCAGGGTGTGAGGCTGTGTTTAATCCGTACAGTACAAGGGCCTGTGGCAGAATTAAAGCACAGGGGCCTCTTTATGAAAAGGTGAGAGAGGGTGCATTTAAGCCAGTGGTTCCCAACCTTCTGGCCCTTTAAATACGGTTCCTCATGTTGTGACCCAACCATAACATTATTTTCGTTGCTACTTCATAACTGTCATGTTGCTACTGTTATGAATCATCATGTAAATATCTGATATGCAGGATGGTCTTAGGCGACCCCTGTGAAAGGGTCGTAAGACCCCAAAGGGGTTGAGACCCACAGGTTGAGAACCGCTGATTTAAGCAGAACATCTGGAGCAACACAAGGAAGAGAAGTTTAGGTCTTCATTTCTTTTCTAGAAGGCGGTGAAGAGTAAAAAACGGATCTGCGTTCCTGAGGGATTACCATAATATGAAGACATAATTCCTCCAAAGGCACACGTAAGATTTCAGGGACGGAATACTCCATAAAGCCTTCAAATCTGAAAAATAAAATCACAGCAATCACTTCCCGTCATTGGCCACGCCGCACTGCCCCGACCTGCGTGTCTCCACATCCAGGGCTGGGCCGCACGTACCTCTCGCGCGTGTACATCCGGAAGCAGAACCCGTCGCGCACCCGCCCGGCTCTGCCCTGGCGCTGCAGAGCGCTCGCCTTACTGACAAAGGTCTCCACCAAGGAGCTCATCTGGCTGCTCTCGTGGTACCTAAAGGAATTCGTGCGGTTGAGGAAATGTATGTGGATAATTGACTTAAGTAAAATCTGAAAAAGCCAAAATATTTGACTCTTAAAACTAAGTTGAAGATAGGCTAAAACATGTCCATTATCATTGTGGACCAATATTTTCCAACTTATGTTTCATATTTATACAATTTAACAAGCATCACATACTAAATCTCATTCTACCAAATTAAAACTCAGCACAAGAGGAAACGCTGCTTAATTTACCCTTTCCCAAATTAACCTGACCATGGAATACTTTCTCTTTTAGTAGAATGTCTTTTAATTATGCACAAGAATTATTTGAAGTTTGAGAAATGCCATTGTGAACATAATTCACCTTACTTTTCACAAGATATAGTTAAACCCTGAAAATACTTCCTCTACAGCTTAAAAATCAAGGGCTTTCTCTCTCTCTCTCTCTTTTTAAATATATTTTTATTGATTTCAGAGAGGAAGGGAGAGGAAGAAATAGAAACATCAATGATGAGAGGGAATCATTGATTGGCTGCCTCCTGCACGCCCCCCACTGGGGACCGAGCCCGCAACCCGGGCCTGTGCCCTGACTGGAATTGAACCCAGGACCTTTGAGTCCACAGGCCGACGCTCTATACACTGAGCCAACCCGGCCAGGGCTCAAGGGCTCCCTTTGTGCTGGATAGTCACGCCCTTTCCAAGCAGTGCACAGCTCCTACCCCGAGGGACAGTGTCTCCAGCGTCCCAGGCTGCTGGGCGTCTCGTGCAGAGTCTGATGAAGCGTCAGCACAGGGTGCTTTTGTGCCACTCACTGACCCAGGCACTTTCAACCCCGAGATTTCCTTTCCCCACTCCCACCTGAGGAGGCTGATGCTACTACCGATAGTTACGTTACTTGCTCAAGACTGTAGAGCAAAGATTTAAGTCTGTTATTCCAAAACCCAGGTTCTTTTTTATATTCCCACAGAAAATGCTTTCATTTAACAATTTATTTTACAAACACACATTTACAAAAATGCATGTTCTGAAAATTTTCTAAAAGGAGCAGCCCACTGGCTACTTATGGGAAAACGCATGACATGAAGTTTGACATCGGCTCTCAGACATTTTAGCTTCCCCCTGTTTGCTTTGGCAGAATTAGGACATCTGGAATTACCCTCTATGATTCTGTGACTTCTCCTAAGAACTCAAGAGCCGCAAACTCTTTCCCGGTGAAAAGTGTTTGGCTTTGGGGAAGTCCAACTTACTTATTTTCTTTTGTTCTTCCAGTGTCGATGACAAACACCACATCTGGAATTGTGATGCCCGTCTCGGCAATATTTGTTGCTAAAACAATCTGAAAATAAATAAAAAGCCAAATATTTAGTAACAACTTCAGCAACGTGCTATAATGTAAACCACTTTAGAGTCTGAACGGATGAATTTAAAAAGGGAATTTCAACTTTATAAAAATTCACAATCTATTACTGTGTAATTTTAATTTGCTCTAATTATAATTAGTCTCACCACCTCAGTTTGATAATTAAGTTACACATTCTTATTCTTCAAAAGTCCCCTTCCCTTCATTCTAGCTAGTTCTCTGAGAAATGACATGTGCCGAACGGGAAACTGGTCCGAGCAGCTGGGTGACCGAGGGCTCTAACGGGGCTCTGGGAACTCCAGGGTCGACGGCTGCACTCCTGTTGAGGAGAAAGCGAGGCCAGTGTGCTGCCAAAGGCCACAGACGGAGCAGTTCAGTGACGGGCCAGGCTGCACACAGAGCCAGGCTCCTCCAGGAGCGCTGGGTCCCCACAGGCCCTACCCTGTGCTTCTTCCCCTGACGAGGGGTTCAACATCTGGAAAACTCCCTTTGCCGCATCGCTCTCCATTCAGAGTCCCAAAGAGACACAATGAAAGTGCTGAGACTCGCCCCAACCTAATGGTCTATGTATTATTAAAAAATCGGTGTGAACAGCCTAGAATACAACCAAGAATTCTCCCTGGACTCCTAGAGCTCCTGACACCCAACATCCTTCATGATGCCTTCTTGGGGGGAAAGCAGTGATTTTCCTTCTCACAGGCAACACCCATGCTATATTATTCAACTACCATGCCTCCTACAAGTCCTGTCCCTTCAGTAACACATGATGTACACTGAGTGGCCAGATTATTATGACCACCCCATCAGTACTTCATTGACACTTCCAAAAATACTGAATATTGAAAATTTCCTAAGCAAACACTCTCAAGGTTTTATTATCATGATTATTTGCATTGTACTGATGGGGGGTCATAATAATCTGGCCGCTCAGTGTAAACGTTCCAACACTCTAATTTTCACTGGGTTCACGTCTGCGTGGGTTCAGCTGCGGAGCCCGGAGTCTGCCGTGCACGGTCAGACTCCGAGGGAGGGCACGCACACGTGCGGATCGGACTTTACCTTCCTGACTCCCGGAGGAGGGAGTGTGAACGCCGAGGCCTGGTCGTGGGTGGAAAGGATGGAGTGCAGAGCTATCACTTTATATCTGAAAGTGAAAATCAGTTCTTAGCAGGAGCTTCTCTTTAGAGGACACTGAAAAGAACAACAACACTCACTTGCACACTGGAGGCAACTTTAACATTTTTACCATGAAAGGCTTTAGACACACAAAGTCTGGAAAACGGTAAATGAAACCCATGTAGTCCTCAGGGAGAACACTGACTAGGAATGAGTGATGTGGAACTCAGGGTTTCCAGGACGTTTAAGTGTCCTGATGTTCATGTGGGAAGCATGACGGCAGCAATACGTGTATGGGGCGAGGAAGTGCAACCTGGTGGGGTGGGTCCTGCACACCCAGGCGGCTGGGGAGGGAGGCGGTCAGCATCCTATTCTTACCCACAGAACTCCCTCCGCTTAATCATATTAAATGTAGAAATTACACCTAAAACTTTTTGTAGCTAAAATGCTGTAATAGCGATGTTACACAAAAACACACGTGCTTCCCATGGACAGCTTCAGCTCTGATCAGGGGTTTTACTGCACGAAATGTTTTTCTATTTTAAAGCCACCAGGAACGGAGTAAAGATCTGCAGTTACCGTCCAGAAGAAAACCTCCTGTCAGCTGACAGCAGATCGTACAGCTGCTGAATGTGGGCGAGGCCAGGCAAGAAGATCAGCACTGCTCCTTCCATATTCCTGAACTGGGGACTTCTGTCTGTGATTTTGAAAGATACAATATTCAAAAGAAGAAGAAAGATAAGGAACAGCATGTAAGATATTAATAAAATGCCTCCATTAACAGAATAAGTTTTATCAAAACAAATGGAGACCCCTGAGAAATCGGTTCGGACCTAAATACGCAAGAAGCTCCAAGACGAGGTCCAGGTTGATCTTGTGAGGGTTCATGTAAAGAAGCGCGTGCTGCGTGCGGCTGCTGTACTTCTGGTAAAAGGGACTTAAGCTGGCACCTGCTCCTGTCTGAACTGGGATGTATTCCTAAGAGAAACACAATCAGAAAAAGACACACAAAATATTAAGTATTATTATAAGACAAAGAAGGAGAAAGATTGGCATTTTTCTCATTACCGCCACTATAGTTTACATCCGCCTCATTCTTTCTAGATTTTACTGTGGTTGCTAAGTTCCAGTCATCTCTTTTGAATACCTTTAATCTTCTGAGTCTTTAGTTTCTAATTTCTATCTCTGAAGCTTTAGGGAAAGATTTTAGTTTTTTGATTTCTTGGTTTATTTGTTTACTTGAAAGAGAAAGTAACTGTGCTTTCTTCAGACGGGTCATCTATGAAATATCATGGACACAATGAAAACATGGAGAACAGTACCACTGGCCAAAGGCAGGATAACTTAGCTCTGTGGCATTTCCAAAAACGTGTTCGAAACTAACTCTCCAGGGAGAACTGTGCTAGCCCTGGGCAGCTTCACTACAGAGCTCGCCCGGCTCACACCAGGACACGGGCTGCCAGGAAACCGCCAGCCAGCACCCCGTCTGCCTCATCCTAACCACCTGGGGGGTTCAGGGGAAGAAGAGAAAATCATTACATGTTTACTCCTCAGTAACGGATCAATGCTCTGAGACAATAAAAGTTCCCTCTGACTTTTATGGTCCTTGATTTTTTCTTGTATTCCAATGTGGCCCATAACAGTGGAAGAAGACAAAATAACATAAACCAAAAACTAGACTCTATGAAACAAAGATGAAAGAAATGGCCTTTAAAATTTGCTTTTAATCATATCTGTTCCTCTTCTACCAAATTGTACTGGAATTCTCTGTGCCAGCATGATTTTAAAACTCTCCTGGCAGGTTATGTTCTGGATAGCATCATCAGGTGTCTTTCAAAATGTTCTCTTTTGCCGGCCAGTGTGGCTCAATTGGTTGAGCACCCGCCCACACTGCAGGAGGCTGTGAGCTCCACTCCTGGTCAGGGATATACCGAGGTTGAGGGTTCGGTCCCCAGTTGGGGGCGCATATGACAGGCAACCTATCAATGTTTCTCTCTCTCTCTCTCTTTCTCTCCCTAAAATCAATAAATATATCCTCAGGTGAGGATTAAAAACAAAAAGTTTTCATTTTACCTGATATTTTTTTATTTCCCCTCCTTTGCTTGTAACATTAATGGTTATTTCTTCTTCCTCCTCCAGAAATTTCTGACAATATTCCGAGTCTTTCTCCAGTACAAAGCCTGTTTCTTCTATTATATCTTCAAGATGAAAAACCTGCAGAGATTAAAGCATGTAAATGGTGAACTCAAATTCATTTCAGGAAAGATCATTTTAAAGAGAACAAGGGGATTGTTCTCTTTGAATATCACTAAGTGCTAACTTAGAATTGTGCCGCCCAGCACAGCCAGGTTCAGTGAGCCTGAGAGGGGGTGAAGGATTCAGAAAAGACAGACAAGAGAATGAAGCTGGGGCTGGGTGGGATGCTGCACTCTCTGATGGAGCGACAGCGCTATGGCAAGTCTTTATTTTACAGCCAGATTCCATGAGGCAAAGCAAGGGCATGGTCAAGATGTTTACAATGTTCTCGTGGGTTTCAAATCTACTCAGTTACATGCACCTGATCAAGCTTTGTTTACTTGCTGCACCTCCCGCAGCCCGTATCACCCAGCCACGTGGGGCCACAGGTTTGGACCATAACCTGTCCAAACACTGTAGCCCAGTGGTTCTCAACCTTGGCTGCACATTAGAATCACCTGGGAATCTTTTTAAAATCCTGATTTCTGGGCCTCATCCTCTGGAATGAGGCCCAGAAATCAGATGAGGCCCAGAAATCAGGATTTTAAAAAGATTCCCAGGTGATTCTAATGTGCAGTCAAGGTTGAGAACCACTGCTGTAGCCGCTCTCCACATCAAATATTATGAGAAACACTTTTTCTGTATTATGTTGTATACTTTCTGCATGTGAGCATGGATGAAGAACAGGCAGCAAGGAAGCTTCGAGCCCCCCTAAATCTGAGAGGTGAGTGAGGAGGGGCTCCTTACTGCCCAGCAGCCACCTGGCTCTGCACGTGACGGTGGCATCTGAGGTGTGTTTTGTCTGTTTCTCAGGTGTGTCTTCCAGCAGATCCTCCTGAGTCAGGGCAGCAGCCACCTGATCCCCCAAGCACTCCCGACCCTCTAGACTTGCAGCACCTAGGAACTCCTCTGTCTCAGCTTCGGGCCCATCTGCTGGGTCTTTCCCGATGGGCACGAGGTTGCTGCTCACACACGCAGGCTGCAGGGGACTCACCTCCACAGGATAGCTTCGCCCTGAGATTCTGAGGATGGGGCAGTGAGTGAAGTAGGTGGAGAACTTCTCGCTGTCGACCGTGGCGCTCATGAGGACCAGGTGCAGGTCAGAGCGCTTCTGTAAAATCTCCTTCAGGATAACCAGTAAGAAGTCGGACTGGACGCTTCTTTCATGAACCTGGTAAAAAGGGAATAAAAACGAATCACATATAAGGCCTAGTAAGAGGCTAAATTAACCAGACACTCAAGTTGAAAAGTTAACCAACACTGAAGTGCAGTTAGTACATGTGAGGGAGAGAGACGCTCGCTGTGTGTTGCAAGTAAGACAGATGTCAGAACTGGGATAGTCACTCGCTAACACTGGAGCCCGCGAAGGTCAGCACCGAGTGACCCTCAGCCTCGGCATGAAGACTCCAGCTTAGCGGATGGCCTGCAAGCCTGTGATGAGGTTAGGCCAGTGATGGCGAACCTTTTGAGCTCGGCGTGTCAGCATTTTGAAAAACCCTAACTTAACTCTGGTGCTGTGTCACATATAGAAATTTTTTTGATATTTGCAACCATAGTAAAACAAAGACTTATATTTTCGATATTTATTTTATATATTTAAATGCCATTTAACAAAGAAAAATCAACCAAGAAAATGAGTTCGCGTGTCACCTCTGACACGCGTGTCATAGGTTCGCCATCACTGGATTAGGGCATCTCCAAATTTCACTTAGAGGCAGTTGACTCCTGGAGTTGTGCCACTAACAGAACACTGTACGGTCGCCACCAACACAAGACAGAGCCTGTCCACTTTCTAGAAAAAGGGGAGTCGGATTAGTAGGAATCTCACAGGGTCTCTATCAGCTGTCCAAGAAAAGATGTTTATGCCCTACCAACGGCTGTGTGACCTGCACAGTTTAACCTCTACCTCGATTCCCGAGTGGCAAAATAGGGAGAATACACCGACACTGGACAGCTGGAGGGTTAAACGGGTTTACATATGCAAAGTCCTTAGAACAGCATCTAGCACGGAGCAAATGTTGTCCAGTATTTACGAAATAAACCAACACAAGACATTTGTTAGAGAAAATGAAATAATTATATGTAAAGTGTCTGGCATTTATATACACAAGGAAAATGTTGGCTAGTATTAATTACAAATAGAATCTTTTTAATAAAAAATGTTTAGAATTTACGTGAACATGACGACAGACCTACTCACCTCATCTACAATCACGTGAGACACACTGGTTAGGAGACCATCCTCTTGAAGCTTCCTGAGCAGAACACCCGTTGTACAGTAGAGCAGCCGGGTAGACTCACTGGCCCGAGATTCCATCCGGATCTGATATCCACACACAGAATTCTGAAGGGAGCACATGGCGAGTTAGTCTCTCACGGGACCTGCCTGGGAGTGTGGGCTAAACAGGGAGGCACAGGCTGACCTGCTCCTAGACCAGTGGTTATCAACCTTGGCTGCACATTAGAATCTCCTGGGAATCCTTTTAAAATCCTGATTTCTGGGCCTCGTGCGTGAGGCAGCCAAGGTTGAGAACCACTGTCCTAGACGGAGCCTCCGAGTACTCAACTCAGTGCAGCTGGTTATCAAAACTGTTCTCCCCTGGTCTTCAGGCTCAGATGACTGCGGCATTAGTTTTGTTCATTTTAAACAAGCAAAACCTTTGTTGTTTTCAAAGTGTTGAGACAAAAAGCTGCTCTGCCTCGAGTACCATGATTATGATAATTTATTAAATTATCTGGGACCAAGTATAGAGGCACGCAGTGACAGAAGCTAGAGCCGCCCGTCCATCTGGTCTGCTCTTCTGTCAGATTCCCGAAAAGCTGTGCCAGGAGGAGCAGCCACATCACACGGGGTGACCGAGAGGTCCTGCACTCATGTCTGTCCCCCCCACATTCTCCTCACTTCCTCAGACATCCCTGTTTTATTTGAGTACTTGTCTGTCATTCCCTCGTGTAAGTTCCTTTTAAGACAAACTGTCTTTCCTTCTCTTACATTCCATGAGAGGAACCCAAGCAATCTGCTACGTGAAAATGTTTACTGCAGGGGTGCCTATCTTAACGACAGAGATGGAAAGGTTAAATAGCATCTCTAGGAAGAACAATTCAAAGTAGAATTAAGCTGAGTTTCGTGAACTTGGGGTTCATATTTAGTTCTAACCAGCTTTCCTGGCTCCTGTAGTTAGCAGTCACTCCAGGTAGTTTGTCTACTGGCAAGGCAAGATGCATAATAGATACTGAAGCACTTTTTCTATTTTGTTTCAAATTCAGGGTTTGAAAAGAGTCTAGAATTTTCTTCATTATTTTTCCCTTTTGCTCATTGGAAATAATTAAAGAAAACCATTCAGGAATCCATGCACAGAAGAGACCTGCAAACACTTGAGAAGTACACTACTAGCGTCAGATTTGTGTTTGTCTATAACAGTGGTTCTCAGCCTGGCTGCACATTAGAATCACCTGGGAATCTTTTTAAAATCCTGATTTCTGGGCCTCATCCTCTGGAAATTCTGTTTCTTTGTGATGGGGTGGGGCCACAACATTAGTCACAAAGAAACAGAATTTCCGGAGGAGGAGGCCCAGATATCAGGATTTTAAACAGATTCCCAGGTGATTCTAATGTGCAGCCAAGGTTGAGAACCGCTGGTCTATAATCTTTGCATGTTCAATTTAGTATGCATATCTGAACATTCAATGGCTAAACGGAATATGTTTTCCTTTGATAGGAGAATTGTAAGGACGGAATCGCGAATGATCCTCTTCACGTGAAGGAGCGTGGCAGTGTCACAGCCACCCAGTGTGACTGGGCCTGAGCTGTGCCAGAGACCGACGCGTAGCAGTCACCCTCAGCCGGAGCAGTTCCCCTTGGGTCCCCGGGCAAAGTGCGTCACGAGCGTCACCATTCACGAGGTGGCGGTGGACAGCTTACCCTTCCTCCGGGTCCACTGTCGCAGCCCAATTCGTCACACACTCTCGTGGCTAAGCTCACTGCTGAGATGCGGCGGGGCTGGGTGCAGACAATGTTGCACTTCCTTGTCCCCGGCTCGTTGAGAAGCAAGTCCTCCAGAAGGAAATGTGGCACCTGAGTGCTCTTACCGCTCCCCGTGTCCCCGGCCACCACCACCACCCGGTGCCTCTTCAGGGTTTCCACGATCGCGCTCCTGTGCTTGAACACGGGCAGCTGCTGCCTCTCCTTCAGAAGGCCCTGGTACTTCGGTGTGCTCTGTAGCTTCCTAAAGAGGTTCCTAACAGGCTCCAAGTCTTCTGCCTTTTCTGACTCCAAGGACAAGGCAGAAAAATCCTCGTCAGAAACTAAGTTTTCCCAGGATTCCTCAGCGTCTTCAGAGCTCTCTCTCTTATCCTCGGAATGCTCCTGCTGCTGCTGCAGCTGCAGCTGCTGCTTCACTTTATTCAGAAGTTTGGCGATAAAAAGGTCCCGGGGCTTGTTGGTCTCCATTTTATTTAACTCTTCCTTTTTCTTTTCTGCATCGCTCCATTCTAGCCAGACCGCTCGGTAGGTTGGAGGAAGTAGCTGGTGAACTGACTGTAAGAAGAAACAGCAGCATTATTTTCACTAACGACGGATACCAGCACCCAATAGGTTGGGACGTAGGACAGCTACCTTCTCCTAACGTGTCATTTGTCTCTTACACTAGTTACTACTTTAATGTAAAATGCACATGCATATGATGCAAATGAATAAACAGCATGTAGTCAAGCTTCTAAACTTACTAGCAGTGTGACCTCGGGCAAGTGACCTAACCTCGCCGTGTCTGTTTCTCTGTCAGTGAGTGGGCACACTCCGAGGTAAACTTCAGTTAACACGCTGAGCGACCAGCCTGTTTTGTCTTCCGGACGGAACGATAGCGTCAGTCACCAGTGACTGACTGGGCGCTAACGTGCTAATACATGTAAAGTGCTTATTCCTGGAACACAATAAGCTACTGATCAGACGTGTCTTACTTATCCTGAGAGCTGCTACAGAAATACACAGTTGACCAATAATGAATTTCTAACAGCCCCGTGAGACGCCACAGCGTATGACACCACAGGTGGGCTCTGCGTTACCCCAACTCTGTGCTACCAGGAGCTCACAGTCATCTCTACAACATGGACACTCGCTTCTATCAATTACCCTTAGCTCGTGGAACCTTATTTTGCAAAATAAGGGAAATAAAGGCATTAAGAACTTTACTGACAAAATGGAAAGAACTATTGTTTGGAGTTCCTCTTACTCCGTGTCTGAAATTTTCAGTGGCTCTAATCTCCCATGAAGAAAGGTATACACACTTATCGTGAACAGGAAGTGTGGACAGTCCCAAGAGCTTAGATGCGCTTCCTTCAGTACCACTTCATTTTCATCCTTCCTTAGACTGCAGTTTAAAATTGGTAGAAACCAATGTCTATAATACGTTCAAGTTGAGAGACGATGTAACACTAAAGAGAAACTCTTTTACAATTCTTAATTCACCCCCTAGCACAATGACTTTTATTCTGTAAATCAGCTTGGCCTGAACATCTGGGCCAATCAAATGTCTGAGAGTCTCAGGTCTAGAAGAGAAAGACCAAGCTATGTTTAGGGGTGAGAGAAAGTAAAAATTATGAATAAGCAGAAGTGAGGATGAGTCAGAAGCAGCAGTCAGTAAAGAGAAAACTGGCCCAGAGGCCAAAATCCAACACGCACTGCCATGCACACATAGACATGGCTTTCTGTAGACAAATTCCGGCACGGCCGTCCCGCTCACCTGCCCTTTCACCAGGCGGTAAAGAGCCAAGGTGGCCCCCAGGTGCTGAGCTTGCATGCCATCCTCCGTCAGGATCGTAGGGCAAACCACCAGCACGTCGTCTTCAGACCTGATCACCCGCACTCTGCAAAGAAGCCAAAGAAATCCCCACAGAGCTGACAAAGTAGAAACAGAGAGAGCTCCATTCACCTGCACTCCAGTTTACACTAACGGTTTAAATTTCACATTTCCGCAGACTGTACTTGAGACTGAGAAGCACCATCAACCTGAGCTTGGAATCAGAGAGCTGCTTAAATGTTGACTTAACTCCTAAGAAACAAAAATGACTTTCATCTTTGGTTCTTCTAACGTTCGTTCAGGAACCAAAACCACACACCTGCATTTCCAGTACCGACCAACGGGAACTTTCTCGAAGGCAGGGTTTGGGCTCTTGGGCAGATTCTTCCGGACCCAGTCGATGAGGAACTGTTTGGGCGACTTCCCTGTCCAGCTCCGAGCAGTGTAGTCAAAATTCCTCACATCCTGAGCTGCTTTCTTTTTCTCTGAAATGACAAAGATTGGTTTTTAAAGCAATGGCACAGTGTGGGCAAAAGCAGGTGTACAGTGGTTCCTACGAGAAAGAGATGGTTATGATTCTTACAACTGATTCATTAACTCTGTCTCGAGTACCCACGACCCTACGCCTACTTTTGCTCCACCCTGTACACAATCTCGAGGGATCAAGGTCCTCTCACCTTTGGAAACAGACTTTCAGAAGTAAACAGGTGAAGAAAGGACACAGAGAAAGGCTGTACGGAAACCTGCTGATGGAGAGAATGAATGAAATCTGACTTGTTAAGAAAAACTACCGAGTAACTTATTCATTCTTGTACTCTCCCTGTGGTGAATTTTTTAGGATATCTGCATTCCAATGTTTGGTACACTAGCACACAGGAAGGATGATCTTTTGAAAAAACAGAAATCAGATGTCATTTCTCTGCTTAACAGCTGCCACCTACGCTCCCTCCATGGCTTCACGCCGCGTATAAAACAAAGTGCAAGTTGTTCACACTCCCCCAAGCCCTCCGTGGTCTGCCGACAGCAGCTCATATGCTGCCGTCAAGTCCGCAAATGCTCAAAGCCCGCCGGGCCCATCAGCGGCCACAGGTGGCCAAGTTGAAATGAACTAAAACGTAAAAGTTCAGTTTCTCGGTTGTGCCAGTCACTTTCAAAGGCTCACCCCTCATGTCTGGCCAGCAGCACCCACCCTGAGAGCGCAGACACCGAACATCCCCATCACAGTGTTCTGCTGAGCAGGGCTGCGCCTGGCTCCCCTCCGCCCGGCTTCCCAGGTGCGTCTCCCGCTCGTCAGCAGGTGCCAGGTCTCAGGGCGAGGGCTCCTCATCCAAACCAGGCCCCTCGCCCCCACCATCGTCAGAGGCCGGCTTCCTTTCGGTGACAGCTCACATCCCCACTTGCAGTTACCTCCTCGCTCAGGCATTTAAAGCTTCCCTCCCCCATAGACTGGACACCTGAGGAGGGCAGAGAGTAGTTATTCTTTATTTTTATATATTTTATGGATTTCAGAGAGGAAGGGAGGGAGAGAGAAACATCAATGATGAGAGAATCACGGATCAGCTGCCTCCTGCACGCCCCACACTAGGGAGCGAGCCTGCAACCCAGGCCTGTGCCCTGACTGGGAATGAACCCTCACCTCCTGGTTCACAGGTTGACGCTCAACCACTGAGCCACGCCGGCCGGGCAAGACTAGTTATTTTGTTAACAACTATCCAGATAGAACCTGACATTGTCAACAATAAGGACTCAGTAAATATGTGTGGAAAGAGTATATACTCAAAAGAACTGAGAATGTAGAGGGGCACGACTGACTATATTACAGACTGATAAATAGAAGACTGGCTCTCTCTGCAGCTTACCAGGCCCTCAGAAGCACACACTGCACATGCCTGGGGACAGGGCTGGGGACAGGGCTGGAATCAGGGAAGGTTGAGAGAGGAGGTTTGAGTTGAGCTGTGAAGCGAGGGAAAGGTTGGCAAAGTAGGGGCTGCAGGATGAGCAAAGCCGCGGAGCCGGCAACGTGTGTTCTTAAGAAGGACGTGGCTGTACGTGGCCTGACGTGGAAGGAGACTGTGGCAGATGGCAAAGGGGTTTCAATGACATGAGAAAGCGTTTGCACCTGCCACTGACGAAAGGTTTTTCAAGAGGATCCCACTTAGCTCTGTGTGATGGAGAGAGAATTCTGCAGGAGTTTGGAGGATAAACTGGAGAGGGATGAGGCTTAAGCAAATATTTCTAATTACAAAATGCTACACAAGTAAGTTATCAAAATCATTGTAATTTCTTTTTCTTTTTCAATCCTCACCCTAGGAATGAGGATATTTTTTCCATTGATTTTTAGAGAGTCAAAGGGACGGGGAGGAGAGAGAAAGAGAGAGACATATCAATAGGTTGCCTCCCATTCTCGCCCCGATCGGGGCCAGGGATTGACCCTGTAACCTTGACCAGGAATCAAACCCGAGATTCTTAGGTCCATGGGCTGGCGTTCTAACCACTGAGCGATGGCCAGGCAGTAACGGAATTTCTTAGTTGTGTATTCCTTGACATTTTACTAGTTAGAAATACACCCAGCACGCCTTCTCTTCCTTTTACCTTTCTCTTCTTCAGTAGCAGCTGTAGACTTTTCAAATAAATTCAAGTTCAAAGCACTTTCCCCTTCTGTGGCTACAGGAGGCCTTTTCCTTTCATTCTGTTGAGGTGAAATCTTTATGGCTGGATTGAATACTGGATGGTCTTCTAGAGTTTCCATTTCTACCAAGAAAACACATGCGGCTCAGTTTCATGATTTGTTTCTTATGCCTTTCTACTGTGCAAGATGGTTAACAAAACCCTCTTTGTCCCTGTAGCCAACTGCTCAACACTTCCTACTAGGAACTGCTGACACTTTTTAAATAAGCTGTTTAACAGATGTAGGAACCTGGGGAAATTTGCATTAGAAACAAGCGCTGGTGGAAGTGAATGCGCCCTCCTTGAGTGGAGGCGGCGTTCTAGGGCAGGTACGTCATTCACACCTGGTGGCTGCAGGCCACATAAAGCCCGTCGCCTCTGAGCTGAGAAGGGTTTTATATATACTTATGCATATATATATACATTTTAAATATGTTTTTATTGATTTCAGAGAGGGAGGGAGAGGGAGAGGGAGATAGAAACATCAATGATGTGAGAGAATCATGGACCGGCTGCCTCCTGCACGCCCCCTACTGGGGATCGAGCCCACAACCAGGGCATTCCTTGACCGGAATCGAACCTGGGACCCTTCAGTCCACAGGCCGACGCTAGCCACCGAGCCAAACTGGCCAGAGAGATTTTTATATTTTTAATGGGATGAAGAGATAAAGAGAAGATGTATTTGGTGACGGAAAACTGTATGAAATCCACGTTTCAGTGTCTGTGTGTGAAGTTTTACAGGAACACAGGGATTTGCTCGTGTCCGGTCTGTGTCGGACTTGACGCTTCGGCAGCAGAGGGAGCAGCCGGGGCCTGTGTGGCCGCAAACCTGAAACAGTCCCTCCTTGGCTTGGGTAGCCCAGCGAGAAATCGTTCGCAAAGAGCAGACATCGGAAGAGGAAGCCGCCTCCGCCCAGCAAGGCCAGTAATGCACAGACATTTATACATTGAAGAACTTAAGAGTGTTTACCTCTTTGGAATTTCCTTATTTTTTCTTGCGCTTCCTTTTGCCCTTGCTTGTTTTTTTCCAGTTTACAGGCAGCTGCTTGCTCCTTCGCATCCAGAAGTTTTGCTGCCAGGTGTAAGTACCTTTCATTCTGCTCCGAGCAGGTGAGGAGCAGAGAGTAAAGAGAAGAGCAGGATCACTTATCTCCTGTCAGTGGGCTACAGAAAGACCTGTCGGCTGGGCCCTGGCCAGTGTTGCTCAGTGGTTAGAATGTTGGCCCCTGGAGTGAAGGGTTTTGGGTTTGACTTGGATAAGGGCACCTACCCAGTTTGTAGGTTTGACCACCGGGCCCCAGTTGGGGTGTGTGTGGGAGGCAACCAATCAATGTCTCTCTCTCACATTGAAGTTTCTGTCTCTTCCCCACTCTGTCACTCTAAAAAAATTAATGGAAAAAAATATCCTCGGGTGAGGATTAACAAAAAACAACAACAAAAAGCCCTGTCATCTTTGATATTACTCTTCGGTCCAGCAAATCTACTTTCAGGAATTTTTCATAGAGAAATACAAATGTGCAGGCTTGCAGGCACACACATTCACTGTGGTACTGACTGAAAAGGGAATTAGAGATCAAGTGCGGCCCCAGCTGGTTTGGCTCACTGATAGAGCATCGGCCTGTGGACTGAAAGGTCCCGGGTTCGATTCCGGTCAGGGGCACAGGCCCGGGTTACGGGCTCGATCCCCAGTGGGGGGCGTGCGGGAGGCAGCTGATCCATGATTCTCATCTCTCTCTCTCTCTCCCTTCCTCTTGAAAATCAATAAACAAAAAACAACAACAAAAAAAGAAAGAAATCAAGTGTGGCAGTGGGAGGAAAATCCAGCAGCGTCAGGAGAAGCGGGGCAGCTGGAGAGCGAGGCGACCCACAGACACTCCCTGACATCTTCAACACAACAGAGCAAACTTAGGAAACACATTTCTCTAAATGTTCATCTTACACGTGCTATAAATGCCCCTATTTAAAGGCTGCAAGTGCAGTCGTGGACTGTTCATCTGAGAGCTGCCGTCCCGCGGCTTCCAGCTCACAGAAGGAGGCGCACGGAGAAAAGGCCTCTGGGAAAATGGACGTCATCGCCCTGAAGGACTTGACTCTGCTGAGCAGAAAGTAGCCTGGGCTTCACTTTAAACTCAGGTTCCGTAGGTGAGTTCACGACAGCAGGTGAGAAGCAGCCGCGCACGGGGTGGGGAGGGGAGGGCGCAGGCGTGCTGCTGGGAGACACACTGCTCGGACGCAGGGAGAGGCCACTGAGGAAGCACAGCCCTGGACTCTGGGGCAGGTTCGTGCGGAAGCGAACAGCGACGCGCGGGGCAGGCGGCAGGGTCACCGAGCTCCTCAAACGCACCCACCTCACACGCCTTCCTCCGCCTGTGGCACTGATACCACCATCCTGCGCCTACGACTCTCTTGCTTTCTTGGGCTCCTTAGCCTTTATATTCAGTAAATCAATTTCTACTGATTCTAGCTTTAAATGTTTCTTCTTTCCAATTTCCAATTCTCCTTGTTGCACACCCGACCAAGCAAAAGCAACCAAAATGGCCTTCCTAGCCCGTCCATCACCTGAAACTCCACTGAATATTCCAAACCACCTGGAACGCTACTAAATCTGACCCACAACGTTAAATTCTTCTTGTCAAGCCCCCAAACCTCTAGCGGCTCCTCATGATCAACAGGAAAAGTTGTCACATGCATTTCCTGGGCATCAAAATCTTCTAGTTGCAGCGGAACTCATCGTTGACTCCTATCTGCCAGTACGCAACCACACACTTATCCTCTCGTATGCTCATCTACTTCTCCACACCCAGGGCCCTGGCACCATCCGCTCTGTGCCCTGGCCACACTGCTTCACTCACGGAGGCC
Organism: Myotis myotis; assembly: GCF_014108235.1. NCBI lineage: Eukaryota > Metazoa > Chordata > Mammalia > Chiroptera > Vespertilionidae > Myotis > Myotis myotis. The sequence goes on along the minus strand of NW_023416357.1, from coordinate 1,122,463 downwards.
GCCTTCCCGCCTCTGTTGCTCATGTACACGGCACCCTTCAGGCCCCACTCTCTTCTCTGAAGTGGACCTAATGCTCCAATCACAAGAGGCCTTTCTCTGAACCTCACACAGACTTGTACATCCGAAACGCTTTTTGCTTAGTTTAACACCAGACACATGGTTCAAAACCTTACAGGTCCAGAGAGTATAAAAAAGAAGTCTCCCTTTCACCCTGCCACCCCAGGCCTAACACCAGTAAGGGCTTCTTGTGTCTTCCAAAGGGTCTCTGCACAGAAGAACGCAAATACACGCATTTCCCGTGTCACACAGCGAGCTCATCGTGACGTGTGCTGTTCTGCAGCTCCTGCTCCTTTCGAAACCAACTGTGTGAAGGTCTGATTTACTTACAATAAAATGCACCCATCTGAAGTGTCTAGGGTGAGGTGTACAACCGTGTAGGCACCACCACAGTGAAGATATAAAATACTTCCATTACCCCCAAAGTTTCCTCATGTGCCTACAGCCCACCTCCTCAGCCCATCGGACTCAGGCGACCACTGACCTGCTCTCTGTCACCACAGAGACTGCCCAGGTGACCTCTCTGGTACCGAATGTAATAAAAGTACTTAATAAGGACTCATTTCTGTCTGGCTTTTCTCTTTCTTGTATAATGTTTTGAGAGTTGCTTGCAGTTTGGCTATTATGAATAAAGTTGCTATAAACATTTATTTGTGTACAAGTCTTTTTTGGTGGCATATGTTTTCATTTTTCTTGAATAAATAAATACCTGGGAATGAAACTGTTGGACCATATGGTACATATATGTCTAACTTTGTAAGAAAGTGCCAGTTTTCTTAAGTGGAAGTCTAGAAGTCTTTCCAGGTAGAAGTCTAATACAAATTTCTACTCACAGGGTCAAATTTTTCCTCCTCTTCTAAACTTTTAGAATTTTCACTCTTTTCTTCTTCATTTTGTTGTTCAGCATACCGCAAAATCCATTCTTTCATATTCACTTCCATATTTTTTTCTTCCTTTTTTGGCTAGAAATAAAAAACAAATATCTGAAAAATCAAAGTTAGAAAAAGGTGTCAAGACTATCACGAAGTGACATTGCTTTTACAATTCCTTTACACTCAAAAACAGTGGACGCAGAGCCTCAAAAATCATGCTCTTCAAGGACAAATAATGGAACTCAACATTACTTTAAGAAAAGTCTAAACTTGTATAATGCAAAGAATATGTTTACATAAAGGGCAAAAAAATGAAAGGACGGTTGAAAACTAAAAAACAAGTGTTACTCCTTAAAAACAGTGGTTTTATGAGGATAGTGCTTCCATATATTTGTTTTTAAGCTTTATCAAGTTATAATTGATATGTAAAAACTGCATATATTTAATGTAATGCATACATAATGTGCATATAAACTCATCATGTTGATGAGTTTGGACATATGCATACACCCATGATACCACCACTAACATCACGTACTAAACATACCCATCACCGCCCCAGATTTCCTTCTGTTCTTGTGTGTGTGCCTGGGTTGAGGCGAGGATGGTGTGGTCGTAAGAACACTGACCCTGAGATCCATCCCCTTAACATATTCAGGAGCATGATGCTGTGCTGTCCTTAGAGGCACAGGGCTGCACAGCACATCTCCAGAACTTACACTTGCATAACTGAAAGTGTATCACCATGAAGCAACGGCTGCCCTTTCCCCTCCTCCAGCCCCAGTAGCCACCATTGATTCTCGGCTGCTATGAGTCTATTTCAGATCCTCGTGGAAGTGAAATCAGGCAGTCTGTCTCTCTGTGACCGGCTTACTTTCCTTACCATGTTCGCTGGCTCACCCAGGCTCCCAGATGTTTGACACTGCAGCGTATTCAAGTGTGATGCCCTAATGAACTATGCCTTCCAGTAATCACGCTTTTAAAAAAAAAATATACATTTTTTTTATTGATTTAAGAGCGGAAAGGAGAGGGAGAGAGAGCTGGAAGCATCAATGATGGGAGAGAATCATTGACTGGCTGCCTCCTGCACGCCCTCTATTGGGGATCAAGCCTGCACCCCGGGCATGTGCTCTGACCAGGAATCAAACTGGTGACCTCTTGGTTCATAGGTTGATGCTCAACTCTGAGCCTCACTGGCTGGGCCATCACGCTTCCTTCCTGCAACCCCTTCACATGGATTTTGGAAGTAGCCATGTCAGTTGTTTCAAGGAATGGACATTAGCAAGAGTGTGACAAGCAGGGGCTTGATGAGATTGTATATAGGGCTTCTCGCCTTAAAATACTTGTTCTTAGAAGCCCCGTTTGTGAGGAAAGCTGAGCTAGTCCTGGCTCGCCCCAGGCAGAGGCACTGGTCATGTGACTAAGAAAACGTTTTGGACATTCTGGCCCCAGGAGATACCCGTGGAACCGAAGACCTAACTGAGCCCAGCCCAGACTACAGAGTTGGGAGGAAGAATCACTGCTGGCTTAAGCACCACATTTTGTTGTTAGGCAGCAACTGAAACAGACAATGACAGAAAAGCTTGGCAAACCAGTCGGTTACGCACAATACGTGGAAGTACTATGGCAACTGAATACTAATCCTCTAATGAACGGCTGTATCTGCTTCATTCTGACTTTATTCAACTTCAAGTGTTTAATTCTTACGTTACCTTCACCTTAGGCTCCTCTTCCTGTTTTCTGGTTTTAGGCTGCAATGGAGGTGAAACCGTGGCTGGTACTGGAGGAGCCTGGAACTTGGGCCTACTCTTAGGTTGCTGCTCTTCAAATTCCTGACTGAATCCCTCAGGAAGTGCATCTTAGGAGAAATTGAGATGAAAGTAAGCATGCATATGAGAATGAATCACACCAATATTTAGTACACACAAACAATACTCTGTCGAGACAAAAGCACCTGATTTTCTTGCACCCCTCATCTCCTAAGACTAGAAGTCCTATGATGAACCTCGTTTATTGCAATACCAGAAGTAGGGACGTTCATCAGATGATAAGTAGCCCACCTACGTGGCCGTTCATTTCACCCTTGAATAGCAGCTCCTGAATTTTCATAAAAAGACTAGAGGCCCGGTGCATGAAATTCATGCGGGGGTGGGGGGCAGGGGGTGGGTGTTCCCTCAGCCTGGCCTGCACCCTCTCAAATCTGGGACCCCTTGGGGGTTGTCCGACTGCCTCTCGCAATCTGGGACTGCTGGCTCATAACCGCTCACCTGCCTGCCTGCCTGCTCACCCCTAACTACCTCTGCCTGCCTGCCTGATTGCCCCTAACTGCTCCCCTACTGGCCTGATTGCCTCTAACCGCTCCCCTATTGGCCTGATCGCCCCTAACTGCTCCCCCACTGGCCTGATCGCCCCTAACCACCTCTGCCTCGCCCCGCACCTTGGACCTAGGCTTCCCTCCCTCTGGCCGGCCGCTGGCACCCAAGACCCGGGCTGGCTGCAGTCACAGGGGACCATGGGTGGGAGGCTTCGCCCGGGCCACAGCTGCAGGTGCCTAGGACTGTGAAGTGGGCAGCTTGTCCCTCTCCTGGGCCACAGCCTGGCTGGTCCCCATTCCTCTCTCACAAGCTCATTTGTGTCTGGCTGGTCCCCATTCCTGTCTCCCCAGTGTTGAGTGTCTGAGCCGTGATGGCATGATGGTGTGAGGGCGTGACGACCATTTGTGTATTAGCTCTTTATTATATAGGATCTTATAATTTTCACCCCTTGGTTGCTTGTTGTAGCACACAGCAGTATCCTTCATGAGTCATACAAGTAATGTGCACTCCAGGTTCTCCCCAAAGGGTAAACCTTGACCCTTTCCTTAACCAAATATTACTTATCCAAGGCCAGATGGCCCTAATTTATAAACCAAAGCCAGGAGACCCAAAACCCAATAGGTCACAGACAGGCACACTTGGAGAATTTGTTGTATTAAGTGCATTGTAGCATGACTATCAACAATACACACAAAAATAATTTCTTCCTGCACAGACTACACCTCTAAGGAGAATATATCAAAAAGAATAAAAAAGAGTAAGACCATTTAAAAAATAAGTAATTATAACACAGTGAAAAACTTCTGATACAAGCCAAAAGCTTGATGCAACTATCAGGCATACTGAAAGTACTTCCAAGGCTTTAGAAACAGGAAGAGTCTTATGACTGTCTGCTTACCATCGGGAAGGTTTAAGCAGAGCCAGTCCAGGGCCGAGTGCAGATCCCCCCCGTGTAACAGGGTGTTGGTCATGGCATCCTCAATGTCCTTTGTCTTAAAGGAAAATGCTTGCAGAGCCATGTACAAGTCCTACAAAAGGGAATGCAAAACTGTCACCGTGGCAATTTTCTTTCATTACTAATTTTATTTTCCTGTTCATTTTTATTTTTTTAAAATGTGTTCTATTGATTTTTAGAGAAAGAGGAAGGGAGAGATAGAAATGGTGAGACCAAGCCCACAGCCCGGGCATGTGCCCTCACAGGATATCGAACCAGCAACTTCTTGGTTCCTGAGCTGATGCTCAACACTGGAGCCACACCTGCCGGCTCCGCATTCATTTTAACCTCAATCTCTGACACAATTGTAATTTCAAACACTTTTTCTGTTCTTTTCAACGGTAAGAATGAAATGTGCTCGCTGTATGGAGAATTTGAGAACTATAAGTTTTAAAAGGGCTGGAGAAATTGCTGTTAGTCTCATTTTCTACAGACCAGAGGCCCGGTGCCTAAAATTCATGCACTGGAGGGCGGGGAGGGGGGTCCCCTCAACCTGACCTGCGCCCTCTCACAGTCCGGGACCCCTCGTTCTTTATTGCCCGCCTGCTCCCTGCACCTTAGCGCTGCTGGGGAGGTGGGAGAAGCTCCCACCACTGCTGCTGTACTCACCAGCCATGAGCCTGGCTTCTGGCTGAGCGGTGCTCCCCGTGGGAGCGCACTGACCACCAGGGGGCAGCTCCTACATTGAGCATCTGCCCCTGTGGTCAGTGTGCAGCATAGCAACGGGTGTCCTGCCATTTGGTCAATTTGCATATTAGACTTTTATTACATAGGATACGTTTTGCAATATGTTTCCTTTCAGTCATGTTTCTATTATTTTGTAAAAACAAATTTCACTTAACATTATAACATAAGCATCATCTTCCCCCGTCAGCAGAAACTCTTCACCACTTTTAATTACACAACATTCCACTGGGAAGACGTGCCCTAATCTGATTATACGCCTTCCCATCGGTGATCAGTTAGGGTGCTCTCGTTCTCCCGAGGCCGTGCGCCGGTGAACATGTTCACACGTGAAGGAAAGCATCATGTCCTTCGAGAGCATAACCTTCACAGCTGGACAGACCGGGGTTCCCACCCAGATGCTGTTTGCCTGCTACTTACTAATTCACCGCAGGCCCTAACTTGTGCCAGCGTTCCACGCTCCACTTCTTCACTGGAAAGTGGGCAACAGATCTTCTGGGGTTGCAGAAAGTGTAAGGAAAGTGCCCACAGGATGTAATACATAACTCTGAGAGGTTTGGTTCTCATATCATCATTTTAATGTGCACATCTGTGTCTCACACCATTCTTTCCCTGCTCTTGGAGGTAGAAATGATGTATATGAAATCTCCATGGAAATGGAAAAAGTAATTTTACCTCGTATGTGATGCTGTCTTAAAATGCTTCACTAAAAATAAGGAACTTAAAAAAAGTTTGCCTGTAAAAATACCTGTAATTTTTTGGCAGTAAGTCTTCCAGAAATCACTCCCTTGCCATTATTTTGCTTTTTATGCTCATTGATCACTCCAATAATTCTTTGTTCTAGTTTGTTATTAATCACCACCTGTTGATGCCAAGAGATCATATTAATTAGGAGCTAAATTATGAAATCACATTTAGTAACTAAATAATTTGAAGCATATCACAGTTTTCTATATTCCTGCCAATCAAGGCCAAACTTCCAGCTAAAATCAGATATAGTGATTATTATATTTCAGACTACCATTCACCAGACAACATTCCTGTCATACATTGAAGAAAAAATGGGATATGCAAAAAGCAATACTGTCCTTGGACCCCCCCGGGACTCTATTCCTCAGATTCCGCACCGTCTTCAACACGCTGAATCAGCATCCTTGGTTGGAGCCCAGGACTCTGCCTTAACGCAAACCAGCCCAAACACGGCCTGAAGGAATAGAGGCCACACTAAAAAGGGGGGGAGGCACAGCCGTAAAAGTCAAATCTGTATAATGATAAGTTGTTTACAAATTCTTTTGGCTGCTGGAGTTTGATTCCTATGTTTTCCTTTTAGCCATTAAATCCTTTGTTGCGTCCATATTTTTAACCTAAGAATGCACACGCATCTACCTACAAAAATCCCCCCTCTTTATGACATCTTTACTGAATGCCTACTGCGACTTAAGCACAAAACTATGCTTCAGGAATCTAGAATAGCACAGGAAACATACATAAAGAGAAGCTGTGACCCAGCACGGCAATCATTAGAAAAGACATGTGGAGTGCTGATAAAACCACCAAGGAAGTCAACCTGGTGCCTTAGAAAGGGCTTCACCAAGGTCACAGACGTGACAAATGCATTTTAGGCAGAGCCCACGGCAAAAGCCTGCAGTTAAAAACCACGTGGGATTTGGGGGAACGTGAGATGGGAACTCATGTCTGCAGTGAAGAGGAGGGAGAAGGTACACTGAGCCAGGTTGGAAAGGATATGCTATGCTTAGGAGTTTGCACTCATCCACCCTTGTTTAATTTTTTACTGGCTTTCAACACACGTGTATGATTTACTTTATTTAGTATAGATAGCAGCTAGTGTACTACTTATAAAAATGTAAAATATCCATCTTTTCCTCCTATTTAAGAATATATATATGGGATTATATATATATATTATATATTATATATATTATATTATATATGGGATTTGAAGTAACTCAAAACCTTGGTACTTACTTTCAAAATAGATTTATCCAAATTTGCAGGACCACCAGAATCATTTGCAGAATTAAAACTATAAATTTTCGGACCTGTATATAACAGAGAATAAACAGTCAAGGCAATTTAATGATTAATATTCATTACACTATTTTCCCTATAAAGGTTGCTAAATATTATTTGATTTTAGCTTTTTCTCTTCTTCACCAAATAATTTAATCTAGAAATGAACAATATTCCCTCGAAGTTTTCAAAAACATTTTGCCAATTAGCATTTCCTAGGTTAATCACTTTCCCATAAAGTAAGAATCCTGCAAGTGTTTTAGATTAAATCTATCTTTATCTTGTTATTTAAAAAATTAGACGCTTTTGTGCCTGGAACTTAGCTGAAGTAAGGCCTGTCAGAGGACATTCGAGTCCTGGCAGAGAAGATGGGTGTGATTCAAACAACAATGACACATGGAAGATGGGTGGGTACAGGAAGAATTCAAAAAGGACTGGACCTCTGGGGTGGGCATAGAGGATTCTGTAGACAGCGTAGGGATAGATGGCATTCCGTTTAGAGAAAACGGCAAGAATAAACACAGGGAGCAGAAAGCCTACAGCTGGACACAGCAATTCGTAGAAACGCGGGCGGGCCCTGGAGGACGGCCCAATGGTCCGGACTTTACCACGTCCCTGAGGGTGCTATGCGGGAGAGGAATGCCACGGTCCAAGCAGCGTTTCTGAGATCACTCTGCCGCTTGCCTCGGGACAGGCGGGGAGGAAAGAGGAGAGCCAGACCGCCGGCTCCGCGAGAAGGCTCGGCTGGGCTGCAGGAGCTCAGGAGTGCCTGGACTGAGGGTGAAGCGTGCCAAGGGACAGGGACAGGGACAGGGACAGGGACAGGCATGGTGGGAGATACGCCCGTGGAGACGGCGGGGCCTGGCAGCAGACGGCATGAGGCGGCCAGGAAGGCATCGCCTGTCACTCCCGACGCCGACTAAAGGCGCATGGGAGTCGGAGGAGCGGGCCTGCAGGTCTGAGGAGCCTGCAGGGCAGGGCCACACGGTGCCAGTCCATGCAGACACGGCCGACCTGAGCTTGGAGAGAGGAGTGGACGCGAGCCTAGGAGTCACCTACAGAGGAGCAGGCAGACAGGCTGGAAGGAGATGCCCTCCCAGCGGGAGGTGGACAGGACTACACGTCAGCCCGGGCGGACGGAGGGGCAGGCACAGCCACCGCTTTGCATTAAAAGCTACAACGCGCGGCGGGGCCAGGAATTACCGCCCGCCCTCCAGGGGGGTCAGCGCCCGCCTGCCCCTGCGGTCCCTCCGGTCCCTCCTTCTCGGCCACGCTGACCGGCGAGCTCCTAAGGCCCCGCTCGTCCCTCGCTCGGGGTCTCTGGGACCGGGGACCGTGTCCTTGCCGCCGCCAGGAACCCCGCGCCGGCCACGCTGCAGAGTCCGCACCTGGACATCCTCCCGTCCCAGCCTCGGGTCCCTTTCCCACCAGCCATCGCCCCTGCCCTCTGCGGGGCCATTCCGTTACCGCGCGAAGGTCTGTCCCTTCGCTTTGCTTTTTAAAAAAATATGTTTCTATTGACTTTTAGAGAGAGGAAGGGAGAGGGATAGAGAGAGAGAGCATCGTAGATGGTCTGCCCCCCCACCCCCCCCGCACGCCCTCTGCTGGGGATCGGGCCTGCAACCGGGCACCAGGCAATCCAACCAGGCACCGGGCAACCCCACCGGGCACCGGGCAACCCGACCCGCGACCTCAACCCCCGAGCCACGGGGCCCGGCCCCTCCGCCATCTCCAGGGCACATCAGCTCTGCAGCCGGGGTCCTGTGACTCCCCATCGCGCTGGCCAGCTCCCTGAGCGCACCCCCTCCCTCACGGCGGGAAGAAAGGCGGCAGGTAGGGGTCCGGTAACGATGCGTGGACACCGGGGCCGGCCATCCGCACGCCCCGCGGAAGACGGAGTCCAGCCCGCGGGCCTTTTCCCCGCCGGCGTGTCAGCGGCACCCGGTCCTCACTAAGCCTCGCTTTCCCGGGACACGTGGCGACGCTGCGCGTGGCTGGACTCGCCGGGAGCAGCCGGTGGAAGGACGAGGCCCCGGGGCCGGTGCGGAGGCGGGCTGATGCCACGGCCGTGCTGTTCCGGGGAGGAGAGCACGGGGTGGACGGCGGCCATCGGGGCTCGGGGCGCGGACGGCTCAGGCCGACCTAACAGGGCTGTGGGACCGGGGTCTGCGCGGGCGCCCGCGCCGCCGGCCGCTCGTACCTGGCCTGACGCGGGGCTCCCGGGGACCGGCGGCGGCGGGCGGCCGGGCCACCGGCTTCTGGGTCTGGGCCTCGGCGGCGGCGCCGGCCTCGGCGGCCTTAGCTCTCGAGGCGGACACGGCGGCCCGCACCGCCGCGGCGCCCGGCGCCTTGTGCTTCTTGTTCTTGCCGCCCATGTTGCAACGCCGGCGGCAGACGGCTCCCGGTGTAGGCCCGGCGCCCTCGGCACAGTTCCCGAGCCTCTTCACAGCGCCCGGGCCCCGCGCGGCCAGCGGGCGTCCGCCATCCGGGCGTCTCACGGGCGCCGCCTCGCGATTGGTCCGGCGCACGGAGGCCCCGCCTCCTCGTCCCGCCCCGCCCCTTCGTCCCCGCAGCGTGACAAGCTCACTGCTGCCACCGCGCTACCCACCCGCTAGTGGTCAGAAAGGGAGAGAAGATCCCAAAGGTTGAGAAGGAAGGAAAAGGAAAGAAAGTTCCTAAGGGCAGGAAAGGAAGGGGAAGTCGGAGAGAGAAAAGAGAGAGGTTTCGCGGTGGCTGTTCGACTCGACCACTTTTGTCTCCCGCGGGCCACCGTCGAGGCCTCCAAGCGTCACGGCCGGCGTGGGCGCGAAGCATTGTGGGTAGCAGCGGATCGGACTGCATCTCCGGAAGATGGCGGACGCCTTCGGGGATGAGCTCTTCAGCGTGTTCGAGGACGACTCCACCGCTGCGCCTGGAAGCAGGAAGGACAAGGACAAGGGGAAATGGAAGGGGCCTCCGGGGCCGGCGGAGAAGGCCGGGTAGGCGACGGGGCCAGCGTGCTTTTTCCTCTCTCCGCGCTGAGAGAGGAAACGCGAGACCCTTAAGCGGCCCGAGGACGCGGGGGGGTCCATTGAGTGGCCTCGGGAGGTGGGGGGTTCGAGGACGGTGTTGAAGAGGGAGGAGCATGCGGTCCGGAGCGGGGTCCCGGGGTCCCCGGGGCGCGCAGGCGCGTGGGCTCCGGCGGCTCTAGGCCGCGCGTGGCTGCCTCTCCCGGTGTCTGCGCCGCGGGGGGCGCGCGCGGGCGGGCGGGCGGGCGGGCGAGGTCCGGTCTCGGGCTGAGCAGCACCGGAACCGCGCCTGGCGGGAGTAAAGGGTCACGAAGCGTGGAAAACCCGACGTGGGTGGCCTGGCAGGGGGAAGGGACGGCAGCCGCGGGAAAGGGGACAGGAATGGGCCGTTTCCCAGCTCAGAGGCGGAGGTGCCGGCCCACCCCCGGGGCTGGTCACTGTCGTGGTTCAGTGACCGTCGGCGTAGTTAGAGCGCCTGACAGCGCAGATCTTCAAAGGTTGGCCGCCGTTGGGTTTGCTAAGGAAATCCTAAGGAAAGTGCCGGTACCGCCCGGGTGTGTCCGCTGGCGGCACGATAGCCAGCGGGGTCGTGTCCTGTGGAACCAGGGAGCGGGAGCATGGAGCCATGGGGTGTCCCTCGGCCGCTTCGTCCGCGTCGGATTGAGGACCTGGTGCCGCGGGGGCGGGGAGCACCGTCACCAGCCATCCGCGGAGTCAGCCATCCGCAGTAGAAACAGCCTTCTCTCCCGCCGGAGGGAGCGGGAGGGCTGGGGGGCTTTGCAGGGCACATGAGAACGGAGGACAGCCCCCCCAACAATGATAATTCATAGCTGCTGTAGAGTGGGGGGCTTTGCAGGGAACATGAGAACGGAGGACAGCCCCCCCAACAATGATAATTCATAGCTGCTGTAGAGTGGGGGGCTTTGCAGGGAACATGAGAACGGAGGACAGCCCCCCCCAACAATGATAATTCATAGCTGCTGTAGAGTGAGCGGGCCGCTGTGTTCACGACCAGCTCTTCCAGATAGGTCTTGCCTTGTAGGTGTTTTTAGGAAAGAATCCAACTTTCCCGATTCCAAGTATTATATGTAACCAACACATGTAGCGTGATTTCCATCTGATTTGTGTAACACAGGAGGGCAAGTCATGGAACTTAAGGGGGAATTATGTGTTTAACCAAGTGGGTAGTGTTTGTTTTTTACTTTAAAAAATGTATTTTCATTGATTTGAGAGAGAGAGAGAGAGAGAGAGAGAGAGAAACATCAATGATGAGAGAGAATCATCGATCGGCTGCCTCCTGCACATTCCCTACCGGGGATTGAGCCCACAACCTGGGCATGTGCCCTGACGGGGAATCACAAACCCAGGACCTTCCGTCCGCAGGCGGACACTCTATCCACTGAGCCAAGCCGGCTAGGGCTGTGGGTGGTTTTAAAATATAACTTTATGAGAATTGTCCAGAGAGGGAATAGTATGAAAGACTCCACAGACCCTTAGATCAGCTTCAGCAAGATCAAGTCGTTGTCACCCTCTTCTCACACCCTTTTGTAAATCAGGTGCTCCTCATCATGTTATTTCTCCTAAATATTTCAGTATGCATCTCTTTACTGATAATGATTTTCTTTTCTGACATAACCATCATACCATTATTACACCCAACAACCTTTCAGTAATTCCTTAATGTCTAGAGTAAAATTTTCAGTTATCGCAAAGGTTGTTTTTTTGTGTGTGTATTTTTTTGGTTGGTTTATTTGAATCAAAATCCAAAGTCCATGCACTATTTAGGTCAGGAGTCCTCAAACTTTTTAAACAGGGGGCCAGTTCACTGTCCCTCAGACCGTTGGAGGGCCGGACTATAGTTTAAAAAAAACTATGAACAAATTCCTATGCACACAGGGGCGGAAAACACCTGGCGGGCCGGGTAACTGTTTTCGGCGGGCCGCAGTTTGAGGACCCCGGATTTAGGTTGTTGGACCCCTTAAGACTTACTCTACAGCAGTCTCCTCATCTCTCCCTGCGCCATCAGCATGTGGTGGAGGACTGGTACGAGGAGAAACCGGTTTCTGTCCTGTCGTTCCCCGCGGGCTGCGTTTGCTTCCCTGTCCTGCCGTCTAACGTTCTGAGGAATCACGGAACTGTCCTGTCCAGAGTCACGCTGCCTGATACAATAAGCACCGCCCAGCAGTAGCTCTTGAGCACTGAGAAAGTCGCCTGTCAGGCTTGAAATGTGCTGTGAGTGTGACACACAGGGATTTTGAAGACCTAAGAAAATGTAAAATACCTCAATATTTTTTTCTCTGGAGAGTATATTGAAATGACAATACTTTGAATATATATTAGGCTAAAGGAAATAAAGTTGGTTTCTTTTAAAGTCTTTTAATATAGTTACTAGAAATTTAGAATTACAAGTGTAACTTGGATTATGCGTGTACTATAATAAGAATTACACTCAGGTTCAATTGTTTTAAATAAGAATTCTTAGTGGTGCTGTGTGCTTGGTTCCTATTGCATTGCATGATGTTCAAGCTTCTGGGTTGTGTCAGCCTGACCGCCCATCGACCTCTCATAATGACTTCAGCATCGGTGACAATTGCCTAACTCCGTTATTTCACTAGTAGTTAAAAATGGTGTTTTTTCTTTTTATCATTTTTTTCCTGCATTTATTACCTGGAATCCATCTATTAGAAAGAGATTCCCACATTCCCTCCTCACCTGTTTGCTTTGGAATACAGTTCACAGGAGAAAGGTAGGGTAAATGCTTGATTCTTTCTCTAATCAGTTTTAAGAGAAATCAGTTGTGTCCCGAGGAGCTTCGATGTTGACCAGTGTAGGCATCTAGTTATGTGTTTGGTTTCCTGATAAATCAATGGATTTTACCAAGTCACTCTTAACCAATGCTGCAGAATTCATTTTAAACCGTTTACTTCTCAGGAAACGTTCTGATGGGAATTTACAATCCGAGTCAACCAGTGTTGGAAAAGCCAAGAGAAATGTGGATTTTGAAGGCACAGATGAACCCATTTTTGGAAAGAAGCCCAGGGTAGAAGAGTCAATAACTGAAGACTTAAGGTAGTGTTTCCATTGTCGTAAATGTTAGTAACTCGTAAGTTGGTAGTTGCATGAAGTTTTGAAAACTGCTTCCATGTTGATGAAAATGCATGCTGAGATAGAGAAATGAAGACATTCTTTTTGTAATTATAAAAGCATGGAAATAGAGAACATTTAACTAAGTTTGGGGAAATGGAGTCAGTATAGAAAAGATGTTTTAATACTTTAGAATGCAATTTTGAGAAAGAATGTTGAAGCCTGGTTTTTAAAAAAAGAAGAAATGACATACTTCCTTCATTCATTAATGTCCCAAGAAGAGTGGAATAAAAAGGAATAAAACCTACGCAAGAGAAGGAGTAGTGAGCAGGGACATTAGGAGGAGTTAGGTTTTCACTCTTGCGTGGAGCAGGAGAGTGGCTGTGAAGCAAGACTCCTCTCACCCAGGGAGACCCGGGGATGTCTGTGGCTGCAGTCGCTGCTATTGCTCTGATACTGAAAGTTGGAACTTTCTAGAAGTTGATGCCAATTTCTTAAGTAATCCACTTATTCCCCTGTGATGATCTTCATGGCTTTGCGTCTCTCCTTGTATGTCATATTCTAGCTTGGCACTACCATGAAGAACTTACGATTTTTTTTTTAACCAGTTGGCTGGTAGTGTAGTTAGCAACAGTAGCTACTGTATATGGTGGTAGATGTGTCACTGAAAATATTTAATGTACACTCTTTGCTCAAGCTAGTGGAATAGGTTAAAAAAATATAATTGGCAATTTAAAAAATCATTGTTGCTTATTGAAGTAACCCTAGGGTTTTATCCAAAGCATGATTGTTGATTTAAAGTAAAAATCAGAAGTACAGTCACTAAGAGATTAATGAATTCTAGCCCATCTATTTTCCATATGTGTAGTTTAGGATTTTGGTGAGAATAAGGAGCACTTCTGTAACGTGCAGCAGCATCTGGGTTAGACTAGTTTATTTTGTACTTGCTGTCATGTGATGGTTTTTATAACCAGCTTTATGTCGGAAGTAGTGACTGCTTTGTAGAGGTATTTTTTATTCAACATAGTTACTGGAACTAAGTCGTAATTCTTTGAATAATCCACTTGGAGACTGTTCTGTATTTGTTAACTGATTATTTTGAATTCTCAGCATATATTTGAATAATGTGAAAAACTTTGAATATTCAAAATAGCCAAGCCTTTTCCAATTGGGAATACTGTTAATTGGGCATTGTTATTTTCCTTAAGAGTGCCAATGGGAGGCTCACTATCTAATTATAGAAACACAAGAGGCCTGGTGCATGAAACTTGTGCATGGGGGAGGGGGTGTTCCCCCCTTAGCCCAGCCTGCGCCCTCTCGCAGTCCAGCTGCCCTTGGGGGATGTCCGACTGACAGCTTAGTTGGATATCCTTAGCACTGCCGTGGAGGCCAGCTTCAGCTTCTGGCTGAGCAGCACTTCCCCTGTGGGAGCGCACTGACCACTGCGGGCTGCTCCTGCATTGAATGTCTGCCCCCTGGTGGTCAGTGCGTGTCACAGCGACCAGTAGTTACGCCATTCGGTCAATTTGCAAATTAGCCTTTTATTATTTAGGATCATTTATTCTAAGGTAACTTGAACTTTTTTTTTTTTTAAGCTTGGCTGACTTGATGCCCAGGGTGAAGGTGCAGTCAGTTGAAACTGTTGAAGGGTGTACACATGAGGTAAGTGCAGTGTCCATCAGTAGGTTGGTGTGATAAATGGGATTTTGCCTGGGACTGTCTCGTGTGATGGTCAGCAAGCAGTTTGGCCTTGAAGGCTTTGGAAACAGTAAGGAGTTTCTGTGGAGTGGACAGTCTAGTGGAAGGACCTGGGGCCTTGTAGCCAAGCCTGAGCTCAGATCCTTGTACAGCACATTTTCAAACTATGTACAGTCTGATAAATTTCTTATTTATCTTTGTCATTGGTTTTTTAATTCATAAACTTGGAATAATGGAATTTATCTCACGGGGTGACTGTGGGATTCTATCAGAAAATTAGGAAAGGCACCCAGCACAGAGCAGGTGGTCGGTACACGTTCACTCCATTCTCCTGAGGTCAAGTAGCAGTGCCACTGCAGGTCACAGGCTCTTCCTGTCTTGCTCTGTGGCGTGTGTTGCAGTCTCATTGCTCTGCCACAAGGTGGTTTAAGTCTTGGGAATTTAGATATAATTGTGAACTGCTCTCCAGATCTTAATCTTCACTGGAGGGAAATTTTCTGTTCCAGGAAATAGAAAGCATCATTTTATTCCACATAGTTTTCTTTCATACAGTGACATCCCTTTTTATGTCCATTCAGCTTTTTTGAACATTCATTAATGTCAGGCAATGCATAAGAAAGGTCCTAGACCTGAAAAACATAGCTTCTTCAGGGAGACAGACTTAGAAGCTCCTGGTTACATTGTCATTAGGTTAAACACTGGCAGAGGTTTTTGAGTGTTGTAGCGTTAGCATTTTGACTTGTTCTTAAAGGCAGTGACTTAGTTTCAGTGTCCAGGACTGTCAAACACTAGTTCATCACCTTTATTTTTCAAACCATCATTGGTCATGGAGTGCTAAGTGCATCAATTCTTAAATAGTAAGTTGATGATTTATCTATTTCTACATCAGGTTGCACTTCCTGCAGATGAAGATTATATACCACTTAAACCACGAGTTGGAAAAGCTGCAAAGGTCTGTACTTTGGGCAATACAGTTTTTAAAGTTTTGTGACTCTCTTTTTCCTAAAATATCTTGGAGATAAATTCTTCCAAGTGAGATTTTTATGCACTATAGTGTATATATACTAAGAATCAGCTACCTGAAATTAAATGCAGTGAGAACTGAATCAGTAAAAATCATGCTGAGAGCCAAGCATCATGTGATGACATTTTAAAAAATTAATGGTTCTCAACCTTTTTAAAGAATCTCATGCAAATGACCAATCTTTCTCCAGAAAACAATGCACGTGTGCAATGAGCTTTGCCTATAGTTTTAGAAGTTTAACAGCTTCTAGTAAAACCTCTGCTGAGAGTGCTAGTGAGAAACTTCACTGTCCAGGGCCCCGTTTCCATCTGTGAAAGAAAAGAAAACGTAGTTAGGGTTGTTGTGAGTGTTAGTAATAATGCATGGAAATATGTTGCAAAATGCCTAACACAAAGCATGTCCTTGATAAAAGTAATGTTTAGTATATT
This sequence comes from Myotis myotis, assembly GCF_014108235.1. Taxonomy (NCBI): domain Eukaryota; kingdom Metazoa; phylum Chordata; class Mammalia; order Chiroptera; family Vespertilionidae; genus Myotis; species Myotis myotis. The sequence continues at coordinate 1,106,268 of NW_023416357.1, read as the reverse complement.
TCAAGTAATGTAGCGTACATGTAAGCACATGACCATATTTGGAAGATGGCACAGCAGAATTAACTTCTATGCTGTCTAAAAATTTTTTTACTCTTCCTCTAGTGGGTGGTATATATCCTAAATACATAGAATCATAAAGAAATCTTCTAGAATGCTACTGAGGATAATGTCTCTTGATTTTAAGTCTGCTCTGTGGCTAGAATTTTCATATGGATGTTAATCTGTTTGTATTTTTATAGGAATACCCGTTCATTCTTGACGCTTTTCAGAGAGAAGCCATCCAGTGTGTTGACAATAATCAGTCTGTTTTAGTGTCTGCACATACGTCAGCCGGAAAAACTGTTTGCGCCGAGTGAGTAGCTTTCTTTATGTGACGTTTAGGTCTGTTGATACGTGTGGGTGCTTCTGTGTTGGTACGTAGACATTTCACAGGTGTTGGTCTTGTTGGATAGCCCTTCATCACTATGTAATGCTCTTTAAGCTCTTACTGCAGTCTGTGTTTAACTGTAGTTAGTCTGACTTACTAGTAAGTACTGCTCCCCATGATTTTCAACCCAGGACTGACTTGGTAACTCTTACCTGTGGGGAAACACTATATGTGGATTAACTTACCTGTGAAACTCCAAAGAAGAAACAGCATTTTCCAGTGTTTTCTAATTGTTCATACTCTATATGTATAAACCGACAAGCAGAGGCTCTGAACTTCTGGAGGCCCACTTATAGGACCAAAGGCTATTTTGCTTACAAGAAATAGGGTAACCATGAATAATCCATTGGTATTAGTAATTAAGTTACATTCATTCCAACACCAGAGGTAAAATTCTTTTTGTTTTAGATCACTACAATTTAGGTTTATCATAATAGTAACTAGAGGCCCGCTGCACAAATTTGTGCACAATGAAAGGAAATTAATTGGAAGAAATATCTTAGAGGCCAGGGAGGGACCACAGGAGGTTGGCTGGCCTGGGAGGAACTGTGAGAGGGCTCCAGGGGGTGTCCGGCCCGTCTCACCCAGTTCCAATCTATGGACCCCAGCAGCAAGCTAACCTACCGGTCAGAGCTTCTGCCTCCTGGTGGTCAGTGCGCATCATAGCAACTTGTCTAATGAACGGTCGGACATGTAGCATATTAGGCTTTTATTATATAGGATTATTACTATAACAGTTTGTTGATAGCAAATAAAAAAAGATATTAATGTTTTGGAAAGTCAATTTAGGATAAATTATCAAAAACAGACAATTTATATGCTAATAGAATTTTTTAAATCATATTTTTTTGGTATTTTTTTATCATTTTTCCTTTTCAATTACAGTTGACATACATTATTATATTAGTTTCAGATGCACATAGTCATATACTTTAAAGAAAAGGCTTTGTAAATACTTTGTTCTTGTTTGCTTCCCCATTTTTAGGTATGCCATCGCATTGGCCTTAAGGGAAAAACAGCGTGTGATATTTACCAGCCCGATTAAGGCTCTGAGTAACCAGAAGTACCGTGAAATGTATGAAGAATTTCAAGATGTGGGTCTGATGACGGGAGATGTTACTATTAATCCTACAGCATCTTGTCTTGTTATGACCACAGAGGTAATTTATATGGTGCCCCATCTAATTTTTCATTTTTAATTTAATTAAAGTACCCAATTAGAACATCTAATATTTTATCATTTGCCCTATAGAAGTAAAGTTTAATACTTTCTGAATAGATTTACTTGAAAGGGATAACTTTTATCTTAAAATGTTCTGATTGTATTAATATAGTTAAAAATTATCAATATTTATGACTTGTCATATAAGCTAGCTATAACTTTTTTCTCCACCAGGTGTTTTTAAAGGCTATTGTCAATGACAAAAATATTGATGGTGCTTTGTTTACATAGTTTCCAATATTTGAATACATAGTTTTATATTAGATCTTCCTTCCATGTAATTTTTTCCTTCTGTTTCTGAATGTTGACACAAATAGGTAAATAACTGACTTTTTAAAAAGATGCCCAAATATGTTTAGTTTCTCCCATAATCACAGTTAAGTTTTGCATATACACACACAACTTCTTACGTTTTGGACATAATTAGCTCTCTAAGTACTTTTATACATAAATTATATTCTTGTGCCCACAAGGGACAATAGAGCAGAAATTAGCTTCTAGTCTGCAGAGTCAGCCAGAAGCATTGCTCACTTTTCATTTTGGTGCCCAAAGTAGATCTTATTTCCCACTCTCAAAACGTTCTGCCATTTGTGGATTTTTTTTAAACTCAAAACTCAGGATAATTGTTCCTAGAAAGTATCCATATTGTGAGATGAGGCAGAAAAAAATGGGTAAACAGTATGAGATCTGGTGTGTTGGATAGGTAACTTTCTTTTAAATATATTTCTTTATTGATTTCAGAGAGGAAGGGAGAAGGAGAGAGAGAGAGAAACATCAATGATGAGAGAGAATCATTGATTGGCTGCCTCCTGCACACCCCCTACTGGGGAACGAGCCCACAGCCCAGGCATGTGCCCTTGGCTGGAATCGTACCCGGGACCCTTCAGTCCACAGGCTGACGCTCTATCCACTGAGCCAAGCCAGCTAGGGCTGGATAGGTAACTTTCAGTCGCTCGATCAGAACAGCTAGAGCACTGCACAGCACTGCTGCTCTAAGTCCATGTATTCTTCTAAATTCTGCTCCACTACGAACAACTGTCAGGGCAGGTTCCTTCTCACACCCTGCCCATTGCACTAACTGTTGGGGGCAAGCCCTTCTGCCAGGCGCTGAACCTTCTTGGACGCCTGGTATAGACAGAGAAGCCATGAGAAATTGTGGGTTATGTAAGAATGAGTCTTTATTGTAGAAGCCCATGGCCATAGCAATTAGACAAAACAGCTCTTCACAGCAAAGTTCCATTCAGGCAGCTGTACACCGGCTGGTGAATATGTATCTCCTACATAGTAGCATTAATCTCTGTGCCCACAGCTATTATCTGAGCAGCCGCACGCTGCCTCTAGACCGATCGCTTTACACAGCAACAGTACCTGAGTGCTCCCGTAGAGCTGCAGCCTCGGTAGCCTCTCCAGCCTCTCTGGCCCAGCAGCTCTCCTTTCTCCCCTGCCCAGCACACTGGCTGGTGAATAACATGTGTTATACTCTTTAGACAGAGAAGGCCAGTTGCCAGCAATGACATCAATCATTTGGGCTATAGAAGGGCACGGTGTACCAAGAGATCGCTGTGCCCTTGCAGCTCTTACGATATCTTAGTCTTGAACATTCTTATGAAGATTCCCGTTTTCAGAGTGGCCTTGGCCATTCCGGTGTACTAGCAACAAGCCTTTCGCCCTCTGAGTGGCCTGGACTGTCTGGGGCCTCTAGCATGGTTCCCACACTCTACATAAGGAAGGGGCTTCACATTTGGGATATGGCAAGGTGGAGGTGGTTATAATTCTCTTCATGTATTCTATCTGAGTACTAGATGTTGAAAAGTTATTTATTTTGGTTTTATGAAAAAAGGAATTTACATAATTTATGGAATAGATTTAAAATATGTGTGTGTAACTTCCTAAAATTAGTTTCCATTAAGTAAGAATTTCCAAAATTTCTTTTTAGAAAGAACAGCTTTTTGTTATGCTAAATCTTTTATTTTTTTCTTTAGATTTTGAGAAGTATGCTGTACAGAGGTTCTGAAGTTATGCGCGAGGTTGCTTGGGTCATATTCGATGAAATTCATTACATGAGAGATTCAGGTATACTCTGCTGTGGTGTTGAGATGTGTGTGCCATGTGTTTTCCTTAAGAATGGGATTAAGAATTTTGCTTTGGAAAAGCTTCTGGGTTGGAGAACATGGGGAAAGTAGGGGAGGGAGGGCATGAAAACTCCATGCCCTGTCCCACACACCTTGTCCCGTGTATTCCATCTGGCTATTCATGTGTATCCATTATTGTAAACCGGTAAACCTGAAAAGAAAATTGCTTTGATATTTCATGGGCTAGAGGTCTAGTAAACTAAATTTTTGGACAACATAATGTAATATTTCCAGTGGGATCTCATTTACCTATAGCTTTTTAAATAGTAACTTTTTCTGAGTAAGAAAATGCAAATTCAAATAAAACAAATGAAATTCAATTCAAACTAGCTTGCTTTTCAAATATAGAGCTCTCTAGTTAATGTTAAATTCTAGCCAGAAAATTCTTTCTCGATTTTTTAAATTCTTTTCATTTTTTAAAATAAAATTAAGAAATATGTTTATGGTACAAAATTGGGATTATGAAATAAAAATGATTAAAAGGAAACAATTATAAATATCCCTTGAACTATCACACTACTATATTGGAAAAGGAAGTACAGTTGGAGTTTTGGATGGAACTGAGAGGGTTAATGTTAAACATTTAAAAGTTAAATGTTTAATATGTACACACCTAACACTTGGTTATTAGTTAATCTAAAGCACTGGGTTGACCTGTACTTACATTGAAAATGAAACAATTGAAGAAATCATGTACCCTTTGAACATTTTACCCTTTACAAGTCATAGGCTTACGTTCTAAACAAAGTTGTTTTGGCTTTAAAATCATGAATGCTGTGTTTATTTGTTTATTTTAGGGGGAAACTCTCAAACTGATTTTCCTGGCTTTTTCCGTTTTAATAAAAACTGACTTAGAGTTTGCTGTCCATTATATCTGTCTTTTATCTCTAGAGATCATGGGTCATTTTGATGAAAGATGCCTATGGTGTGGTAATGGTGTTCTTTGAGATTTGTTGCTGTAACTTTCTACAAGCCATTAAATTTTCCTTCCCAAAGTGAGATGGAGATGGTATTTCCTCTGTCATGGGAATCGCGTTAGGCTGTTTGAAAAGGTGCAGCCTGAAGCTGCCCTTCCCAGCTCATTTCAGTGACCCTTGTGTAACGTGGTTTGGCCTGCTCTCTGCTGGATAAATCACGGTGCGCACGGAAGCAGTTGTCAGTAAGGGTCTGGTCAAAAGCATCCTGTGTAGAGTGGCCTGCGTTCTGCTTTTTGAGCTCGGGAGAAGATAGCTTTAGACTCTTGTCAGTAAAGTGACACTGAAATGCAGGGTGTATCTGCTTTTTTCAGAGCGTGGTGTGGTGTGGGAAGAAACTATCATTCTGCTTCCTGATAATGTCCACTATGTCTTTCTCTCGGCGACTATTCCAAATGCCCGGCAGTTTGCTGAATGGATTTGCCATTTACATAAGCAGGTACTTTCTTTTTTTAATGTCCTCAGTATTTAGGATGTTATAAGCCAGCCTGTGTCCTGTCCTTTGTTCTTAATGCCACCCAAATAAAGAAACTGCTCAAATCAAGCAAGCTTATTCAAAACGAACTGACTTAGCTTTTTATAAGTGTGCATTCCTGAGTCCCATCTCGGACCCAGTATGTCAGTCAATGGGAGGAGGGTCTTGGAAGCTCCGCCTTCACAAGCTCCCAGGTTGATCCTTATGATCTGCAGATTTGGAAATACTGGCATTTTGTCGTACAGTGAGCCAGGGGGCACAACTTCCTCCATGACCTTGGTGCCAGGAGAAGGCTGGGCGTGTCCAGAGCATGTGCTGCCTCTCCTGTACACACAGTCAGACTTTTGACTTAGTCCTTTTGCTTTTCTAGTCCAACTAGCAGTGGCATAGGACCTTATAACAGGCATTTGTCCTGTGTCATAAACTTGCTCTTGGTTTAATTCTCCTGCCCTTATTTTTCCTTAAAATCTGTCATTTTGTGGCACTCATGTCGCTTCTGTAGGATAGAAACCCAGGGGTGTTCAGAGGAGCTTCGTCAACCTGCTGCTCTGCTGAGGCTCCCAGGGCTCCCAGGGCGGGGTGGGTGGGCAGAAAGGCCCCAGGACACCTCGGGAGCACTCAGTGTGACCACAGCCTGCTCTCCGGGAACAGGTGTTGGTGATGCTGGCAGCACGGGTCCAGGTGCCGATCCGAGGTCATTGTCGAAGCTGAAACCGGGTATTTGGCCTTGAGTAGGAAATGAGTAAAATTGAACAGATGGTTGTATAATTTTGATCTAATTTTTCCACATTTTCCTCTTGCCTGGTTTTAAAGTGATATTTGTAATTTTGTTTTCTTTTTGACGTGTTCATGTCCCTAAGGTCAGATGCGTGGTGTTATTACTGGAGAACTAGAGTGCTGCGTGTAATTGTGTTCCCTTCTCTCTGCAGCCTTGCCATGTGATTTACACGGACTACCGGCCTACTCCGCTGCAGCACTACATCTTCCCGGCGGGGGGAGACGGCCTGCACCTTGTGGTTGATGAGAACGTAAGGGGCGGCGGGCACTTGGTGCCCGTAATTCTTCTAGAGAAGAATTGTTGGAGACCCTTTTTCCTTAAATCGTTTCACAGTCCGAAGTTATTGTTGGCTTTGTGTGCTCTGTGTGTGTGTGCTCTCAAACATGTTACTTAAGACTTGTGTTTCTCTTGTGCACAGTTGCATCTCCCTCCTTCTCCAGTGTTTAAAATGCTTGGAGAATAGGGACGCTGGACATGTTTCCAGTATCTTACGTTTTGCCTCTCCCAGTTTTAATACCTCTATTACCTTTTATTACCTCTCAGCTCACATTTTGAACTATTCTCATGGCCTTTGTTATAACTATTAATTACTAAGTTATTTTTATTTGAGGAAGCTTTGCTTTGAGTGTGAAAGATGTTTAGATTATGATTGAATGTTAGTGAAGAAACATAGAAAAACATCTGATTCCAGGGTGACTTCCGAGAAGATAACTTCAACACCGCAATGCAAGTTCTCCGCGAGGCAGGGGATCTGGCAAAAGGAGATCAGAAGGGTCGAAAAGGAGGGACAAAAGGTAATTTTGAACTTTGTTTTGAGATAATCTTACCTGTAAGTTGTAGTTTCAAATGACATTTAAAACTTTTTATTGAATGATTTTCCTCAGGAAGCTATGCAGTTCTGATAACATGATGAAAGTGAATGGGTAAAGGTCGGTTTCTTTTTCTACATGTCCTTTATGGAAATGTAATTCACATACTGTACAATTCACCCATTCAATTGTCCAGATTCAGTGGTTATTAGTATAGAGTTATGCAACCATCACAGCATTTTTTTATTGAAATGTAATTCACCTGCCACAATTGTCACCATTTTTAAGTGTTCAGTTCAGTTGGATTTCATTATATTCACAAAGTTATACACTTAAAATGTTCCAGAGCATGTCCATCAGCTCAGAAAGAAACCCCATACCCATTGGCAGCCCTTTCTCATTTCCCCTCAACCTCTTTCCCCTCCCTCATCCTTTGGTAATTTTTTTTCTTGGACGTTTCATATATGTGGTGTTTTGTAGTTGGCTGCTTTCACTTATGTTTTCAAGGTTCATCTATGTTATAGCATGTGTCAGTACTTCATTCCTTTTTATATTCAAGTAACATTCCATTGTTATCCATTGATAAGTTGATGAATACTTGGGTTGTTTCCACTTAAAATTTTTTTTTTTTTTTTAAGAGAGAGGGTGGGAAGGGGAGAGAGAGGAAGAGAGGAAAGGAGGGAGGGAGTGGGGTGGTAGAGAGAGATTGAGATTTGTTTTTCCACTTATTGATGCATTCATTGGTTGCTTCTTGTATATGCCCAGACCGGAGATCAAACTCACAGCCTTGGCATATCAGGATGCTGCTCTAACCAACTGAGCTTCTGGCCAGAGCTATTTCCGCTATTTGGTTTTTGTAAATGATGCTGCTATAATCATGTGTGCTCTTCGTTTTGTATGAACATGTTCTTTTTCGTGTACATCCCTAGGGATGGAATAGCTGAGTCACATGGTAATTGTTTGTTTAACCTGAGTGGCTCTCAGATTATTCTCCAAAGTGGCTGCACCATTTACATCTGAAGGGTATCGGGTTTCCATGTCTTCTACAAACTTGCCGCTCTGCGGGTCTATTGGATTAGAGTCGTCCTAGTGGTATGCGGTGGTATCTGACTCACACTTCCGTTGTAGCCAGTGGTGCTGAGTATGTTTCCATGTGCTCATTGGCCGCATGTATATCTTCTTTGGAGAAATATCTATTCAAATTCTTTACCCATTTTAAAATTATATTGTCCTTTTGTTGTTGAATTGTAAGAATTCTTTATATGTTCTGATACTAGACCCTTAGATCAGATAGATGATTTGCAAATATTTTCTCCCTTTCTTTGGGCAAGGGTTGTCTTTTCACTTTATTGTTGGTGTCTGTAAAGTATAAAAGTATTAATTTTGATGAAATCCACTTATCTGTTATTTTCTTTTGTTGCTTGTACTTTTGGTATATCCAAGAATGCCTTGCATAACCCCAAATCATGATGATTCACTCCTATATGTTTTTTAAAAATACATTTTTATTGATTTTGAGAGAGAGGAAGGGAAAAGGATAGAGAGACAGAGACATTGATGAGAGGGAAACCTTAATCAGCTGCCTCCTGTACGTCCCCTACTGAGGATCAAGCCCGCAACCCGGGCATGCACCCTGACCAGGAATTGAGCCCCTGATCTCTTGGTTCCTGGATCGACTTTCAACTGCTTAGTCATGGGCCGGGCTACTCCTATATGTTTTTAAAGAGTTTTATAGTGTTAGTTCTTATGTTTGGGTCTATGATCCATCTTGAGTTAATTTTTGGATTTGGTTTTATATACTCTTTTTGCAGGACCATCAAATGTGTTCAAGATTGTGAAGATGATTATGGAAAGAAATTTTCAACCTGTAATTATTTTCAGTTTCAGTAAGAAAGATTGTGAAGCCTATGCACTTCAAATGACCAAATTAGATTTCAACACAGGTACTGTGTGATTTCAGCGTAGTTTTAATGTTAGTGAAAGGAATGTAAACACATCCCTGCCAAGGCATTGCATGCTGTATGTGGCGAGGATCTGCAGCTCACCTTGCAGTTCCAGCAGCAGGTGCTCAGCACATTTGTAGAGGCGGTAGGAGGGGATTGATCACATCTCTCCTCCTCTGTCTTCTTTGGTGGGAGGTGTAAGTACGTTGCTCTGTGCAATCCCAAGGTCCCTGCTGCATAGCATAGCCTGTGCCTCTGCTTCCTGCACAGCCCCAGGCGGTGCGGCCTCTGGCCTCTGTCCGACTGCGCGGGTGTTCTCCTCCCAGGCCTCCTCCTGTGGAAGGCCCTGTGCTCTCCCTTCTGGAACTCCCAGCCGGAGCTACCTGACCTAAGTACCTTTTGAGTAAAGTAAGAGTACTTCTAGCAAGTTCATGTTCTTCTCATACATTAGCTGTGCATGGAACTCGCTTGAAGTCACATAGCTAGGTAGTAGCATAACCTCGCCAAAAACGGTCGTGTGCTGAAAACCAGCCCACTTATAATTCAGTTCTGCCTTTACTTACGTACTCCTGTACCGTGAGAAGTTCTTCACTCATCCAACATTGAATTTCAGGTGTTTTGTTTCCAAGACAGAAATAAACCCACCCACATTAAAGCTAGTTTTTACTTCTCCATGGGCCAAAGTAACAAAGGAGAGATAACTAACCTCTTGAAACCAATACAGCAGGTCCTCCAGTAACGTTTTATTCAACATCTTTTTGTTATAATGTCAGTGAGATGCTGGAGGAACTTGTCTTGCTTATGTCAGTTAGCCTGTGGTAAAATTGGTCTCATTAGACATCATTTCACTTAGGACCTCTCGACTCTTAATGTGAGAATTTACTGTATTTCTTGTTTTGACTGAGTGAATTGCTCTGCTGAGACGTTTTCTTATAACTACGAGTGTTGAGTCTACTCAGTGTTGCAGTGTTAATATTGATTAGTTCACCCAGTACTTATTGACTGCCTGCTATGTAACAGACTGCACAAGCAGGCAGTGTCGTGGGTAAGTGCAGAGGCTTTGAGTTGCTGCTCGAACAGCTAAGAGCAGCAGCCATGGTTCGCTCTAACCCCCTTTCCTCAGTGGTGGATAGCGAGAGCCCGAGACCTGTGATTTTTGGACTTGAACCCCGTATGCAGAGCAGTTAGCACAGTTAGCCACTATTTTTATATGGTAGTACTTTTATTCACAGATTAGGTCTGTTATGTATGTTTTGAAAAGGTAGTGAACTTTATTAAATAATTACAGTCATTTTAATCTACTTTCCCTGCTGACAATCTAAAGTACTGTTTTTACTCTTTATAGACTCTCGCTCTCTGCATGTTAGAAGTGGGTGTCGCTGACTCAGTAAGATACTTATGTGCCTCTGGGTGTTCTCTCTTAGATGAAGAAAAGAAGATGGTGGAAGAAGTATTCAGTAATGCGATTGACTGCTTGTCGGATGAAGATAAAAAGCTCCCTCAGGTTCGTGTTTGATAGCAGTGAGTTATGGCTGTGAGTAGGTGGCATGAGTTCACTCTTCGGTTCTTAGTTGTGTTGCTGTATTGTAACGTTTGCCCCTGCAGGGGATACGTTGTGTCATGCACTGAAATGGTGTCTTGACTTATTTTAAGCTTCTGAAAAGGTGGGGAGAGGAAAGACGTGCTGCCTGAGGCTCTCTTTTCTGAACGTGCTCATGGTCTGAGCTGCTGCTTGTTCCTAACATGCCAGGTATAAGTCTTCAGATATGTAAGGCTATGGCAGCTCCCGAGAGAGTCTGATGTGCATCCAACCTGAGCTACTCTGTCCAGCCTAACCTTTCAAAGACCGTGTGAGAAGCTGGAAGGTCGTCCTCTGCTTACGAATGGTTGCTTTCACGTACATGGGTTTATAAGACTACAAAAGCATATTGGTGTATATTAGAGAGACAAACAGAAACATTGATTTGTTCCACTTATTCACGCATTCATTGGTTGATCCTTATATGTGCTCTGACCAGGGATCAAACCCGCAACCATGGCGTATCGGGATGATGCTCTAACCAACTGAGCTACCTGGCCAGGCCAATGTATTGCTATTTAAAAGAATATTTAACTTATAATTTTTTTTTTTTTGTAGTTTTTCTTCCCAGCTGAATGGTTAGTAGAGAAGGGATGAGCCATGTCTTCATGTATTTTGTAACCCTAGCACACTTATTAAATAGTGGACCTTAAATGGCATTGGTATAGTGTTGATGAGAATGACCTCTTTGGCACCTCACTTCCTTTTAGAGGAAGTACATATATTATGCTAAACGTGTTATAGTTACTTAATTCTTTTTTTTAAAGAATTTTGTGAGTTTATTTGAGCCAAACTGTCGACAATTGCCAGGAAGCAGAACCTCAACGGATTGAGATAATGCTCCCTACTTAATTCTTTTTGGTCTGAGTTGGCTAGTATTTAAGTTTATTTTGTGCAGACACTAACTTTTTCCTCATAAACTTTAATTTTTTGGAGGAGATAAAGTGATGCTGTACATTTGAATGAGGTAGCAAAGCATTTATAAAGTTTATTTAAAACATGCCTTTCAGACTTTTTCATAAGCTGTTTTCATACAGGAAGCCTGATAGAGTTGCTTATGTTTTGGGTTTGGTCAGGGGATACAGGTTTAGTTTCTGCTTTTATTCTGTAACGCTTATGTGATGTCTCTTTAAACAGCATTCTTTCTTGATTACCCGTTTTCCTTAATTAGTTGCTTTAGGGTTTTTAATTTCCCTCTTCCTCACATTGTTAAATAAATATTCCACTCGCAGGTTGAACATGTGCTTCCTCTTTTGAAGCGGGGGATTGGCATCCACCACGGTGGCTTACTTCCTATTTTGAAAGAAACGATAGAAATCCTCTTTTCTGAAGGATTGATAAAGGTATGATTTCATGTTTGTTTATTACGCCCGAGAATTATTGTGTGAACAGTTTGGCTATATTGTTTTGTTGTTTGAACTGGGTAACACAGTGTAGCTGAGGGATGCACTTGATTTCTATAGTTACACAGGCCGCCTGCTGTCCAGAAGTAGGGCGCTGCTAGGAAGCCTTTCATCAGCTGAAAGGGCATAACTTGAAGAAACATTTACGTTAATTTATATGGAAAATTACTGTGGGTTCCCAGACCCAAGATTCAGTACACTCATTGCCACCAAAACGCTTTATTTCATTGCCACCAAAATGCTTCCTTGCACCCGGGTTTATACCAAGCGCAGCACGCTTACGGGCTTGTGGGCTTTTCTGATTCCTTAGGACACGTCTTGCTGACCCGTGCACAGTCAGTCATGGTAAAGCGCAGGTGCTCCCAGATGCAGCTCAGAACTGCGGCTGATGTGGAGGTGGTTCCTGGGGAAGGAGCTACAGGGCACCTCGCCGTGCAGTGCACCAGCCTCTAACGGCTGCTGCCAAACACGCAGACCCTGCTTTTGCCTTTTGCCTTTTTTGGTAAAAGCAAAAATCCTCTTTGTTTTTTTTTTGCTTCGCAAAACAGCTGCTAATGTAGGACTTTTGTAAAAGCAAAGTGGCAGGTGTGAAGTTTCAAACGTGGGAGGTGTGCGTGTACTTCATGAATTTGGGCTATAGGTAAAGTCATTTGTACCGTTTATTTTCAGTAAGAAATGCTAACACGATCGGTACAGCGTGGCATTTTGTCAAAGGTGCTATTGAATTGTCAGACCTGCAGCTGATTCTGCAGGTGAACTCCCTTCTGTATACAAATGTAAAAGACTAGAGAAGACGGGAGAATTGCAGGTAGACTTACAGATGATATTCTGATTTAAACCAGGCAGTCTGATTTAATATTTAAAATTATTGGTATCTATATCCAGAAATGGGATGTTAAAAATGGAATACAACTTTAAAATGTAGTCATCAGCCTATATATGACTCAAATTGTTTTGTTTAAAAATTAGATTAGAAATTTATCATGAGAATTTCACCGCTGTGTAGACTATTTGAAAGAAGTTTATTCATCCTAAAGCAGCGGTTGCCAACTGGAGGTTGGTGGACCACTGGTGGTGCGTGAGGTCCAAAAGGTTGGCGACCGCTGTCCTAAAGAACATACAAGAGGTATTTTAAGTGAAGAATTGGTCACTATTTATCCCTGGGTCTTGTTCAGGCTCTGAGCCATTTTAAAGTCTCTTTTAAGAAAGCATAAGTGATACTTGTTGGTTGTAAAGTTTAAATAGAACAATCGTGCATAAAGTAAAATGAAAGGCCATCATTCCCCTCATGTCCTGGACATTTCCATGAGCACTCACGCAAATAACACATGCTTTATTTTTTAAACAAAAGTGATTGTACTACCCACGTTATGTAATTTTGTCACATGCATAGCTCTTCATCTTTTTAGAGATGAGTAGCATTCTGCTGAGTTGATGAAATAAAGTATTTTTATCCTCTTCCCTCTTGATGAATAATTGTATAATTATTCACTAAATTAGGCGTTGTTTGCGACGGAGACCTTTGCCATGGGGATTAACATGCCGGCTAGGACAGTTTTATTTACAAATGCCCGGAAATTTGATGGGAAAGACTTTCGATGGGTAAGTAAAGTTGATTCCGATATTGAAATAACTTTTACCTTTGTTTTACTTAAGGTGGTTTTGGCTCATGCAATCTTAGAGACGTTTAGTTCTAAATACTCTTGAACTTGTACCTGAGCTAATACGTACAACAAGCTTATCAAGGTTAAGCTTCAGATCCTTTACATTTCTATCCTTTAGCCAAAAAGCAAACAAACAAAAAAAACCTTTCAGTGAAAAAGTTTGAGAGGGATAAGCGGGCAGATGATTCGGGAATGCTTTAAATCACTGTAAATACACTGATTTTCATTTCCTCACTTTAAGGTATTCGAAGCACCTAGCCCTCTCACTAGGTTGTTCTTGGTGATGAATGGACTCTACCTAACTCCAAGGACTTACACTGTGAAAGTTAGAAATAACTGTGCTTCTTTAAAACTAAGGTTAATTTTATACTAATCTCATGTACATCAAGAAAATTTATGATTGGGTTAGGATTTAGTAGTTTGGTCATTGTCTGCTTTTTTAGACTACTGTTTTTCAGAATATCTAACTTAAAGATTTTTTTATGCCAGTGAATTAGCTGATATTTCCCGGTAGGTATGGATTTGATCATTTTGCAGCTAAAATTTAAATGTTACTCTTAAGTGTTTTGCAGTTTTGTGTTTTCATTTACACTCTCTGAAAAGTTCATGTTTTTAATCATGGGTTTTGGGGGGTTTTTTGGAGTATGTAACTTGTACTTGTGTATTTTATAAGAAAAAAAAAAGTAAGACTATGTTTTTTACCAGGTTCTCTCCTAAACTTAGAACTTTTCTTATGTCTGTTCAGATTTCTTCCGGTGAATACATTCAGATGTCTGGTCGTGCCGGAAGGAGGGGCATGGATGACAGAGGAATCGTGATTCTTATGGTTGACGAAAAGATGAGCCCAACTATTGGGAAGCAACTGCTTAAGGTAACAGAGTTAAGATTCTGCACCTGCAGCAGGAATTTGAGAAAAATACCTCAGGAGCAACTCTGAAATTAGTTTTGTCAGTTCAGATATCTTTCTAAGGAGATGAATTGATTTACAAAACTGCCTGGGCTGGGGGAGGGAGCAGAGGGTAAGTGCTCCAAGTGCTGGTATTTTGTCTCCTACTTTCTGTTCTAATCGGTAACGAGCGGCTCATGGTGTGGAGGGATGTGATGATCCTCAGTGAAGGTGAAAGCACTCACTTTCCCTTCAAATTTAAGGTGACCTTGACATCTCCCTCCATTGCAGGAGTTGCTCTCCCTACCCAAACAGGAAGTGAGGCCCATGATGTCAGGGTTTGCGCAGTTACTTGCCTCTACCTTTGCAAGCCCAGGTAGCTGAATAAATTAATTCTACAATCTACCATCCTGTTTTAGCCTATTGATAGATTATAAATATCCCAAAACTAATTTTTAAATTTTAAGCTTTATTTCAGATGATCCTGTTCATTTTGCTTGTGTAGTGTTTGTGTTTTAGATTGTTTAAGATGTTTTATTTTGAAGAGCTTCTCAAGGAAGTTCAACCTGGTTGCTTTCCTTGTCCTCCACATTCTTAAATCCCTAGAGCAAACTATTGATAAGATAGGAAACTTACCATTAATTAAAAATATAAAATTAACTGCCAGCTCATGAGCTATTTATTTATTTTAAATATATTTTTTTACAGAGAGGAAGGGAGAGGGATAGAGAGTTAGAAACATCGATGAGAGAGAAACATCGATCAGCTGCCTCCTGCACCACTCCCTACTGGGGATGTGCCCGTAACCAAGGTACATGCCCTTGGCCGGAACCAAACCCAGGACCCTTGAGTCCACAGGCCAGTGCTCTATCCACTGAGCCAAACCGGCTGGGGCTCATGAGGTATTTAAACTAAAGGTGAAACAAACGAAGGGGTTGGAAAGTGCAGATTGGTAGCTATAGAATGGTCACAGGGATGGAAAGGACAGCATGGAGAATATAGTCAGTAATATTGTGATAACTGTGAATGGGGCCAGGTGGGTACTTGAAACTTCAGGGGGACCACTTTTTAACTAAAGTCATGTGATTGTCTAACCACTATGCTGTACACCTGAAACTAGATGATAAAAGGCTAATATGCAAATTGTCCCCTCGGGAGTTTGACCACTCGCTCTGACATGCGCTGAACACCAGGGGGCAGTGTGGAATGAAGGAAGGCCCCCAGCGGGGGGAAGGAAGGCCCTGATCACCTGCCAGGCCTAGGGACTCTACCCCTGCACGAATTTTGTGCACCAGGCCTCTAGTATAAAATAATATTGAATGTGAACTGTAATTTAAAACTAAAATTTTAAAACAAAATTAAAGCTTCAAAATACGTTAAGACATACATAGGTCAGTATATTAGATTTTATTGCTTTTTTAATCCTCACCTGAGAATATGTTTTTATTGATTTTTTTTTTGAGAAAGAAACACTGATGTGAGAGAAACATTGATCGGTTGCCTCCTGTGTGCACCTTGACTGGGGATTGAGCCTGCAACCTAGGTATGTGCACTGTCTGGGAATCGAACCTGCAACCTTTTTGTGTGTGGGATGATGCTCCAACCAATTGAGCCACCTGGTCAGAGCTCATTAAAATTTTTATTTTATTTTTAAATTTTATCGTGGAAGGAACACAACATGAGATTAACCCTCTTCACAACACGTTGTTGACTACAGGTGCTGTGTTACACAGCAGGGCTCTAGAGCTTGCTCATCTTGTTGGGCTGAAACGCTTTCCAGGAAAACGTAATACACTTCTGTAGCGTTCCTTCACATAGAGTTAAATTATGAAGCAACCTACCAGGTGAAAACTATTGGTGTGAGTTTATTTGAGTAACCTACAATAGTGACATGTTCACTCCTCTCAGGGCTCAGCCGACCCCCTGAATAGCGCTTTCCATTTAACCTACAACATGGTTCTGAACTTGCTGCGTGTGGAAGAAATCAATCCCGAGTACATGCTGGAGAAGTCCTTCTACCAGTTTCAGCATTACAGAGCCATTCCCGGGGTGGTGGAGAGTAAGTACAACCGCTCATGGCTTCGCGGCTGGGCTCCTGCCTGGGTGCTGCTTGACCCTGGGGCTTTCTGTGAGCCAGGTCTGAGTCCTGTCATGCAGAAAGGTCACAACTGCAGCCAGTCCTCATCGCCGACCAGACGTTTCACAGGGAAGGAAGAAAACCCTGTCAGGACACTTCTCTGTGGCTGATTCTAATGTAGGTCTTAATGAAAGCCTTGGAAATTAAGGAAAGAGGAAATGATTACGATCTAGCATAACTTCTAGCTGGGCTCAGATTGTTGGTCATGACTTGACCAAGAGTCTGCTACCTGTTCTGTGAACTTAAACATTGCCACCACTTCTCCATCTGCTGTCTGTCTCCCCAAGCCCCATGGGAAGGGAGCACCTGTTTCCAGTGTGGCTCTGACTAGTGTTGCTCCTGTGCCCTGGATACTTCTCAGTTGAATTATCCCTGCATTTCCCTCTTGTTTTAAAGGAGCAGGTCTTGTTATTCTAACACTTTGAAACCAATAAACAAAAGACTGAGTATCCAAAGTATAATGGGCTTTTTAGTGGAGGAAGTAGGAGTTTAGGTGATGAGACAGGAGAGGGAATTGATGAAGGAATTGCAGCACCTTCAGTGCAGTTTCCAGGCTGCCTGGAGTGAACAGGGAGCAGGAGATGGGGCAGGGGAGCTCTGTGCTGCTGCTTCACTGCAGAGCAGTTTGGTGCAGTTGGCCCCTCGTTACCAGGAAGGTGTAGCTCCTTTTTGCTGTTGATGCTGCTGGAACCTTAAACATAGCACAGCCAGGATATAGACTGTTGTAATTCAGCTTTATTTTAGAAACTAGAGGCCCAGTGCACAAAATTCGTGCGCTGGGCGGGCGGGGCGGGGGGGCCCTCAGCCCAGCCTACCCCTCTCACAGTCCAGGAGCCCTCAGGGGATGTCCTGACAGCTTAGGACAGCTCCCCGTGGGGAACAGGCCTAAGCCGCAGTCGGGCGGCAGAGGCTGGGAGCAGGCACCCCGTGTGTGTGTGTGTGTGTGTATGTGTGTGTGTGTGTATGTGTGTATGTGTATGTCCACTGGGGCCCTCCCCCCAGCCGCACCGCAGAGGTTCAGAGCAGGTGCCCCTCTGTGTTGATCTCAGGCTCCAGGCCGTGCCTGCGTGTTGTTCTCTCAGGCTTGGGGCCGTGCCTGGCCCCGCCTGCTGAGCTGATTGTGACCGTTACAGAGTCCCAACCTCATTTGCATATTACTTCTTTTTTCTAATATATATATATTTATATATGTGTGTGTGTGTATATATATGTATATATATACATACATACATACATACATACATACATACATACTAGAGGCCTGGTGCACAAAAATTTGTGCACTCGGGGGTAGGGAGTCCCTCAGCCCGGCCTGTGCACTCTCGCAGTCTGGGACCCCTCTGGGGTGACCACTTGCTGGCTTAGGCCTGCTCCCTGGGGGATTGGGCCTAAGCTGGCAATCAGACATCCCTCTGGCAGCCCGGCAGCCCTTGGGGGATGCCCACTTGCCAGCAGGGAGCAGACCTAAGCTGCAGCCACACATCCTTAGCACTGCTGAGGAGGCAGGAGAGGCTCCCACCACCACCGCTGTACTGGCAGCCATCACCCTGGCTTGTGGCTGAGCAGAGCTCCTCCTTGTGAGAGCGCACTGACCACCAGAGGGCAGCTCCTGCATTGAGCGTCTGCCCCCTGGTGGTCAGTGTGTGTCATAGTGACCAGTCATTCCCAGTCTTTCTGCTGTTAGGGTCAGTTTGCATATTACCCTTTTACTATATAGGATAGAGGCCTGGTGCACGGGTGGGGGCTGGCTGGTTTGCCCTGAAGGGTGATCTGGATTAGGGTGGGGGTCTCGCTTGGGTGCCTGGCCAGCCTGGATGACGGGCTGATGGCTGTTTGTAGCTGGTCACACCCCCTTCAGGGTGGCAGTCCCCACTGGGGTGCCTGGCCAGTCTGGGTGAGGGGCTGAGGGCCGTTTTCAGGCTGGCGGGCAACTGAAGCTCCCAGCCTCTTTTTTTCTTTTCTTTTTTTTTTTTTATTCTGGGATTTATTTACCTTCCATAGCTGTCACTGGAGCTGAGAGCTGGCTCCAGCTCTGAGGCCGCAGCTGGCTGAAAGCAGGTATCTGGGTTTGTTTAGCTTCTAGAATTGAAACTCTGTTGCCATCACTGGTGCTCTAAGCTCTGAGCCCGCTGGCGGCTGAAAGCATGTACCTGGGGTTTGTTTAGCTTCTATAATTGCAACATTGTTGCATCTGGAGCTCAGAGCTGGGCCGCAGCAGGCGGGGAACCTTGGCTTCCTCCATCACTGGAGCAAGCAAGCATCCTGTTCACTTCAGCTGCGTGGCTGCCGGTCGCCATCTTTGTTGTCAGTTAATTTGCATATCCTGCTGATTAGCCAATGGGAAGCATAACAGAGATATGGTTAATTACCATGTTTGTCTATTATTAGATAGGATACACACACACACATAGATAGATAGATAGATAGATAGATAGATACAGTGGTGCTTTTTTGTTTTTGATTGTTTTAATAAGAAACTGGGAAGGCTGGCTACATGAGATGTTTTCATTTACTAAGTCCACAATAGATTTCTTAGTGAGCCATAAGAGTAGAACTTCCAGGATTGTATTGTCTGTTTACTGGAGAGCAAATGCAGACCTACTCTTAATTTTTTTGTTTGGTTTCATTCATAGGTAATGCCTTAATTAATACAATGGCAAGGGCTATGGAGTTACATATGGGACTACTTGAACCTTGGTTTGCACTGTGGGGAGAGCAGCTGCTCATGCTGTGTCCCTCTGCTCTTTGATTGGGAGTGGGCTATAGCTGTAGTTAGAGTCCTAGATACAAACCACAGGTGACTTACAGTCTCTCAGGCTTCTGACTCATTAGCACAGTGTGATTTGGAGTGGAGGGTGGGGACAGTGTTTAAGCAGAAATCCATGCATCTGTGGGCAGTTGATTTTTCACAAACGCTGCATGGACAACAGGACAGCCAAGTGCAAAAGAATGAAGTTGGATCCTTACCTCACACCGTACATAAAAATTAACTGAAATTGATGACAGTCCTAAATATAAGAGCTGAAACCATAAGACTCTTAGAAGAAAGCATAGGCATAAATCTTCATAACCTTGGATTTGGCAGTTGTTTTCTAGAGAATACACCAAAAAGACAATCAGCAAAAGAAAATAAATTTTATTTAATCAAAATTAAAAACTTACACTTCAGTAGACACCAACAGTAAAGTGAAAAGAAAACCCACAGACTGGGAGGAAATATTTCCAAATCACATACGGATCGAGTATCAGGAATATATAAAGAATTCTTAAAACTCAACAACAAAAGTGTAATTTAAATGGGCAAAGGGTTTGGATGGACATTTCTCTAAAGAAGATAAGTAGTTTCCCACAAACATGTGAAAAGATGCTCTACATCATGAGTTATTAGGGAAATGCAAATGGTAACCACACAGATACCACCTCACACCCCTTAGGATTGTTGTTTTTAAAAAGGTAGTTACCAAAATGGTGGGGTTGTGTGGGAAATAGTGTAGCACTTCCACAGCAGGTTTAATGGCAGAATTACCATAAGACCCAACAGTTTCACTCCTGGTACATAACCTAAAGAATGGGAAGTGTGTTCCAACGACGCATGTTTGTCTGCAGACATGTTTATAGTAGCACTGTTTACAGCCAAAGGGTGGAAGTAATTTAAATGTTCATCAGCTGGTAAGAGGGTAAGTAAAATGGTCCCCCCATGCACTGGAATATTACTCAGCCAAGAAGGAAGCACCAGGAGAGGCCCCAACATCAACGACATCAGGCTGCATGTTGTTTGATGTAATAAGTATGAACTGTCCAGAACAGGAGAATCCATGCAGACGGAAAGCAGACAGAAAGGCACCGGGCCTGGGGAGGAAGGGATGAGGTGTGTTCTGGATGGGGTGGGTTTCCTCTTGCAGTAGGTGAACTAGAGGGTGGGGTGGTTGCATACATTGTGGGTGTGCAGTTTCTACATGGTACATGCGTTTATTTACAGAGGTGCGGAACTCGGAAGAACAATATAATAAAATAGTGATACCCAATGAAGAAAGCGTGGTCATCTATTACAAGATCAGGCAGCAGCTTGCCAAGCTGGGTAAAGAAATTGAAGAATATATTCACAAACCAAAATATTGCTTACCATTTCTACAACCAGGTCGTTTGGTAAAGGTATGTTACTTTTTAAAAAATGTTTAGATATTTTAATATTGGATAATTTTCGAATAGCTATTCTATTTCTTTATATTGATAAAATGCTTTCTGCTACAGCAGTTGATCTATAGTAATTATATGGTTTTATTGGTTTCACATGGCTCTGCTTAAGGGGGGTCATTAATCAGATTTTATTTTAGAGGATATAAATTGAGGTAGACAGTGTTCAATTATAAAATCTATACTAATAAAAGGGTAATATACTAATTAGACCGGGAGACCTTCCAAGAGACCTTCTGGACAAAGCCATGGTGGCGGGGCCAAGGCAGAGGCAGTTAGGGGCAATCAGGTCAGGAGGGGAGGGCAGTTGGGGGTGATCAGGCCGGTGGGGGGTAAGGGGCAGTTGGGGGTGAGCAGACCGGCAGGGGTGGGTAGTGGGGGACGAGCAGGCTGGCAGGCAGAGTGGTTAGGGGTGATCAGGCAGGCAGATAGGTGAGCAGTTAGGAGCCAGTGGTCCCAGATTGCGAAAGGGATGTCCGACTGCTGGTTTAGTTGGACATCTCCCAAGGGGTCCCAGATTGGAGAAGGTGCAGGCTGGGCTGAGGGGCGCACACACACACACACACACACACACACCCACCCCATGCATGAATTTTGTGCACTGGGCCACTAGTCTAAAAAATAAAGGCAGTTTTATGTAGGATGAATTTATTAATTATAAAACATGAAAGACTTTAGATTTCTCAGAACAAATACACCATGTTATCACTTGTTGACATTTGTTTGCCGATTGAGAGATTCTTGTCATTGGTGTTCCAGAGACTTATGGAATAGGCAGTGATTTTTTTTCTGTAGAGTTAATATCTTTTTCCATAAGTTTAACAGTGATCTCTCAAACAATACTTCATCAGGAAGACTCAGTTTTGTTAGCCTGTAATGTGGGTATGGGTTAAAATTGCCTTTTGGACACAAATGTCCTTGTTTATGTGCTTTACTTTCTTTTTAGGTAAAGAATGAAGGAGATGATTTTGGCTGGGGAGTAGTCGTGAATTTCTCCAAAAAGTCAAATGTTAAGGTAAACTATTTGTTCCTAAAATAGAATTTTATATAAATTGTTAATGAAATGTTTTTTTCAGACTCACGAAATTGATCAAAGATGAGAAAGGATTATCTTAAGAGAAGATGTAATAAATACTGCCATAGAAAATAATTTTTTGAATAATCTTAAATGTCATGCTTAAAATGGCATGGGTTTATTTTCCTAACAACAACAACGGATTTTAATTTCATGATAATTTATATTTCTCCTCTGAGCTCATCAGTGCCAAGGACACTGTCCCTGGACGCGTGCAGGTCAGTGTCTCAGAGTGAATGACCTTCTCTGCTCTTCCAGCCCAACTCCGGGGAGCTCGACCCGCTGTATGTGGTGGAAGTGCTTCTGCGCTGCAGCCGAGAAAGCTTGAAAAACTCCGCTACGGAGGCTGCAAAGCCGGCCAAGCCCGAGGAGAAGGGGGAGATGCAGGTGTGTGCTTAGCTTTCATCTTGGGGCACAGAGACCCTGTGAATTATTGTAATCACTAGAGTTCCTGAAACTATCTAAATATCAGTAAAATGAGTGATGAGATTTAAGCTCTTTTTCTTTTATCAAATTATGTCAAGGTTAATAGTGACAAAGGAAAAGATTAAAAGAATTTAAAAATTTAAATTTTCTTAAAAGTTGGATTTTACCTTAGCTATAAAGAAGTCTTACTGTTATTTTTACCATCAAATAATTATGCAGTTTTACTTTATCCATGTCATTTATTACATTCCTGGTAGAGGTGGACACTGCAGGCAGTATGTTCCTGCAGCTCTGTCCTGGTGGCTTTGCCAGCTGCAGGTGCACCTCCCACTGCCACTCGTCCCAGCCGCTCCATCACAGTCGAAGGAGACTCAGGGTCAGGAAATGAAGACCATAATAACTGTGAGGGCCAGACGAGTGGTTTCTGCTTCGTTTTCTCTTGGCAGGGCACGCCCAGAATCCTTCCGCATTCGGTAAAAGTACCCGTAAGGGACGCGGAATAGACGACCACAGACCGCACTGTACTCTTCGAGTTCCTGCCGTTCTCTCCTGTAGATCTTACAGACACTTCTGTCTCTCTCTCCCTCTCTCCCTCTCTCTCTCTCTCTCTCTCTCTCTCTCTGTCTCTCTCTCTCGGCATGACAGCTGCTTAAGAAGCAAGATACCCTGTAATAGTTGTGATGGAGTCAATCTAACAGTTTTATCACTTTTGAAGTTTGCATCAAAAGTGTACTATGACACATTAAAATCAGGTTTTTTTGTGATGAATTTTGAGCATTTTTAAAACAGCTGATTTAAAGTAGGAAGTCTAATGTCTGCCCTTCCTCAGGCACGGTTTCTATTGACTGCTATTTTCCTGGTGCGTGGACATAACTTCGTTGTTTCTTTACATGTCTTGTAATTTTTTTGCTGAAACTGCACATTTGAAAAATGGCAATAGATTCCCCTCTTCCCTTCCGCCCTGAGTTTCTTCTTGTTGCCAATTGTTGTTTGTTGGGTAGACTTTTCTGAATTAGTTGTGTGTTGTGCATGGCCACTGACATCTCTGCTTGGTTAGCTTAGTGGGTCAGCTAATAACTAGAGACTTCCGTGAGGCCTGGGACCCGCTGAGTGCACCAGTCTCTGATAGAGGTTCTGCGTGCACATTGCAGCACACCTGCAGGTCTCAGCCAGCGAGTGGGCAGCGCTGCCTGACCCTACTTCCTGTGTGCACAGCACAGTCTCAGGGTCAGCCAGCGGTAAATGCTAGGCCAAGTGCCTGTGGCCTCCTAGGTGCCCAGGGATGCGTCAGAACCTTTCAGATCCCCCTGTGGACAGTTTGCTCCTCAGCTTTATTTTAAGCTTTCTGTTTACCTTATTGCTTGATCTCATTGTTAATCATTGTCTTGGGAAGCCATGATGTTAAACAGTGGACTCTACTATTTTCAACAAAGGCCTCAGGGAAAAAGTTGTTGGCTCTGGGGGTACTGAGTCAGGTCAGATAAGACAGCCCTGTCAGTGGAGTCTCCTGGAGCCACCTGACGGGTGAGGTAGTGCCAGTCCTCTGGGGGCGGAGCTCGGAAGCACTCCCGCTCTGCTCCTGCCTTCCCGTGCCTGCCAGCGGTTTTCACTGTATTGCAGCTGTCGGTCCCCAAGGCTCCTGGGGACCAGGTGGGGTAAATTAAAATACCACAAAGCTCCCCTCGGACTCAAAGCCAGCCATTTGTTTTTGCTACATGCTACTTGGGTTGCTGTAAGCCTTTGGTTAACCTTCCACATTCTGGAGAGAAAACTAGATCAAGGCACTAATTCAATGTTTTAAAATACAAAAGTTAATGAAAACTACGTTCGTTTAAATAAGTTTGTTTTGACTCGATTAAAATTCAGTTGGTTCAAAAAGATCTTTCTTGAATAAAGAATTTAGAAATTGTGTTCTAGCTAACAGTCTTGATTTGAGGAATTGAAATTCATTTAGAATCTATTGACTTAAAACTTACTGACTTCTGATATTATCTTATTATGTGCTTATCTTAAAATAGATTAATGGCAAATTTGCAAAGATTAAAAAGGCCTAAGAATAAAAATGCTTTCTACTATTGGTATTCTAACAAGTTTCCAATAACTGCCTATGTGGTTGTTTGGATTTATATAGATGACTGCTGCACCATGATAAACCTGAATTCTAAGTTACTCTGTAAAGGTTATTAGGTTTAGAAAGTTGAATGAACTGTGCTATGCACATCTTATGATACGGTTTTAAATCACTTCGAGTGTAGAGATTTATAATACTGTGGGAGCTATTCAGTTGGTTTTTGAGCATTTAACTTCTTATTTACAAAACTTCAATTCAGTCTTAGGATCTCTCTGTCTGTACTCAAGCAGCATTAGAATTGGACAGTTTCTTTCTTCCTTCTGGTTCCTGTTTTTACAGAATAATCTTTATTCTGTTTCAAGGAGATTCTCAAGTCCGTGTGCATTCTGAATGCAGCTGCAGGTAGAGCGAGGGAGCTGTTTTCCTGCTGTGTGGGTCATGTGCACCCCTTGAGCTCAGTGCAGAAGAGCTGTCCTCTCCCTCTGGTGCTGGCTGTCTGGTGCTGTGGTGATTGTTTTTCACGTCCTGAGTCTTCTCTCCAGCCAGACAGCCCATCTGGGATTGACGAGGTTACACACTGGTGGTTGGAAGGCACATTCAGCCCACACAATGTCTTCTTTCAAAAATGTGACAGTTTGAGAATAAAATGATAGTAAAGATTATAATCAAATAAAAATAAAACAAGAATCTACAGGTTCATGTGAGATAAATAGATGGTGATGTTAAAAAGCCAACATCATACAACTACCACAGATAATAATGGACTCAGATAAGAATAATACACGGATACTAAAACTAAGGAGTTGAAAGCTTAACAAGGAATGGGATATTTACAAAGTGAATCTCTCCACACATTTCTTAGTAATTGTAAAGGGCAAAGTAATAATTTCTAAAATGTGGAAACGGAAGCTCAGGTTAGGTGACTTGCTCAAGGTCACACAACTAGCTGCAGACTGAATTCAAGCCCGGATACTCTGGACTCAAACCCACGCTTAACCACTCTCATTTGTTCAATAAAACCAAGATATTTATCACCAGCAGCCAGTGACAGTTGTTTGTCACTGATTGTGTGAAGGTAACCATAGGAGACCCAGACGAATTTGGACCTCGGTTCAGAGAGGCCTCCCAACTGAAAGGGAGCCAAATGGTGAGCGAAGGGTTCTTGCCTGGAGAAAGCCTGGCCGAAAGGTAAAGAGAGGTGACCTTGACGCTACGTCTGGTGGAGCACAGTGCTTTCTCTGTTTGGAGTACTGCTCTCCTTCCTGCAGCCCACCCAGCACTGACGGGGCCTTCCTCGGCCTTTAACCGTAAGGAATCTCCTCCCTCTGTAGTGCTCTGTGTGGTACCTTGAGGATTCCGAGTGCCAGACGTGGGGACGCACAGATGAATACGTATGGATTATATATCGAGCGGTCACTTGTGTACCATTTATAGGCCTGTTATTTAGAGGTTTGAATTAGTTTTTACTTTTAAAATACAATCTCTACTAAGATAAGAGCTTCCCTACTTATACTGTCACATATTGTAAATGCAGCTTCCTTTTAGGGATGTAAACTAAATTTAGGAAATGGTAGAATCTGACAATGTGTGATTTTAATTGCAACATTTCGTAACTTTTTTGTTGGTAGGTTGTTCCAGTCTTGGTGCATCTCCTGTCTGCTATCAGCAGTGTTAGGCTCTACATTCCCAAAGACCTTCGACCCCTGGACAACAGACAGAGTGTTCTAAAGTCGATACAGGTACACATTGACTTTATAAATTAAATGCAAGTTTCCTGCACATCTACTGAGGCTCCATAGTGAGGCAGCCGAAATGCCTCCTTTCAGAAAAGCTGTGACCACCCCCAGGAGAGGTGGTTCTGTCACAGTGGTGGCCGCCAAGCCGCACCCCCGTCCTCTCTCTGCACCAGCTCCGTGAGCCACTGGAGGGCACGAGTGTCAGTCCTGGGCCAGGGCGTAGCCATGTTCATTGTGGTCAACAAATGGTTGAAATCATTTTATTTTCAACAAAAAATTAGGACTTGTAGAAAACTTTATTTTCTACTGAAAAAAAGGAACTTTGTTATTTAGTCAGTAAACATTTAACCCTTTGCAGTCGTTTGTCTACTCTCAGCCACCAAAGCTTTTTTACCGTTCAGGTCGTATGTCTGCTCTCAGCCACCACAGCAAGGAACCGTACGAATCTTAACTCTATGCATTCATGTATCAGTTCATAATTTCTCTGAAAGCTCCTAAGTGTCTAAGCGACCTTGTCACGAACCAAAACATTGCCCGACAAATCGGAGATATCGAAACTCAATATAAACAAACGCGGTCATTCCACACTCGCCATGCAAAACACCGTGGCGAGTCAGTCGCCTTTTGAGAGTGAAGAAATCGACAAGCTTCGGAGATACTTCGCAGAATTTCAAATAAAGCTTTACAAATTACGTTTAACTGTAATTAGGCATTCTCGCTTAAGATATTTCAAAATAATACTGCAAAATGGCAAAAAGAAAGTTACCGAAAGAAGTGTACTGCGAATCTGAAAGTAATGAGTTTTATTTTGGCACCTTGAATACTGACTCTGACGTAGAAAGTGATAACGTTTGTAGTGATTCTACTAGTAGTGACGTAGTTCCAGAAAAGAATTAATAAATCTTGTTTATCCTTCATAATCTCGCATGTTATGTATCACTGCTCTTTCAATGGAAATTAATTCCGACCAGTACAACACCCATGTCCAAATTTGATACGACCGCAAAGGGTTAAATTAGCATCTACTGCTCATGGGAGATTATATACTAGAATCTGAGACAACAAAGATAAAGGAACAGGCTACTTTCACTAGACCTTTTTAAGCTGTATCTATGTATGTATTGATTTATTTATTGTTTGTTTATTTAATTCCTACCTGGCCAAATCCTATCTCATCTTTGAAGTCTGTCTTAGACCCTGAAGTCCCCCAGGGGGCGCTAGTCTGCTGTGAACCATCCCTTCTCTGAACTCATATGCTCATTATGTTCACAGTTCAGTCGTATAAAAAAAATTAGCAAGCGGGATCTGGACCTTTTAAAATTTACATCTTTTGACTCAGTTGTGCCCTCCTTAGGTATCAACCCCAAGGAATTAATCAGAAAATTGAAAACAATTTATACACTTAAGAGATGTTTAATACACAATTGTTTATGATGGCAAGATGTTTTCACAACCCAGATGTCAGAGAGTGGCTTACCATTGGGCTGTGCCACATCCAGACATTGAACTCTATGTGCTAGGCTACTAGTCGAGTACAGTGCGCCCCTGCATCAGAAAATACTCAAAAGGAGTTTCAGAAACAAAGGCAGTGGGGAGATGCACTCACATATAAGTGATTTGGGAAATTCCAAGCTGTATATATGTAGCAGCCTTCTTATGTTTGCACATAGAAAAGCATAAAAGAAAATACTGATTTAACTAATTTTGTCTATAAATAAAAATTAATTTTAAATGTTTGTTTCAGGAAGTTCAAAAACGGTTTCCGGATGGTGTTCCCTTATTGGACCCTATCGATGACATGGGCATTCAAGACCAGGGCCTGAAGAAGGTCATCCAGAAAGTGGAGGCGTTCGAGCACCGCATGTACTCTCACCCGCTTCACAACGACCCGAACCTGGAGACCGTGTACACGCTCTGTGAGAAGAAAGCGCAGGTATGCAGACACGGATGTGTATCCTAGAATTCTGTGTGTCTCACGAAGTCAATGAGGATGTGTTCTTCATTTTCTTCTCCTATGGGTTTCATCAGCTATAATGAAACTATCTTCTAAGTAGTTATGGACTCTTAGTAAGGCAAGATGAAGATCATCTTACTATAGTTTGGCATTTGATCGGGGGGGGGGGGGGGAGGGGAGTTCTTTGCAGTTTTTGGGTTTTTTTTAATCCTCACCAGAGGATATTTTTCCGTTGATCTTTAGAGAGTGTGGAAGGGAGAGGTAGAGACGGAGAGAAACATCGATGTGATAGAGACACATCAATTGGTTGCCTCCCACATGAGCCCTGACCAGGCCTGGGGAATCGAACCTGCAACCGAGGTACATGCCCTTGAACGAAATTGAACCCGGGACCCTTCAGTCTGCAGACTAACCCTCTAGCCACTGAACCAAACCAGCTAGGGCAGCAGTATTTTTAATGAGATATAATTCATAGCATAATATTCGCCTTTTTAAAAAAAATGTTTTTATTGATTTCAGAGAGGAAGGGAGGAGAGAGAGAGATAGAAACATCAATGATGAGAGAGAATCATTGATTGGCTGACTCCTGCATGCCACACACTGGGGATCAAGTCCACAGCCTGGGTATGTGCCCATGACTGGAATTGAACCCCCCGGGAGCCTTCAGTCTGCAGGCTGACACTCTATCCACTGAACCAAACCAGCTAGGGCAATATTCACCTTTAAAAAGCTCACAATTCAGTGGTTTTTAATTTATTCACAGCTCCCTGCAGCCATAACCACTGTCTAGTTTCGGAATATTTTCATCACCCCCCCAAAAAACCTCATACCAACTATTAGTCACTCCCCCCCCGCCCCCCCTCCCCAGTCTAGCAGCCACACTTGTGCTCTCTGCCTCTACCATGTGCCCGCATTGGAGGTTTCATCTCGGAAAGGCGTACAGAGTGTGGCCTTGTGTGTTGGCCTTCCTGCACTTGGCGCATGTCTGCAAGGTTCTCCGTGTGGCCACGTGGATCTGTGCTTTACCGCAGGGCACGTGTGCTGCCCGGCTCGGGCGTGGCTCCAGGGCTTGTGGGACCGCAGTGCGCTATCCAGTCGTCAGGCGATGGGCATGGGGGTTTCTCCACCTGGGCCACCACGAAGAACGATGCTGTGAACATTCGTGTCCAAGTGTTTGTACGGATGTGTGTGTTCATCTCTCTTGGGTGGCATTGGGTCGAACTGCTGGGCCATACAGTAACTCTAGGGTGAACTTTGTGAGAAAACTGCCAAACTTTTCCAAAGTGGTTGCACTGCATCCCACCAGCAGTTTATGAGAATTCCCATTTTCACATCCTGTCCAGCGCTTGTCATTGTCTGCGTTTATTGTAGCCATCCTAGTGGTACGAAGCTCTAGTAGTTCAGCTTTTCATGCTCATCAGCGGAAATCTCCAAGCAGAAAAGGTGATCTTAGAGCCATTCTGAATAATGAACTCAGAAAAAGCTTTTGGAAGCGAACACATCCCTCTCCACTGTCCACCTCTCTGCACCTGGAATCTTTTGTCCTATACACGTCACTTCCTCCTTAACGCTTGTAACGGGTTTTCATAAGGTCTGCATTTAATATTAGTTACTGCCACGTATGATTCTATGAGAATAATAACGCAAACTGTAAATAGGGCACATCCTTAGTTGTGAATAAATTGGCCACCATCATTGCCTTCAGAATAGCTACTCCTAAACTGAAGCTTAATATATAGTCTGCAAAATCCAGCTTCCCAGCCCCTAGCCTGTCTTCGTGTCAGTGTTTTTCTGAGCACCGAGCCTCTGCTTCAGTATTCTGTGGTTTCCATCACACTCTTGTCCCAGCAGAAGCGTTTGTAAGTTACTGATTAGCTAAACCTTAAAACTCGCCCCCTCTCAAGGACGGTCTCGAAGTCCTTGTACTTTGAAGCTTCCGTCTCTGTCTGTAGGATAAAGACCTGTTCTCTTTGCTGAAGCCGTTTCCCGGTTTGTGATGTAATTTGAGGACAGAGCGAAGGGACACTTTTACCCCAAGGATCATGGGGGAAATCGAGGTGGTCAAGAGATGAGAGTCCTGTCCCTGTTCTCTCCGCTCCCCCTGCTTCCCTGAGGACGAGGGGCTGGAGCTGTGGGACTTGCCTCTTTAGGGGCAAGCGTGTCAAGGAGCCCTGAGATCACGCAGACCTGGCTGCCTCCTGAACTTCCTCACCAGCCAGTGGCTGCGCAGCTCCTCCCTTCCTCTCGTGCCGCCTCCTGAAGCTGTTGACCCTTCGCCTCCTTGCTCTGCTCCGGCTGTCAGTGGATGTTTGTGTTTTCCATAATTTCACAGTTTCCCTAGTCTTCCTCTAGTGCAGCGGTTCTCAACCTGGGGGTCGAACAACCCTTTCACAGGGGTCGCCTAAGACCATCGGAAAACACATCTATAATTACATATTGCTTTTGTGATTCATCACTATGCTTTAATTATGTTCAATTTGTAACAATGAAAATACATCCTGCATATCAGATATTTACATTATGATTCATAACAGTAGCAAAGTTACAGTTATGAGGTAGCCACGAAAATAATTTTATGGCTGGGGGTCACCACAACAGGAGGAACTGTATTAAAGGGTTGTGGCCTCAGGAAGGTTGAGAACCACTGCTAGTGGAAGGTCCAGGAGCGCAGCGTAAGAAACTCCTATGTCCCTCTTCCTGTTAGGGCTCTGACAGGGAAGTGTGTGGCGGAGCGTCCTGGGGGAATGTGTTTGTGACCTGAGTAAGTCCCATTTTACTTTGTCCACTTTACTGAGCTTCCTTTATACTTCTGGATGCCTTAGATCGCCATAGATATTAAATCTGCAAAGCGAGAACTCAAGAAAGCAAGAACAGTCCTGCAGATGGATGAACTCAAGTGTCGCAAACGCGTGCTGCGGCGCCTGGGGTTTGCCACTTCCTCCGACGTCATAGAGATGAAGGGACGAGTGGCCTGTGAGATCAGCAGGTGAGGCGGCGCGGTGGGCTGTTCGTCTGGTAGGAGGAGCTGCCTGAGGGCTGGCGCCTGCCAGCACTGTCACGTGAAGTGCGGTGACCGTGACATTGGGAGTTGAGAAGAGGAAAGCGCTTCAGTCTCTTGGATTCCGTGAACTGACGTGAACAGCTTTGGCATTTTGAAGTATTTCCTTTTTACTTATTCTAATGCACGTGGGGTTTTTACGTACTTTAAATCTTATTTCATGCACAATTTTGTATCCTTTTTATTTTTTATTTACCTATTTTTCATATTTTATTTTTTGTTAATCCTCACTCGAGGATACTTTTCCATTTCGTTTTAGGGAGAGTGGAAGAGAGGGAATGACAGGGAAACATCAGTGTGAGAGAGACACGTTGATTGGCTAAGGCTATCCTTTTTAAAATGATGGGCCTTTTGCCCCAGCTGGTTGTTGCTCAGTGGTTAGAGCAATGACCGGCACACCCAAGGGTCCTGGGTTTGACTCTGGTCAAGGACACGTACCTCAGTTGCAGGCTCGGTCCCCCGCCTGGTCCGGGCACATGTGGGAGGCAACCAATCAGTGTGTCTCTCACATCAATGTTTCTCTCTCTCCTCCCCCCTCCCTTCCACTCTTTCTAAAAATCAGTGAAAAAAATATTCTCAGGTGAGGATGAACAAAAAAACCAAAAATTATGAACATTTCCCCACCTTGAAACTTAGTCTAATAACTGTTATTCTTCTATATGTACAGGAGATTTTGTTAAATCTTGGGCTGCAGGAGGGTATTGCCGCATAATATCATAGGCCATGGCTTACAAATGGCCGTCAGAAACACCGCCAACAAACAAAAGCAACAAAACAAAACAGTAAAAGAACAAATGGCCGAAAAGTAAATGGCTTGAAACCACAGCAGTCCTGTCATTCTCTCTGCTGGCGGCTGAGCCTGGCTTCCTGGTCCCAGGCGAGTGCTGTCAGCCTGAGGTAGATGGTGCTGTGGCCACAGTCACGCCCCGTCGTCTTAGTGAGTCCACACGAGACCCTTTGAAACAGCTTTCTCTGTACTTGGGGCCTCAGGGACGAGGCCAGAGGACTGCGGCCGTGGCTGTGGTGTCAGCCATTGCTAGTAGGGACGGCTCCTGTTCCTGTGGGTCTGGTTCCGATTCTGCAGGAGCTGGTGGAGGCTGGAGAGGAACAGTCCTCGGCCACCATGGGCCGGAGTGCCCAGACCCAGTCAGGGGTCATCCCCGAATAATGTCCTGTCAGACTCTCACTCCAGGATTTGAGGTGCAGTCTCTTGACTTTTCAATGTTCACACAGCGATTCAGTCAGGTTTTAGTCACCGTGTGAGCAAATAAAAACACATTTCTTCAAATTATATTTGCCCACAGGCTCCTACTTTCCCTTCAACCTGTGATGCAGTTCAGCTTTCCTACTTGGTAGTTAAAGAAACTAGGCACCATCGGTGAATAATTCACCCAGGGTAACTCTAGTCACAGCACTGCTACCAGCTCACCTGCCAGCATGAACGTTACCGAAATCATTTCTTTGTCAAGTTATATAGGACTTGATCCTGTAGACATTCATCTCTGCGGCGTCTGCAGCTGTGGATTGGTCTTGGAAGAATGGCATTGATCTTATTTTAAAATGGAAAGTTTAAAGTCATTTCCTTTTCTGCTTCTCCCTCTGGTCTCTGCTTTGCGGAATAAATCCCAGCCACTAAAAGCAAAAACTGGGAGGCATCCTCGACTCCTTCCCCCTCCGTCTCCTCACATCCTCCCAGGCTGTCCTCAGCCTCCTGCGGGAGTCGGGTCTGCATGAGCCCTCCTGTGTACCCCCCCACACCTCTGCAGTCCGTCCTTCACCCTCTCCCGGTATTCTTTCCAGAGCACACCCTTCTGTGCCCCTCTTCTCTGGGTAACAGTCTCTTGGGGATTCTTTGTTGCTTTTCGAATAAACTCCCTAATTCAGTGTGTTCTTCCCCTTCACTCTCTAGCCTGCCTGTGGCCACGTCTCTCACTCCATCTGTCGCTTAGCATGGCCTTTCTTGTGCTCCCCCTCATGTCCTGCTAATTCTGTGTATTTTCCCCAAGACCTTCTGAACCTTGCTCTGAAGTTCTCTGATCTGAGAATGTCAACGTTTTTAATGTAATCACCTGTAAAGCTCTTAGGTCACTGCCCTGTGATTACCTTTCTTGTCTCCTCCTGCATTAAAAGTAATCTTGACCTCTCAGGTTACCATTAGGAACCTAAGTTTAGTTTTTAACTTCATGTATATGTAGGATATACTAGAGGCCCGATGCATGAAATTCGTGCAGCCCTGGCTTCGTTCGGTCGACTTGCATAGTATGTTTTTATTATTATACTAGAGGCCCGTTGCAGCAAGATTCCTGCAAGAATAGGGCTTCCTGCGGCTGGAGCGAAGCAGCGAAGGGAGCAAAGCCCGCTGAGGGCTCCCTCCCGTGTCCGCTGCCTCGGCTCCTTCCTCCGCCGCTTTGCCCCTCCCTTCTGCAGCGCTTGGCTTCCTTCTATGCTGTCTTCAGTCTTCGCTCTGCTACATATGCAAATTAATTGCCATCCTGTTGGGATAATTTGCATACTCATCCTGATGGGCTGGTGGGTGTAGCAGAGTGACACCAATTTGCATGTTTCTCTTTTATTAGTGTAGGTAGATATACACACACACACACACACACACACACACATATAATTTTATTGACTTTAGAGAGGAAAGGAGAGATAGGAACAATTAAAAAGATGGTTGGACTCAGATAATAATCGGCTGATGATGACCTCTTCCTGGTTACTGAGAGTTAAGGGACGGTTCTTTAACTCAGGGAATGTGTGCAGCTTGGTATTTGCTAGAACGGGGTCTTTGTCTGAAATGCCCACTCTATTATTTGTATATTGGTAATATAATGACCTGCTGGGTCCTTAAGTAAATCTTGGTCACTCCTCATTGATTACTCCTTTGGTCAAATAGCACATGTTGTTAAAGGTTCCATTTAAGGGTGTGTGTGTGTGTGTGTGTGTGTGTGTGCCCGTCCTAATGCTGGCGCTTTTCTCTCCCGCGGGCGCAGTGCCGACGAGCTCCTGCTCACCGAGATGATGTTCAACGGCCTGTTCAACGACCTGTCCGCGGAGCAGGCCACCGCCCTGCTGAGCTGCTTCGTGTTCCAAGAGAACGTGAGTTCCTCCCCTGGCACAGCTGCCCCTCATCCCCGCCTGTCACTTGGCTGCAGTGCTGTTACGGGCAGTTCAGTTATAAAAGAATTCCTCCCCATTGACATGTTATGGGTAATGTGAGATAGAAGTCAGTACAACTTTAACCCAAGTAGAGTAAGAATTAGATGCATGTTATCAGAAAGGAGAGTGAACTGGGATTTTATTTTTGGATGATCGTTCATCAGATACCAAGTTTTAAAATTTGTTCCATAACCTGACACCTTGCTGAAGGTCTGGCCTAGAAGACAGCCCTAGAAAGAAAAAGATGAGTGAAAGTTAAATTTGGCAAAACTAGTAAAAATGAAAGGGCCATCTTGGGTTACTGTCCCTCCTCCCAGTGCGGGGGTCGCTGGGAAGCCACTCCCCCTCCTGTTCCTGCGGGCGGAGTTGCCTGGGCCGGGTGCAGGGCTGGCCCACGCTTCTCCGCTGGGTCTGCACCTAGTTGTCCACGGGACCACCTGCACTTCACCCCAAAACCAGTGTGACCTGTTTTATTTAAGAAGGTCACGTGCATGTTTCACATTTCAGATTTAAACTTTGTTGTGGTGAAATGGACAGACTCAGACTTGCCTTCTGAGCATAACTTAATGCTGCTGCCTGCTTTTGGAGGCCCTTCACCCGCACACCCAGCCTCACTGTGGGTGGGTGGTGTCAGACACGCTGCTTCTCAGTCTGCCATGGTCTAGTGGCTCCTCACTCAGGAGGCCGGTCAGAGTCGGGACCGGGTGAGGAGGCAGCGCCCAGAGCACAGGTCCTGCTCCCGGCCCTCGCTGGGCACCTGGAAGTGAGGTCACAGGAGGAGGCGCTTCCTGGGAAACACTGTCTTGTTGCTCCTGGGCTCAGCTTTCTCACCGTTCCTAAGGTGGCTGGTTGTGGAGAGCGTTGTCGGTTTTCTCGGAGCAGATGGAGGTTGCAGTGCAGGGTGTGTTTCAAAATCAAACTACAATAAAACAGCTCAGCCAATTTGGATGTAACTGAACTGCGTGTGTTCGCAGTATCTGCTCTTCCTCGGCCCCATCCCGGGCACAGGAGTGGCTCGTTAGCGCTCTGCGCCTTCTGGGGGTGAGGGTGAGGGGGCATTTTTGCTTCCATAACGTGAGTTGATTAGGAAATACAGGTCCGCAGGGTCGTGATGGCGTCAGCGTTGTTTGAGTGGCTGTAGGTTCTCACAGCCGACCCTCCTTTTCTTTCCCAGTCCAGTGAGATGCCCAAGCTCACCGAGCAGTTGGCGGGGCCCCTTCGCCAGATGCAGGTAGGACTCTGAACCGCCCGTTTACGAGTAGTAGGTTGTAAACAGCTGCTCTGAGGCATGTCATTCTGGGGTGAAGCTGTCACGTGCTGTTATCTCACCAGTTAATGCTACTTACGGCATAGCACGTCACTTGTGGTTTTTACTGTATAATTAAACAGTCTTTTTCACAAGTTAATAAATTGCACAGGTGGCTGTGAGGCAGATTAACAGTCACCCTGCAGATGCTACAGCAGCAGGTCCATGTCTGTCTCGTTTTCCTCGAGGCTAAGAACGCCGTCTTGATGGACTAGGGTTAGTTAGCTTTATCTTTTAGTTTACTCTTCTATTCTAGTTTACAACAGAGTTTTAAAGTCTGTTTTATCCTAAGAAATTATTTATCTCTGGCTTCTCAAAGTCACAGTAACTTAGAGTAATGAATTTGTGTCCGTTACTGTTTCCTTGGGGAGAATTGATTTTTGTCCACCTTTCAGTGTCTTACAGAAGATAGGGAAGGACGAACTGTGAGACGTTGCAAGGGAGGAATGAAAAGTGCAGCAGAGAAAAGGGCCCCTGGTGCAGCAGGCAGCAGCCCCCCCTGCTCCTGCCAGAACCCAGGCGTTTCTGTAGCGGCAGGTGCTTTTCACCTTCTAATTACCAAGGATAAAAGAGCGAATCTAAACTTCTCATTATAGGCAAGGAAAATCTTCAGATTTACATTTTTTGAAGCTTTATTGGGGGGGGGAAGCATTATTTTGCCATATGATGTGTTTCTCTAAATCTGTTTTATTACTGTTTTTGTTTTGTTAATGAAACAAGTAGAGATTGGTTAAGTGCTACTCTTGTATAATTTTCATGAATAGTTTCTGGGTTGTTTTTTATTTTTTATAAGAATTTATTTGCGTCAACTGATGATGTGCCGGTATATTGGGGAGCAAAATCTCAAATGCTCCAGCAGTTGCTGGTTTTTTTTTTTGGTGAAAATCATGATCTTGATATATTACTTCAACGTAACGGGGAAACGTTGCTGTCTGTTCACTTAACAATGGAAAGGCACTGGGGCTGCTGAGCCGCAGCATATCCAACGTGCAGGCACGTGCTGGGTGAGAAGAGGGGACCTGGTGGAACGCTGGCGTTGGAGATGAAGAGGTGAGGTGGGAGGTCACAAGTCAACTGTAAGTGTATCTTTTATCTTCAAAGGAATGTGCTAAACGAATTGCAAAAGTTTCAGCAGAAGCCAAACTGGAAATTGATGAGGAAACCTACCTGAGCTCATTCAAACCTCACTTAATGGATGTAGTGCACACCTGGGCCACGGGGGCGACATTTGCCCACATCTGCAAAATGACAGATGTCTTTGAAGGTATGGGTCAGTGTTTATGCAGACACTGCTTTCTGATGGAGGGTACGTTCGGACTCAGGGTGGCATTGTTTGTTTTTAATAAGAGAAAGTTTATTTAGAAAGTCCGAAGTAGAAGTGAACGGGAGAAGGAATGGGCTCAGGAAACAGGTGACAAAGGCAACAGAAGGGGCCTTGGACCTTAGGAGAGAGAAGGGTAAAGGCAACGCCCTGGGGGAAGCAGTGTGGGGAGGAGGGGTCCCAGAGTGCCTGGGGCCTCTGTCCTAAGGGCCTGTGAGGACGGGATCTTCGGGGCGGTCCCAGGGCAGGACTTCCATAGACGCTGCATCAGCTCCCAGGTGTGTCCTCTCAGGATGTGGGTCTCTGCTGATTGGTCGGTACCAGGGGCTCATCAGTCAGTGCAGCTGGTCCTGAGGTCAGCTGGGGCGGCACTTGTCTGGTTTGGCTGCTTTTTCTGTGCCTGGAGCTGAGAGACAACTGAGACCTAGATGTATTTGATGCCGGTCAGAACCTCCTTGTCCTGGGAGCTTACTGCTTCTGGGCTCCGCTCTGGCCTCCTCGTTCTTTCCCCCTCTGAGGTCGTCTAACCTGGGTGACTAGCAACCTGCCAGGGTGACATTGTCTTAATGAAACATTAATTTTTGGTGATAAAGTGGAATCTTCTGCCTACGCAGGAAGACAGTACTCTCCACACACCCTGTGTAATAGGCATCGTCCGCTCGTTTAGGTGCTTAGGAAACGGCTGTAATGTGTAATCTCTGCCAAAGCCACTGCATGTGCTTGTGATGAACAGGCGATCCTGGGAGGTCAAATTCCTGCACTCAGCCCCTCAGCCTGGCCTGTGCCCTCTCGCAGTCCGGGAGCCCTCGCTCCTTCCTGCCCGCCTGCACGCTGCTCCTTGAGCCTGGCTTCTGGCTGAGCCCTGACCACCAGGGGGCAGCTCCTGCACTGAGTGTCTGCCCCCTGGTGGTCAGTGCGCCTCATAGTGACGGGTCCTTCTGCCGTTCAGTCGATTTGCATATTAGCCTTTTATTATATGGGATGTGCTCCTCCAAGAAGTCAGACACGGTGACTTAACAATCGTGGCTCGTAAAGCAGAGGAGGCTTTGTTTGTTTTAAGAAAAATTCTGGGTTCACAGGGCTGTAAAATGTGTCTGTTCTTGTATGTGATGGAAAAGTTCTCACAGTCGGAAAGACATGCCTGGACCTGCTGAGGCTGAGGCCAGAGTAGCCCTGTGAGTCGGCCTTTCCACAGCACGCAGCCTCCCGCCGCCTCCCGCCCTTGCCCTTCCTGGAGCCGTTCCCCGTCACCGTTTGCTTGAGGATCTCAGTTTGAAGTTTGGTCTAATGTCAGTACAGTTTTCTTTTTCTGGTCTGGGTACCACTATATCAACTCAGATTTTTCTAAAATTGGAGTAGACTATATATTAACTCTTAAAACAAAATGGCTAATCAAACAGGAACAAAAAGCTGAAGACCTTGATTTACTTAGGATAGTATTTCCTTTTTTGAACACAGTGACCCCCCCCCCCCCCCCCCCCCCCCGTTTACCAGGTTGTTATTCGTTCTCCCGTTGCAGAACAGCCCTTCGCTCCTCGTCTTGTCATCGCCCATCTTTATATAGTTGGAAAAACACAGTAATCTGAGCGCTCGCCATAGCACAGCGCGCCTTGGAACTTTGTAATGTGCTGCGCTCAAACCGTATTTATCTGTTTCTAATTAGATTCTTAATCTTCTTTTTATGTGAAAAGAAAAGGTTTTGATCATTTCAAGAAGTAGTATTTTTTAGGCATTAGCTGGGTTAAATCGTAATGATTAACCATGTGTTTGAGGGATGTCTGTGTACTGGGGTTCATTTGAGGAATTTTGAAGACTTATGTAAATAATGATCTCTTCTTATCACCCTGAAACAATTGATAGGCTGTAGTTGTTTCTTATTTCCGTCGAACTCGATGTGAACAGCACTCTAGAAAGTGCAGAGGCTGAAGCCTGTGGTTTGCTGGCTGACGCATGGAGTGGCTCCATTGCCGCTGAGGCAGCGCCTGTCACTGTCCGTTTCTGTCTGTAAAAGCCACGGTTGCACCCACCGAACATGAAGGACTCGCTCTGCACTGGCAATGCCATCGGGACCATTACTGAAACGCTGCCCTCCGGCCCCATGTGCTCCACACCCGCCCACCACACTCTTCTCAGATGCCTTTCATCTGGCGTGGTGTCCCTGAGGCCGGGTGCCCCTGAGTCATGAGGGACTTTCCACTGGACTTGTTTTTAGAAATACTTTACTAAAAATAACAGTGACTTTTATTAATATGTATCATCTCTGTGTTTAAATTGGGCACAGTTGGTACTAAGTGACTTAGGAATGAGACCTGGCACGCACTCATTTGATGAGTTACTGAGCCCCAGTGTGAACAGCAGAGCCTCCTGCAGAAAGGGTCGGCCCACGCCCGCGCTCACTGCAGGAACGCACATTCGTGATGCTGACCTCAGGGCAGACCGTTAGAACCCGGTGGGTAGGAGGCAGGGCGGGCCCTGCGCGGCACTCGGGATGCCGGAAAGCTGGAGGCGAGATGCTGCTGGGGAGGCGTGTGCCTTTCCGTCCTCGGTGAGAAGGGTGGTTTGTTCCAGAACAGCTGCCTTCAGGCACGTCGCCCACATGTCCGTGGGGTGAAAACGTAGATTGTGGTGCCTCATCCACCAGGACGGTGTCAGCTGGGAAGAGAATGTGCGACTGGAATGCAATGGGATGAACTTGGGGTCACATTGAGGGTGTAAGTGGTGACACAGGCAGCCACGGCAGTGACCGTGTAACAACCCGCGTCCCCCAAAACCACTGCCTTGTCCTTTTCCTCTTGGTCCTGGCGCCTCCGCTCACTCCTCCAAACCAGGCCTAAGCAGGTGACCCTCCTGTTTGAGGGGTGGTGCTCCCCATTGTCTGTCAGGTGACCTCGTGCTGTCGTCGTCTTGTGACCAGTCTCCTGAACTGCATCCTCATCTCATTGGTCTGGCCCGGGGTGTCCTGCAGGGAGGACTCTGCCTGTGCTGGCACTGGGCTGCTTTGCGCTGCCGTGAGGGAGATGGCTCTGTGTTTGCCTGGGTCTCAGCTCAGAGGCCGTTCTGCTGGGTGAGTCATCTCTGTGCTGCAGCCACGTGCGGGCGCTGGAAGGGAAAGCCCTCAGCACCGTGCACAAACTCGGTAGACGCTCATGGGCCCCAGTTCAGGCGTGAGTCACAGTGGCCTCCTCAGAGCTGAGGCTCCTCAGTGCTCAGGCTGGATCCCGGCCATGGCTCTCAGCGTGCGCCCAGGCCGCCCTGCTGACGGCTGCCCAGGGAGCCTGCACAGCGCAGCTTTGACGCAAGCACTTGTCTCAGGTCGAGTCCCATGGGAGCGGCTGGTCCTCTGGGTGGGGAGAGCCCGAGGGAAGACGCCAGAGGAATGATAACTGCGCCTTTCAGATGGCAGACCGGACCCCTGCTTAGAATCCGTGCCTCCCTGACGGGATGGTGCCCAGGTGCTCGGGAGGCCGCCCTCCTCGGGCTCGGCCGCTGCCCACAGCCCTGTCCTTGCTGGCCTCTGCCCAGAGCTGCTCTCGCCTGCCCCGGGCCTGTGCTGTGGTTCAGGTGCCTGTGCAGGAGCAGGTGTTCACACTTGATGGAGGCCCAGGACTCTGGCCCTTAGCAAGGATGGGAGGGCCCTTCTCTGCACCTTCTCGCCCTGGGCCTGTGTCCCACGCTCTCCGCATGGCCTCCTCCCCAGGCCGGCCGTGGCTGCCTCCCCCAACAAGTGTGTCCCCTTTCTCCGCAGGCAGCATCATCCGCTGCATGCGGCGCCTGGAAGAGCTGC
This sequence comes from Myotis myotis, assembly GCF_014108235.1. NCBI lineage: Eukaryota > Metazoa > Chordata > Mammalia > Chiroptera > Vespertilionidae > Myotis > Myotis myotis. Next base: position 1,065,755 of record NW_023416357.1, on the reverse strand, counting down.
TGAGGCAGATGTGTCAGGCGGCGAAAGCCATCGGGAACACGGAGCTGGAGAACAAGTTCGCGGAAGGTCAGTGTCCCTTGGTGCCTGCTGTCCCACAGCACCTGTCCATCCCGTCTCCCTGGGTGGCCACGAGTGCCCTCTAGTGGCGGTTAAGTAAAGCTTTAGTGTCTGGGTCAAGTTTTTAAGATGATGTATGTTTATGTGCCCCTCAGGTGCCCGCACTAGGGACACGGCAGGGGTGGCCCGGCCTGCCTGGAGCTCCTGTCCCAGCGCGGGAGACAGATAACAAGCCAGCCCTCCACAGAGGATGGCCGGGGGGGCGGGGCCAGGGGGAGGGGACGCTGGACGACACGGCCCTTTACCCAGGCTTGGTGCACGTGAGTGCTGGCAAGAGCCCCGTGTGCTGGAGCCGAGTGGGCGCGGGAGGGGATGGTGGCGGGAGAGATGAGTGTGTGGCCCGCCCTCGCCTCCTTCAGGATGACCCGCAAGCTTTGCCGTCACGAGTGCTGGGCAGACGGGGGTTCTCCCGGGCCGTTGGCTGTTGCTTTGCAGGCCCGTCTGTAGAGTAGACGGTGGAAGGAAGCGGGGAGTCCAGCTCCAGACAGGACGGCTAGAGCCAGAGGGTGGGGGGGGCCAGGCTTGTCAGTGGGCTCACAGGGTCCAAGCACTGGCCCACGTGGGGCTGAGCAAAGAACCCCACAACCTCTGCTGCCACCTGTGTCCATGACACCTGCAGACATGGCCTGACGCCGTGTGCCCGAGAGGAGACCTAGTCACTCCGGTTTAGGTCTAATCATGGGAACTGGGTAAAAGTAAATCTTGGTCCTGCCTCAGAAAGAATTTCACATGGCTATTGAAAATGTAGTGTCTTCAGGTTGAAAATTCATGCTTTTGGGTCATCTAACTTCTTTTGACAGTTTAGTCCTTCCCCAAATAAGGTTTTTGGGATATTTTTAGACACCCCCGACCCCACTCCTACATGCGTGCACGCGCACACAAGCACACTGGGGTACAGGAGGGTCACACACACATACACACACACACACACACTGGGGCACAGGAGTGTCACACACACTGGGGCACAGGAGGGTCTCACACACACATACACACACACACATACACACACTGGGGCACAGGAGGGTCACACACACATACACACACACACACACACACACACTGGGGCACAGGAGGGTCACACACACTGGGGCACAGGAGGGTCACACACACACACACACACACACACTGGGGCACAGGAGGGTCACACACACTGGGGCACAGGAGGGTCTCACACACACATACACACACACACATACACTGGGGCACAGGAGGGACACACACACACACACACACACACACATTGGGGCACAGGAGGGACACACACACACACTGGGGCACAGGGAAAGTCACGGCATCAGGCCAGGGTGTGGTTTCCAGGTGGCCCCTCTCAGCGGGCTGTGAACTCGCCAGGTCTCATTCAGACCAGCAGCGTCGTGTGCTATCTCTACAACGGGGGGATGACATTCTTCATGGCCTCAAAGGCTAAACTGAGCCGTGTTCTCTCCTCAGGAATCACCAAAATCAAGAGAGACATTGTGTTTGCCGCCAGCCTCTACCTGTAGGAGCCATAGGACGTGGGGTGGCCCGTCGGCCTCCTGTCGGGTGGCAGATGACCACATGCACGAGCAGCGCTCGGCTCGCCCTCCCCCGACAGTTGTCCTCAGACATGAACACACGTCATTTGAATCAAGCACCATGGCAGACATTTGTACATAGCATTGCGTTTTTAATAAAAATGTACAGGTGAGGCATGTTGAAAGGCTGACATTTCTTCGTGGACTTGGAGCTTGGACAGCCGCCGTGTTGGGGAACTATGTACACACAGGGAAGTGAGCGTGGGGATAGCAGCAGAGTCCCTCCCGGGCTGTGCACACCGGACGCGCCCTCGTCTCTGGGCAGCACCCTTCTCCCTCGGGCCTCGCGCCTTCAGGGCTGATTGTTCCGGAAGTGATTCTCCCCCGAGGCCGTTTCATGCAGGTTTGTGTGAGAAGCCTCCTCCTTTCTTTCCTTAAAAGAATTTCTCTCCTTGAAGAAATCTGATACATACACCACCTACAGGGAACAGATTATACTCAGAATAAGGTTAGAAGCCATAGGCAAAGTTTCAGCAAGCCGTGTGCAGAACTGACTCTGGAGAGCAGGACACGCATTATGGGTAGGACTAAGGGCACAGCCATCATGCTACCAGGCATGTCTGTCCACGGGATTCATCCCGTGGAGCTGCGTTTTATGTTGGGGGCAAAGAGCCTCACTCTGATGGCAACTGTTATTCTTCATGTAAATTTGCTTTTTTCCAATTCATTACCAACAAGAAGACGGCTGTAGTCGGAGCCTTTCACAAGGAGCACACGGGGACTCTGGCGTCCATCCGTGGCCACCCTGACGTGACTGGGCAGCCCTGCACTCTGGCCTCGACCCCGGCGGGCATGCGCCCTGCCACCACGGTCTCACAGGACGTCTCTCCACTCAATGGCCACGTGCCATCGCCGCAGGCGTGCCTGCCGCCTGGTACTCACCACCAGCACGGCCACCAGCGCCCCCTGGACGAGCCCCGTCAGCACGTCGCTCCAGTGGTGCTTGTAGTCGGACACGCGAGAAAGGCCCACATAGATGGACGTGGCCACGAGGCCGAACTGCAGTGTGGGCCGCAGGAGCCTCGCCCAGTCCGCCCGCATCCTGGCCTGAAGGTAGAGCTAACAGAGAGATCGTGTCAACATGCAGCTGAAATGACTTCACGTCAGGTGTCCCCTGGCCTCTACAGGGCTGGTGTGTCTCAAATGACCCGCAGACATTAAATATCAGTCATTAAATAGCCGATATTTTTATCACATATGGAATAAGGCTTCAGGCAAGCGTCCTAAAAGTTCACCCTTTTAAGCAGAACAAAACAAACTACTACCCAGGAACTTCTCAGGATTTACTGCCTCCGCAGGCCGCCGCCTCACCCGTGTCCCAGGGCAGAGGGCGCCTTTGGACTAGGGTTTCAGCCCCGCAGTCTGTCCGGGGCTCACACGAAGGCGCGGAGGCCAGCGCTGCTGACAGTGCGTCTTGGGCTGAGCCTCCCCCGCCAGCCTGTCTAGAGCAAGTCGGCTTAATGCTCAGCAACTGACACCCGGGGGCTCCACTGCCTCGGCTCACTCACAGGTAAGTGTAGTCACTGCCTAAGCCAGCGCCGCTGCAGTCCAGCCCTCACCCCCCAGCGGGTTCTCTGCACCCCCTTTCCCACCGAGCCCTGAGCGCTCCTCCCGGCCGCCTGCCTGACAGCGCAGCCTCAGGACCCTGACGAGGGAGAAATCTGGGTTTCCTATGAGCGCCTCTTGGCAAATCTGGGCTCATTAAAAGCACGTTTTTGGTCTAATTTCTACCCAGTGAGGACATAAAAGCTCAATAGAAAACTGTGTGTGGCTGTGCTTATTCAGAAGAGACAGGCCCGCGCCCAGCTGCTGGGCACACTGTGGGCTCCGTTCTCAGCAGCTGGGAGCACCTGGTTCTGAAGATGCACGCCCGGCGGGGGCTCTCAGCTGTGGGCTTAGGTGCTGCTGGCTTTCCACAGTCCCCTCCCCCCCACGGAAGGGAGAGGGCAGTGACCCCTCGGGGCGGGCAGGGTTTGACCAGGAACAGTCGCCACGACTCCTCGGGGCCTGGGCAGCGCAGGCCCGAGGGTTTGCAGTGAGGGTTTAAGAGGGAAGCGGAGGGATCATCACGAGCTGAGAATGGATGCGGTCCCCACTCCCTGCCAGACCCGAAGGGCTGCGCTAGCTGAGACCTGCTGGCCGGCTGTGCCCACCTGTCCTGAGAGGAGGCGTGATGTAAAGGACACCTGAGCCTCCCACTAGAGCCGCTCCCTCCAACAGGAAGGGACGCCTCACGTCCTCACTAGCCTTTACCCAGCCCCTCCCCAGTCTCCTCTGCAAAAGGGGCAGCCAGACCAAGGCCACAGGAGCGAGGGGGCAGGGGGGACAGCTGCAAAGCCTGTCCATTCCCCGTCTCTGGTAGGAGAAACTGACCAGTCGGTGTCCAAGCAAATCAAATCACCCCAGAGGGCGCACAGCCGTGTCAGGAAGCAGGAACTAGTGGAAAAGAGCCAGCCTTAGGGTCCACCTGGGCATGAGGGACAGTCTGGGCAGCAGCCATCACGGCCGTGGCAGACGGGCACCCACTCTAAGGGGCTCACGGCACAGCAGGGGGCAGGTGACAGGCGTCGGCTGACAAGAGTGCGTGAGGTGGCCCACGGGAGAGGCCACATGCACTCATATCGCGCACCAGGTGAGGGCGGGGGCTGCAGGGAGAGCCCTGACCTGCGTCACGCAGGCACGTACTCACCGCCAGGAACAGCATGCAGTACATGGAGAAGGAGGAGTGGCCCGAGTAGAAGGACAGCCTGGAAGAGAGGAGAGAGCTCATTCTCTCCTGGAGGCCCAGGCGTACTCCCCGCCCATGGCGCCCCCTCCCCCTTTAGAACCAGGAGGGGGAGGCAGGGCAGCGGGGGGCAGCGCGGGGCGGCTGTGACACTCAGGATGGCCGAGCCCTGGAGCCAGCCCGCCAGGCTCGCCACAGCAGCTCTGACGGCAGAACTGGCCCAGGGCCTGCGGGCTATTCTCCACCTGCAGTCGGCCCCGAGGCACGCGCCTCTGGAACGTTCAAAAGTGACTGCTTTTTGTAAGACAAGCTCTGAAGTTGAAGACAGCGACAGGTTAGCGTTCTCAGTGGGCACACGTCCAGCCGTGGGCTCCCCCAGGCTGTAGGGCTGCTTCCCCTGCGACAGCCCTGGAGTTGGACGTGTCAGACGCACCCTTTGGCCCGCAGAGCCTAAAGCATTTACTCCCTGGGCAGGAGACAGCTGCTCATCCTGGACTACCAGGGACCTACAAGGTCTGCGCACACCATGACGCGTTGGAGATGAGAGCTGCACTGAGTGCTTTAAATCGAGGACGAGGACGGGAAATGGGGGGGACGGGCACAGTGAGGAGAACAGAGCCGGCCCTCCACTCGGGGCCGGCCGCTGGCACCCACTCCAAGCCGCGCGGCGCTGTCACGCAGGCCCTCACACGGACACGCACCTGCCCTCCTTCACTTTCTGCGCGTTCCCTCGGCAGACATAGTTTTCAATGTAACCTTCGCTGCTGCAGTTGATCTTTGACCAATCTGGGTCGCAGACGTCCAGGAAGTGCGGCCGCAGCCTGCCGATGGAGTACTTGGCGATGTCGGTCAGGGACTGGCTGGCAGCCGCGCCGAACAGGAACGTGCCCACGGCCTTGTAAATGGTGGCCACATAGTTATTCCTAACGAAGGAATTCGAGTGCAAGAGGTTACAGTAAACACACAGGGCTTCTCCGAGAACCATCTGAAAAAGAAACAGAAGAACATGTGAGAGCAGCAAACGGGCACTTTAAACAAAATTAAAAATAGAAAAGAAAAGGGTAAATCACAATAAAATTATTTTAAAAACAACGCTCCTTTCTTTACGCATGCTGAGTCCACTTAGGATAGCTGAGCACAAAAAGGGGGTCGGGTCAATGGCCAAGCCAGAGGCATGTCCGTCCCCTGCAGCCTTGCTGCTTGTCTTGTACGGAAATAATCAGTTTGAATAAGCAGACAGTGATGTGGACAAAAACAGTCCGTTCACAGAACACGACCCCCATTGGAGCATCCCTTAGGGAAGGCTACCTCTTCGTTCTTCCCAGACGCTCCGTACATCAAAACAGCCATCGCGTTAAAAGGGGGAGAAAAAAAGGTGGATGAGAATTTTAAGGAGTAAAACATCGAAAATACAAGCAGGGACCTAACCCTGAGGGCAGAGGAGGCCGAGGGAGCAGGAGGCCTGGCGCCCTGACGCCCCTTCTCCAGGAAAACCGCCCAGGGCCTCCTCCCACCACCGCCTGCAGAGCTGCAGGCCACGCCTCCCAGGCCCCCTGCAGCGGGGACCAACTTGCAGCCATGGAATGAGGTCAGAGGCACAAAAAGGTCTACAAATACTTGACAAGTTCACAGACTAATACCCTGAGAAATTTAAAAAAACACACACACCAAATGGCAACATTATAAAAATTACATTTGCTAATAAAACAAGCCACACTAGCTGCTTGAGCCCAAAGTAAAGGCCTGAGCGGCCTGCTGCCGAGTCCTGCGGAGCGGCTGAGTCACAGCTTCCCTCAGCCCTGCTGGCTCACTGCTTCGTCCCACGTAAGGACGGTTCGTCTGCACGAACAGTTTACAGTGCTGACCGCCCCCGGTGCGCGGGCGAGCCCACCACCTTGCGCAAGGAGCTCAGAACCCGGTCCCGACGTTCCTCCTTCCCCGGCCCCCCAGCTCCCCAGTCCCTCCTGAGCTGGAACTGACGCTGGCCAGGAGCCCTTCCTACAAAAGCAGATGGATGTCCAGCTCCCTAGGAAGCCGGTGCCGCCACGTGGCCTAACACATGACCTCACTGGGCGCTGAATAAACTGAAGATGCCGCCTCGGGGTAAATGCGTGGAGCCCACAGGAGGCTCCTGGTTGGGGTGCTCATGGGCAGACCTCGCCTGTCCCGAGACAGGCCCCCGGGCGGTTGGGGGCCCAGCACCGGACAGACCGGCGGCAGGAAAGACTCCGGTTTGTCTGTGGAGTTGGTCTTGGGCCGCTCAGAGCAGGTGCCAGTGTGTCAGCCCCAGTTGGGCAGCGAGACCTCACGGCCCAGCTGTCGCCGCGTGAGCGGTCAGCCGCTTTCCCAAAACGAGGCTGGACTTCCGGAGCCGCCTGTGAGGATGAAGGATGAAGGACCGGCTCTCGCCCTGGGGACAGAGGAGCTGCTGGGCTCCGGGCGCAGTGCAGGCTGACCCACAGGAGCACGCCCTGAAGCGTGACTGCGACAGGAGGCGGGACTCGGACGCCGTTCCGATCGTGGGCTCCGGCTCCAGTGAGAAGCGGGCCAGAGGGAGGTGCTGAACGGCTCTTCCAGGTCAACGCGGGTGAGTCTGTGTGACCGGCACGTGGCAGCCATCTTTGTGTTTCGTTTACTCTCTCCTCCTGCCTTGGAGCCACGTATGTCCATTCTCAACCCCTGGGGGGGCCACACTCACGAGACCTAATCTGTGGCCTAATTTCAGAGCCGGGTGACGGTCACGCATTATTCACTCAGACCCGAGAGACAGAACAAACCAAGAACTAAAGAGATGGGGAGCAGAGAGGACGCTGTTGAAGGTCAGTCTAGTGATGACCTCAGGCAGCATCAGAGCCTGCTCGGCGTGACCCTATCCATCTCTACGCTGTCTCTACGTTCGTCTTCGCTCGGGCCCACCTTCCCAGAACAGTACCCAGGACCCCTGGCCTGTTCCACTCCTGCCTCAGTACCTCCTGGCCTGTTCCACTCCTGCCTCAGTACCTCCGAACACCTCGTCCCCTCATCCTACTGTCTCCCTCAGAAGCCGCAGTCGTTCAGCAGCAGGCACAGGGGCCAGCCCTCGCTGCCTCCGTGGGGATGCCGGCCAGCCTGCCACGCCTCCTCACTGAGCTCGCCTTCCGCCATCCTCGTGTTTGTGGATTGTTTGCAATCCACGTCCGAGGCCTGGGTGAGTCTGAGTCCTAGGCCTAAAAGGCTTTTTAAGGAGATGGTTTACCTTCGACCACGTGGGCCTGCAAGAAGCTGAGCTAATGAATAAACTGCAGTTACTTTACACGAGCACGTGAACCTCTGCCTCGAGCAGCGTCTGTCCCTGCTGATGGGTCTGTGTGAAGACTGCACGTCACGCACCGTGCGACGGGCGGGTCGGTGTAAAACCGGCCCTTGGTCTCCTTGCTGTTGTTACTCTCCCTGTGAAGACAACGTGCTCACGGGGTGCGGAAACGGTCCAAGCTGCGTGTCACTGATGGGACAGGAGGGCTGGGTGCTGGGCGGCTGGCACCCCGACCCGCAGTGCAGCTGTCCATCCTCTGCAGCGACTTGGGCAGCTGCACCTGCAGAGCGTCTGTTACTGAGCGAAGCCCAGGGAAGTAGACTCCTGTCTGCAACCGAGAGGCCCCTACACCCTCCGTTTAAATGGTAACCTCAGGAGCAGACTTAACAAAAGGCCCTACTCGAGTGATGGCGAACCTATGACACGTGTCACCTCATTTTTTGGTTGATTTTTTCTTTGTTAAATGGCATTTAAATATATAAAATAAATATCAAAAATATAAGTCTCTGTTTTACTATGGTTGCAAATATCAAAAAATTTCTATATGTGACACGGCACCAGTTAACTTAGGGTTTTTCAAAATGCTGGCACGCTGAGCTCAAAAGGTTCGCCATCACTGCCCTACTCTCACTCCACCCTCAGTGGAAGAATCAGAGGCTTGGCTCTCTTCCCTTCAGCAGTAAACCCGGCAGAAGGACCTTCGGTTAAAGGGACCACTAGTTCCTAACCCTCGCCCTCCATCGGAGTCTCCGAGGTCACTGCGTGACCCCCGCGCCAGGACCGGCAGCCGCCGTGGCAGCCAGGACGCCCTGAGGAACGGCACCGCTGCCTCCAGGGACTGGTCTCAGGGACACTGAGCAGAGGTCTTCCTGTGTCGATGACGCACCGCCATCGCGAGCGACTCCCCTGCAGAGCTGAGGCCGGTGGTCGTTCCTGAGCAGGACATTCCATTTCTGAATGAAGAAGTGTCTTTATTTTTAATTAATTCCCAAAATGACAAACCTGAGGCTAGGATCTTGTCGGCCCATCTCCTGGATGGGACCACGTTTTCTGCTTTTGACTAAAGTCTTGCTTCTCCAGTTACAAGTCATGAAGCACAAATCCCAGCCTCTCCTCTCTGGGCCGGGGCCACGTCCTCTCTGTGGCCTGAGGCCCCCCCCAGAGCAGGCTGGCTCGCCCTCCTCGGTCACTGCTGACCACCCAGAGCGCCGGCGTTCCTCGCCGCTCCTGGTGTGACCTGAAAATCCTCTGAAGTGACCGTGGGTTAAGTGAAGCCTTAACATCAGTTATCAAATTTTCTTTTCCCAAATCAGTAACTAGAAAGTAGGTACAGAACAGTCTACCCGGATTCAGACAGTTATAAACTAACATCCCACCCATCTAAAGTAGGAACATGATACAGCATCAGCCCTCGCAGGATTACTGAACGAGAGCCAGAGCTCCAGCAGCCACTGGCTGAGGCGCAGCGAGCTCCTCCGGGGACGCGTGGCTCTGCTCTGGTCCCACCGACAGCAAATAACAGCTTCAGGCAAAGGTGAAAGCACACACATCGCTTAAGGGTTATGCACTCGTCATTCACAGGTAACACCAACATTAAGCCCACGGACCAAAAGGGAGAATGTGAAGAATGGATGTAACTTACGACGATGACACTGAATGGAATGAGTATTCCCCCCAGTAACGCGTAAGGGATGGTGTCTTCCTTGTAAGGGTACTTGATGGACACGTCATTACAGAACAGTCCTCGCTGGAAGGGGGTGTGCCTTGAAGTGAGAATTGCAAAAGGCAATCCGGCTAGCAAAGGGAATAAATGAAAACATCATTAAAAGTGGAGCATCAGCACGAAGCACCGGCAACAGTGATCCCGGGCTGTCAGCACGCGGGAGGGCGCAGCAGCGCAGGCGGGAGAGGAGGTGCAGGCAGGGCCCCCGCGTCTTCCACAGGCAACGCCCTTCCAGGCCTCCTGGCACGCTCCACCCAGAGGGACTCTGCCCTTCCTGCCCAGCACCCCATGGGGGTAGGGGCACTCCCTTCTCGTGCCCTTGTCATTTCAGCACTATTTTCAAACCCATTTGTCACAGACTTTGCTTTCCACCCAGGTCTAGGTCACACCACACTCAGGCCCGGGCACCGGCCAGGCCACCCAGGGCCTGAGGAAGATCCCCCCCTGGCGCTGGGACTGTCCACAGCGAGGGCACAGCGGCTGCGGAAGGAGCCGAGCTGCAAACCAAGTCTCTAAGGAAAGAGCACGTCAGACACTCTGCTCCCACGGCGCTTCCCTGAGGACGGTCCCCGCTCACCGCCGGAACGCCTGGCTCCGGCTGACGTGGACTCTAGAAGCCCTTCTCCTCTGCTGCCCCGAGCTCGGCAGACCGATGCACACGGCAGCACACGGACTGGTACCAGCTGGCACTACAGTCACAGTTTAGCAGAAACCCTCGACACGCGGTCTGCCCCAAGGTCCAAGTCGGGAGGGTCCCCCGCAGTGCCGCTCCCGCTAGGCTGACACGCTGGTGTTCACGCACGACCACTCCCAGTTCTCATGAGCCCAGGGAGCCCGAAGGCCACGCCTCTGCTCTCTGCGGAGCACGGCCCCCAGGCAGGTGGGAAGGAGCGGCACGTCCCTATTTCCCGTATCCTCCCTGAACACTGGCGCCCGCGTTCATTTCTCTGGGGCAGCCATTTTGCCGTAGCGTGAACTCGGTAGAGGTCAAGGTGCTCACAAGGTTCCCAAAGCCATATTCTCATAAGAAAAACCCGACTAGAGCTGACTGCTAACTGACCCTACGCACCTCCCACTGTCTGCATTCAGGCTCCAACACAAGCACAGCCCTTCCCCAGGCTCAGCCTCCCACCACACCACCCCCGCACGAGCAGGTTTCTTCTGTTTACAGAGATCCACCACGTCTAGAACTCGCTTCACTTGCGAGAACTCTATGCATAACACATTGCATGTTTCTGAACTGCTTTAAATTTTCAAAGAGCTCTTCTCTCTTGGAGTAAGATATCTAGTACAGAAATTGAATCCACATCTGATTAGTGCCTAAAACTTGGTAGGTTTTATGTCCTTATTCTCAGAAAAAATTCACATTTATAGGCCCAAATACATTGGAAAATGTTTTTAGCAGGCATATTAAATTGTGTGTTTTTTTCCCCTTTGACCACAGAAACTATGTTAGAAATTATTCTTAGATTTAGAAAAATATTTGTGGGTGTTTTTAGAATAGGAGGAAACAAAATAAAGTCATATACATGTATAACTAGTCCATTTTTAAAAATAGGAATATTTGAGTGGACAAACACCGAGTCGATCCATGGTGCGAGGGGTCCCGCTGGACGCGACCGGACACGAAGCTGAGTGCCACATGGGACACTCGCGGCACCAAGTGAGGGGCACGCGGGCGCGCAGTCGGTCTCGCTGCCACCGGCCCGGGCGCCGCTCACCTGCTGTCGCCAGGCAGACCTGCCTTTCGCAAAGCTTTCACCTACGTCACGTGGTGCGCGGGGCTCTGTGATGGGAGGGCCATCATGTGGGAGCACGCAGCTCGCTCCTGTTTGCTGCTGACCAGGGTCCTTCTCTAGCACACGTGGCGACGTCCGCTTCATCCACTCACCAGCCGACGGACGCTCGTGTTGTCTCCAGTTCTGTCCTTTATGACTAATGACCAGGGTGGTGCCCTCGGACAGACAATGGTCACGCATCCGGCTTCCTGAGAAGCTGCGGCTGCTTTCCGAGTGGCTGCAGCACTGCACCTCCCGCCTTCTACTCCTCAAGGCGCCACATGGCTGGTGACGTGAGCCCACTGAGAGTCAGGCCCTCTGCATGTGAACTCTCACAGCCCCCCTCCCTCCAGTGCAGCTAGAACACATGGCAGAGAGCACGGGACACGGAAACGCTTCGCTTCCACACACTCCAACCACAGAACCTCACCCACTGCCAGTCATTGCAAGCCCCTCAGACGTGGGCACCCCTCCTCTCCAACCGTCCTGCACAGACACTCCGCGTCCCGATATGCCACTCAAATACTAACGAGCGTGTAAGTAGGAAGACTGCCGACGGGGTGTCCGGCAAACCTGCGAAACCCGGCTAACCATGGGAACTACACACCCCTCCCCCAGCGATGCCACAGGCTCACCCCCTGGGCGGAGACTGAAGCCTGCTCCTCTGACAGCAGGACAGTATCCCTGGAGCGGACAGGAAACAGCAGGTGCCCAGGAGAGAGTGGTGTGCACGCCAGAGCCCACAGCAGCCAAAACACGGGCTCAGGGCTAAGAAATTCTGACAGATGCCAGGCCCCTCGAGACCTGTTGCGAGGTCAGGTACCACGCTCAGTGGCACAGAAACACACTGAGCAGAGAGGGCGATGTCCACTTGTGGGTTCTCAGGGCTCATGTCCCTCTCCCGACGCCTGCACTGGAAGGGGAGGCCCAGCTGCTGGGGAAAGGGCTCTGCTATTTCGCCAGCTGCCTGTGCTGCTTGGCTAGCAGCTGTGAGGCGTGTGGGTGGGCAGTGCGCTTTCTCCAGCAGGCCTTCTGCAGAGCTCCCTTGTTTATTCTCCCAGATGGAAAATGCCAAGGGGGAAAGTCAATTTTGAAAATACATTTCTCAAAAGATGCCAGGAGGACCTAATGTACAACCACACTGATCAGACGGCAGAAAGACTATGCTGATGCCTTCTTTCTTTTCCTTCTGCTTATATCTATAATAATAAAAGCATAATATGCTAATCAGACCAGATGTCCTTCCGGACGACCTTCTGGACGAAGCTGGGGCTGCGAGGGAAGCCCGGGTTCCGGGTGCCAGAGGGAACCTGGTGCTGGCAGCTGGGGAAGGAAAGCCTACTCTTGCACGAATTTCATACATCAGGCCTCTAGTATGACAATAAAACTCTGCTGACTATTCTATACAGCAGCAATGAACAACTGAAAACCAACATTAAAAGCACAATACCATTTATAATAGTCCAAAACACTGAAATCCTTAGGTATAAACCTCAAAAACCGTGTAGGCTCTGTGTGCTGAAAGTGACAAAACACGGATGACGTAAGTCAGAGGCCTACAGGAAGACTCGTCGGAAGAGTTAGCAAGGGGAAGGCATCAGTTCTCTCCAGAGGGATGTGACTCTTGGAGAGATCCAGCCAGACGGCTGGCAGGCACACTGACTCTAAAGTGTGTGTGGAAAAGCAAGGCAACCAGAGAGCTAAGAGAGTTTTGAAAGAGGGCTCATTCTTTGTACTGTACAGTTCTGTGACTTTCGACAAATTCAGTGTCCCAAAAAACGTATATACACTTTGAGCATAAAGTCAGTGTTTATTAACATACTAGAGGCCTGATGCACGAAATTTGTGCAAGGGGCTCGGCCCTTGCAGCCCGACTGCCTCGCGGCCCCACAGCCCCGCCCACTGGTCATTCCGGAAGGTCGTTCAGAAAGTCGTTCCATGGTCTGGTTTAATTAGAATATTAGCTTTTTATTATATAGGGCAGTTCATTTTCCACATGCATTCCCAGTTATCATGGTGCAGTTTAGATCACTGTAAAATATTCAGTGTCTCTGTAGGAGTTTTGTATGTTGATCTCACACACACACACACACACACACACACACACAGTTGGCTATACTATATTATTTTAGGCTAAACATAAGTTTACTAAAAGGCTATGCTATAGAATAATCAAGACCTAAGAAAAGCAACTACTCACAGGCAATGTAAAATAACCTGGCAAATGCAGAAAGTAAGTTTTCTAGTCCCAAACTAGATCCATTTTAAACTCTAGAAAAAGGATATGCATTGCAATATAGGGGTTTGGAACTTAACTTTCATCACTCTAAAAGTTGCATACAAATTCAAGCTTCTATCTTTTTCTAGAAATGTGATATTTATGAAAGTAAATGTATAAGGACCTGGGGAGTGAAAAGGTAAACCTACACAAAGCCAGAGGGAAGGGAAACATTTAGTGTGAAAGTAGATCCTTAAAACCCCAAAAGAAACGTTAAGCCAAGAAAACATAAAAATCTATAGTCTTCCTATTGGCTAAGGCCTTCTACATCTGAGATTACATGTAAACTATGAAAATGAACAGACAAGTCGCTGTGGGCCACCGGCCGCACATGCAGTCCCTGACACAGCCACATGCTGCTACTTCTTTTAATAGAAACACATTTTCATTAGAAAATCTTTGCAGATCATCGCTCCAATATTGGGAATAAGAACACAAGGATTTACACAAGTCTTTTTCTACTACTTTTTGAAAATTTAGCTGTATTTTTCCTACTTTAAGCTGTTTGATATTTATAATAACTCAAAAATGTTCATTATACAAAGAAGTAAAAAACAAGAAACAAACTGAGTTTGCAGTGTGTTCACAATGGTATGAACACTGACCAGCTAGCCTGGCTGGTGTGGCCATTGGTTGGAGCTTGGTCCTGTGCACAAAAGGTTGAAGGGTCAAAAATTCGATGACCAGGCGCAGCACACACCCAGGATATGGGTCTGGTTCGATCCCGTGTCGGGGTGTGTACAGAAGGCAACCAATGGATCTCTCTCTCTCTCGCCTCTCTCTCTCTCTCTTTCTCTCTCTCGCTCTCTCTCAATGAATAAAAACATGTCCTCGGGTGAAGATTTTTAAAAAAACCTGTCCAATTAAAGGAAATACTAGTAATATAAGAATGTTAATAATTTTCTTCAGGTAGCAGAACTAATTAGGGTGATTTCTCCTTCCTTTTTCCTTTATATCAGATTTTCTTAAATTCACTAATAAATATGTATTACTTTTATAATTTAACATTCTTTAGAAAGAGATGAAATGACTAAAAGTCACTTCCTTATCCTCAAGCAATCATCTCAAGTACAGGGTGGTTCATAGAAAACTCTACCTGGCAACAGCTGCTCACAGCCATGGCTGCACTGCACCCAGCGGCGACGGCACACCTGCTTTCCTGCGCACGGGGGCCACGCTGCCGGAACAGCAGATGCGCCCAGTTATGGTGGCACTTACCTCTTGGGAAAAAGTATCTCCTTAAACTAAATACAGATGTTTCTCCCTTTTTATTCTTATGTAAGTGCTTACAATCAAATTAGAGTGTATATGCTAGCTATGGAAATATTTAATACGAGAGGCCTGGTGCATGAAATGTGTGCACTGGGGGAGAGGGGTGTCCCCTGGGGATCGGGCCTAAGCCAGCAGTCAGACATCCCTCTGCAGTCCAGGGCTCTCACAGTCCAGAACTCCTTACCACCCGCCTACAGTGAAGGCGGGAGAGGCTCCTGCCACCGCTGCTGCGCTCGCCAGCCGGGAGCCCGGCTCTGGCTGAGCAGCACTCCCCCTGTGGGAGCGCACTGATCACCGGGGGCAGCTCCTGCGTTGAGCACCTGCCCCCTGGTGGTCAGTGCGTGCCATAGTGACCAGTTGTTCCCCTGCTCGGTCTATTTGCATATTAGGGTTTTATTGTATAGGATATCTTGGAACCTAACAAAATCCAAGCCCCCTTCACAACACGGTGCTAAAGGCTATAAACACCTATCAGACAGAATGGACTGAGGCAGACACTAGAAAGCCCAAAGAGCAGGTTATTATTCAGAGGCCACTTGAGGGCAAAGCAGGGAAGAAAGGAAAAGCCGGCCTCCCTGCTGTGGACGCAGGCGCTGAGCAAGCCCACTCCCTGGGGAGGCGGGCGGTCGGAGGAGAACCTCCCGGGGCCGCAGGACACACGGGGAGGCTCCGGAGTCGGAGCCCAGGGTGAAGGACATGAGCGCGACAGCTGAGCTGTGGGCGGCACTTGGCCTAGAGGGGAACCTCCCAGGTCTCTGAGAGCGAAGCCCAGCACCAGCCAGACCGATGACCTGCCTCCAGCACCGCACAACCTCAAACCCCTGACCTGGTCTGAGGCGTCCTGAGGGTTCTGTTCTGCACAGGTCCTGTTTCTCAGGTTTAATACATACATCTGTCTCCCTCATATGGCCTCAACTTCCATGTAATGATATGATAGAACAAGCACAATCTTAGCTTATCATGTTATTTATCAACACAAATCGCCTTCTGGGCTTGCGCAAGTGTCGTCACTTACGTCTTGAAAGGAGTTGCTCCACGTGACTGGGGTGAGCCTTCCCCGCTAACAGATCACCCATCAGTCTTCAGGACGACCCCACTTGTTTCTGTGGCATCGCACCCCCTTTTCCCGGAGAAGCTGCCCCTGATGAACACAGCGGCCTGCTTTTCGGGCGGTGGGCAGTCAGCATACCCACACTGGGAAGGCCGGGGTGGCCTCACCCCCAACGCCATCACTCCACCACCCTCCAGCACCACACACCAGCGCCACCTACCTACACGTGCATTTACTTACAGAGGAAATGGGTAACCCAAGCCCCAGTACGGTGAGCATGGTGCTGGTGACGGTACTGTCATGGTACGGGTACTGGATGCTGTTGTCTTTACAGAAAAAGCCTCTCTGAAATGGGTCTATGTGGCCCAAATTTAGAGCAGCCATGGGCATGGAAGCTGTTGGGAAGGGAAAAAGACACACATGGTTACATTCAATTCACTTCATTAGGAGGCCAAGTCTACTGCATGGGGTGCACATCTTAAGCATGTTCTGCCCTTTCCGAAAAGGAACCCGTGCTCCACCGTCCCAGGGTGCAGCGGGCAGCAGGCAGGCCACTCGCCCCGCCCGCCCCACCGAGTACCGGCCTGCTCCTGCACCGCCCGGGTCACCAACACTGAACCGGGAAGGGAGCCGGCTGGCCGGGGAAGGCACAGCGGAGAAAACGCATGGTTCTGCATTTACATCTCATACCTGACTCGTTTTTTATTGAATTGCTTCATATCTTAAATATATTCAAGAAAAAAAGGAAACTCAGTAATAACATTTAATAATCATAATTATCAAAACAGCCAAATGTGGTTCAGGAGGAGCAAGGTATAGAATTTTGTTTCACATTAAAATTTAAAATATGGTTAGAAAACAAAAGAAACCATAAGTATATTTGATAATAAAAACAGAAACAAGCCCTTTATATTCCAAAGACAAATCAAAAGTGGTTTTTACTAAGCCCTGGCAAGCCTCCAAAATCACTATGACAAGCCAGACAGGAATGATGTTCATCTGAGATTTCTCACCCACATAAAGTGAGAGACCAAAGAGAAACGAACTTCAATGAGGAGCTCCTGAGTCCACCCCGCGTGCTGTGCTGCTAGGCTGTGTTGTGTGCACCTGGACGTTCACGTCTCTGCTCACCCACACTCGACCCTCGGCTAGGCCTTCTAGGGGGTGAGTTAGTGTAGCAGCTACCAGGGGCAGGGCCCGCTCTGCACACAGACACAGAATGCACGCCAGGAGCGTTAAACGTGACACCAAGATACATCTGGGGGAGGGGCCGATGAAATTGTTCTGTATCTTGACTTGATGGTAAGTCCACAACTCTAAGCATTTGTCAAACTCGAAGAACTGTACAACCAAAACCTCAGTCTTACTGTCTGTAAAGTTTAAAGGAGATACCATAAAAGACAAAACAGGTCGAACTTCTACGATGGTTTAAAAGGCCCTACAGCAGCGGTTCTCAACCTGGGGGTCGCGACCCCTTTGGGGGTCGAACGACCCTTTCACAGGGGTCGCCTAAGACCATTGGAAAACACATCTATAATTACATATTGTTTTTGTGATTCATCACTATGCTTTAATTATGTTCAATTTGTAACAATGAAAATACATCCTGCGTATCAGATATTTACATGACGATTCATAACAGTAGCAACATTACAGTTATGAAGTAGCAACAAACATAATTTTATGGTTGGGGGTCACCACACCATGAGGAACTGTATCAAAGGGCCGCGGCATCAGGAAGGTTGAGAACCGCTGCCCTAAGGGAACGCAGAGGTCAGCCTGAGCTGGAGCAGCGAGGAAAAAGGAAAAGGCAAACAGAACAGAAACAGTAGGCGAGCGGGGCAGCAGGAGCGGCGGGCAGAGGCCAGCCGGGCACACGGACACGAGCGCAGGGGCTGCTGTCCAGCCAGCACGCACTGCGCTCACACCGGCCGGGCAGCCCTCCCTCACCCTGGAATAGGGACTAGGACCCCCCCCCCCCCCCCGCCCCAGTTGTCACATCCGTCACAGCGAGGCGCAGAGCTGCGACCCCTGTGAGACCGGGAAGCAGTGCAGCTCAGACCAGGCAGAACTGGGATGAGCGACAGGACTGCGGGGAGACCGTCCTTCCGAGAGGCTCGCTCGGTATAAAGACAGGTAACGGCCACAATAAAGACGCAAAGCTGATGGAACACCGTCTGTGCCCATGACTCTGAATCCTGCAATTCTGTCTGTGAATGGGAGAAAGGGGCTGCAGATCTGCCTTGACAAAAGGAACTCTTGTCCTGTAGGAAGGCAGTGTCACTGTCCTGCTTAGGGTCAGCCACAGGGTGAATAAGGGGCGCTGGGTGTTAAGTTTTTTAAAAAGTAGAAAAGGGGACGTGTAACGCAGCCCTAAAATAACGCAGCGATTAAGCGACAAGCGACGTGTCGCCTGAAAACAGAAAGGACGCCTGGAAGAGCATTCGGAACAGAGAAGCGACAGCCTGCTGACGGCACCGCGGAGGCAGGCGGGGGGGACACCTAGGTCTGGAGACTGGGGGTGTGAAGTTGGGGGGGGCTGGTTCATAGTGGAAGAAAATAGTTTAGTATGAAGAATACTGACTTTGGGTTGACATGGCACCTTCTTAGACGCTCAGCCTCATCTCTCCTCCTCCCTCACCCCAAGCCCTCAAGGCCCAATCACACTGAACCATGTGCTGTTGCCTGAACATAAAGTTTTCAAAACCAAGGTGCCACCTGGCCGGCGTGGCTGACCACTGACCTATGACCCAAGAGGTCACGGTCCAATTCCCGGTCAGGGCACATGCCGGGCTGTGTGGGGTGTGCTGGGGGTTCTCTCTCATCATTGATGTTTCTCCCTCCCTCCCTCTCCCTTCCTCTCTGAAATCAATACAAATATATTCTTTAAAAAACCATAGGTGCCTTAATAGATAGGACTAGAGGCCCAATGCATGAAATTCGTGCAAGGGGCTCAGCCCTCACAGCCCAGCTTCGTCCGGAAGGGCGTCCGGTCTAATTAGCATATTACGCTTTTATTAAAGATGGGGCAAAAGTAGGTTTACAGTTGTGAGTACGTGAAACACAGAGTTTATTCTTGTATTATTATTACTAATGAGTGTATTATTTCCCATGCAAACAGCTGTAAACCTACTTTTGCCCACCCTGTGTGTTCTGGTAAGATACTTGCCCCCTTGGTTCCCTTGGAGTCCAGTGCTCTCCATGTACACCTGCCTCCTCCGCCCACAGAACCTGTCCACACGCCGGTGACACTGCATCTTCAAGCCCTTTTGCACTGTCAGCAACTTAAGGGCAAACACGATCTCTGTGTCCTGTGTGCCAGGCACACAGCTGGCTATGAAAATTCTGAATGGCTAAATATATGAAATTCAGGATAAAGATCAGAAGTAGACAGAGATATGCAAATTGCTGGCTTTAGAAGTGGTAACTTAAGCCAGAAAATGAAAGTTCTCAGAGAAAGCAAAGCCTGAAGTCAGGGCTGACAGAAGAAAAGCAACCAGCTTCCGGGGGAAGCGGGCCTAAGCCAGCAGTTGGACAGCCTTAGTGCTGCTGCGAAGGCGGAGAGGGTCCCGCCACTGCCACTGCACTCACCAGCGTGAGCTCAGCTTCTGGCTGAGCGGTAGCTCCTGCGTTGAACATCTGCCCCCTGGTGGCCAGTGCGCATCACAGGGACTGGTCGTCCGCCCTTGGGCCGATTTACATATTAGCCTTTTATTATATAGGATCCATGTGCACCTCATGATCTGAACCTGCCTCCCCAAAATTCTTACGTTGGAGTTCCAACCACCAATTTTACGGTATTTGGACATAGGGCTTTTAGGAGGTAATTAAGGTTAAATAAGGTCATAAAGGTAGGGTCCTGAGGAAGAGGGAGAGGGAGATGTCTCTTTCCAAATGCACGCACCCAGGAAAGGCCATGTGAGGACACAGAGGTGGGTCTGCAAGCCAGGAGGAGAGCCACACACGCCTCACGCACAGGCGTGTCCGCCCGCTAGAGTACACACACCTCTACTCTAGGAAAAGGGAAAGTTCTCTCCTTACTCTAGAGATTACGTTCAATGGTATTTTTTAGGGTATGATAGAGAACTCTGTGCCAAAGGTAATGTCATAGGAAGATTTTCTCCAAATAAACCCTTTCATGTTCTCTCCTTAACATAGACAGGATACAGAAACTCTTTTTGACCCTACTAATTCTAGAATATTTTTCTCTCTCTTTTTTTAAAAATATATTTTATTGATTTTTTACAGAGAGGAAGGGAGAGAGATAGAGAGTTAGAAACATCGATGAGTGAGAAACATCGATCAGCTGCCTCCTGCACACTCCCCACTGGGGATGTGCCCGCAACCAAGGTCCATGCCCTTGACCGGAATCGAACCTGGGACCCTTGAGTCCGCAGGCTGACGCTCTATCCACTGAGCCACACCGGTCAGGGCTAGAGTATTTTTCTCTTAATTAGCATCCCTTCTTCAGAGAAGTCACGTTCACTGCGCACGTTTGATAGCTGTCTGTCCACCCTCAGTGCCCCTTTCTAAAATACACGGAGGAAGACGCCGCCCACACCTGGTATGTGTTTCCTATATTCTCCTCCAAGTACGTGGTCACTGAAATCTCTCCCATTTTATATGGAGTACATACTTGCTTAAAAATATGCTGCTACACTTCAGTGGAATAAATCTAAAATGCACTTTAAAGAGAGAGAAAGACTGAGGTAAACTGTGAGCTGCTAATATGCAGAAGCAAAAGTAAAGAAAAACAAGTGCGAAGTTTGCTTTTGAAGGAGTGACATAGAATGCCGGATATCGTTAACGTGGTGACTGACTTCAGTATCCACCGCCTTCCTCTATCTCCTCGAACGATCTCGTATCAGACATCAAAGTACACGTCACGCTGAGCCACGGGAGATTCACGTGTCCAGCTCTGGACAAGCCCCCTCCTCCTCAGCAGACATGTCCATCCCGATTCCACGGCAAGAGGACGCAGGGCGGGAAGGAGTGAGGGGACCTCAGCAGCGTGTCGCTGAGGAGGGTGCGCTGAGGAGGCGCCGGAGCTGCAGGAAACCCCGCAGGGCGGAGCGAAGCTGATGGGTCAGGCTCCGGAGGCAGGCCAGCCCCAGGGCGCGGGCCCAGAGCCCAGGAGGGAGCTGGAGGCCCACACAGCACTGCCCAGTGCTCGGCGCGGCCCCCACCCAGGCAGCTGGCGGGGCGACGGGGCGGGCTTGGCCGGAGCAGGTGGCAGCTGAGGACCACCGGGGAGTATTTGCTGAGACTCGAACTTGAACTCGTGAGCGCACAGGACGCAGGCGCCTCGGAGGCGCATTCACAGCAACTCGTCCTGAAAGGCTGTCAGTGGCTTTTCTCTCCGAAGACTCAGGTTACAACGAACCAAGGAAAAGAGGTCACGCTACGGAGGCCAAGCACAGGCTCGGGAAGCACGTCTAACTCTGTGCCGACAAGCACTGCGCAAGCTCCCCCGGGAGCACCCCTCACATGGCAACAGCTCACAGGCCTGCCCCTGACAGCCCCGCCCCCACGCACTCGCACAGCCCAGCGCCCACGAGCACTGCTCTCCCCCTTCTCTCGGAGAAAAGGCGGCGGAGCCCCACTCAGATTTCCACGTGAGGCGACGGCGTAAAGCGGGGACCGTCAGATGGGACTTCAACCCACGATCCTCTGCAGGCCCATCTCCAGCCGCTTCTCTGGAGCCACTAGACACCGGCAGAGCTGCAGCCGTCACAAAGCACCCACCGCACTCCCTAGTCCGTGGCAGCGCCCATTCCACCCCTTCAGGTCAGCGGAGGCCGAGCTCCAGGCCCGGGTACGGCATTCTCACCCACTGTGCGCTCTCACCCACTGTGCCCTCTCACCCGCTGTGCGCTCTCACCCGCTGTGCCCTCTCACCCACTGTGCCCTCTCACCCGCTGTGCCCTCTCACCCGCTGTGCCCTCTCACCCACTGTGCGCTCTCACCCACTGTGCCCTCTCACCCGCTGTGCGCTCTCACCCGCTGTGCGCTCTCACCCGCTGTGCCCTCTCACCCACTGTGCCCTCTCACCCACTGTGCCCTCTCACCCGCTGTGCCCTCTCACCCACTGTGCGCTCTCACCCGCTGTGCCCTCTCACCCACTGTGCCCTCTCACCCACTGTGCCCTCTCACACACTGTGCGCTCTCACCCACTGTGCCCTCTCACCCACTGTGCGCTCTCACCCACTGTGCGCTCTCACCCGCTGTGCCCTCTCACCCACTGTGCCCTCTCACCCACTGTGTCCGCCGCGCGCTGTGCTGCCGTGCTCGGCACAGACCACGAATCACAATGGGCCCTATTCCCCAGCAGGAAGCACCTAAAGTCATCAGGCCGCCCAGCTTACGAGACTCTTAAACAGCAATCCTGCTGGCCCTGTCGCAGTTTATAAACCGGAATCGCAAACACACACGCGTAAGAGAAGGGTGTGCTTTATAGTGAAGGTGAATGGCCGGCTGTGTGGGGACTGACTGAGCCTTCAGTGTCACTGCTTCTCAGTCTGCAAGAACAATGCACACTGACAGCAGTGACACAGCACAGCCGCCCAGCATCTTCATTTAAAAACAGGTATTTGTCCTTCAGAATCTGGAAAAAAACTCAAAGCCTAAGCCAGTGGTTCTCAACCTTCCTAACGCCGCGACCCTTTAATATAGTTCCTCATGTTGTGGTGACCCCCAATGTCATTGTTACAAATTGAACATAATTAAAGCATAGTGATTAATCACAAAAACAATATGTAATTATATATGCGTTTTTCCGATGGTCTTAGGCGACCCCTGTGAAAGGGTCGTTCGACCCCCAAAGGGGTCGTGACCCACAGGCTGAGAACCGCTGTCCT
Source organism: Myotis myotis (assembly GCF_014108235.1). NCBI lineage: Eukaryota > Metazoa > Chordata > Mammalia > Chiroptera > Vespertilionidae > Myotis > Myotis myotis. Next base: position 1,043,088 of record NW_023416357.1, on the reverse strand, counting down.
AAGCAACAGTATTAGTATTAGAATAAGCAATACATACATAAAAATATGTTCAATACACTGCTAAAGAGGCAAAATGATCTGTAAAAACATCATAATTAGTATTTCATTTATATGAAAAAGTATTTGTGTTTATGTCTAAATATACATTAGAAAGCCTAGAAAAATATATAACCAGCTTTCAGATGGTTAACTCTAGAGATGGTACTTAATATCAAATGAGGTAGACAACTCACCTCCTATTGTATAGATTTCCACATTTGAATGTTTGATAATACAACAAAAGATCAAGAGCATTAATTTTGAATTTTAAGAACTGCTTTATCACCATGAAAATGATGGTTTGTTTTTTTTTTTGCTGTGTTTCCTGAAATTATGCTATAAATGGCACTTATTGAAAAAGTTCTAATTTCAAAAGCATTTAATTTTTCTAAGGAAAAGTGAGAGCATTTGCTGAGTGCCCACTGTTGCCAGGTGTTGGCCTATATATTATCTCTAACAATTTCACAAAGGGAAAGACAGTCCCCCAAAATCTGGACATTTGAAAACTTAAAAATCACTAAGTCATAGGTCTAGAAAAGCTAAAATGTAAATCATAAAATAGTCTGAAATGAACATGAAAATACAAATCAAAACTTAAAGTACACAGCTAAAATATTACACATAAAAATGTAGAGCCTTAAATGTATACCTTAGAAATTCATGAAACATTCAATAACTTATTTTTTAAAAGCTCAAGAGAGTAAAAGGAATATAGACCAGAAATGAATAAAATAGAAAACAAAGGAAACACCAGATTAACAAAACCAAGTGAGTTTTTACTGGTTAATGATCAGTCTTGTTAAAGGCTTAAGAAAAACAAAAAAGAAAACACAGACACAGAGATTATTAAAACTGTTAAGGGCACTGACTATATGTCTGGGCTAATTTATCAGAAACTCAGGGACACGAAGTCTCTTGGGTGTGGACGAGGGTGGGTAACAGTGACAGGTTGGCAAGCAGGAAGCCGGGATTTTGACAAGAGTTCCTCTTCTCGCACATCTCCCGGAAGAAGAGAGGCATCCTCTCAGGTCCCTGCCAGCCCCTGATCCCGCCAGCCCAGCCGGTCTGCACACAGACAAACCACAGGCTTCCTTCTTGGGCCGCATGGGTGAGGGGAGCTGCCCTGTGTGACCCAGACACATCCTAACCAGGGCGCGGGCGGCTGGCCACCCTCATGTCTCCACGGTGGGCAAACCAGGGAGGAGACAGGCAACCTCAGCACAGCGCACAGGGAAACGCAGCCCGGGAACTGCCGCCAGGAACTGATGTCTCCCAAGGAGGAGGGGACAGAACCCACTCCTGAGAAACCTCCTCCTTCCCAGCCACCCAGCCGGCGAATGCGGGGCCGTGTCTGCGTTTTCCTCGTGTATATTTGGGTCTAACAGCTGAGCCCACAGCTACTTCTGTAAAACGCGCTCCCACGAACCCTCTCATTTTCTCCGTTTGGCGTCAAGGTCGAAAGTAAATAAAGCTTTTGGCTCTATACGACTTTGTGCTACCTGAGCAGTTTTTAGAAAGTTCTACTCATTCCAAACTTAAGGAATGTCCTTTATTTGGTGTCTAATTCAGTTCTAACGAAATACACATTTTCTCGCTTTCTCTGGAAACAGGTGTTGCGAGCTCTGCCCAGACCCACCGGGAAAGGCCTCCTGCTGACCGACCGGAGCTCTGCCCCCGTGGGAAGGGCCGGCAGGTCCACAGGGGAGAGTCACTCAGGCTTTTACCAACTTGAGTGAAACGCACAGGTTTGCCAGGGGAGACTGCCCCCTGCTGGCCAGCCCTGTCCTGACGCAGGCTTCGCCAGGAGACTCAGAGGAGAGTGAAGTTATCGAGCGGAAAGGGGACGCTGCCCATGCGATGAGACTGCGATCACTCGGTGACAGCAGCCGTGACCTTGGAAAGAAAACCAAAGTCGACCGGGCCGGCTAAAGGATGAACTCCAGGAAAGGGTGGGGACACCGTAGGTGGTGCCAGGGAAAACGAAGGGCCACTTGGTGAAAATGTCACCAACAGTAGGTGCCTTTCACTGAACGCTCACCCTGCATCCTGACTGTTAATCCTCCAACAACTTTAAAAGGTAAACATGACATCGTTTTGAAGATGAAGAAACCTGCCCAAAGCCACTCAGGCTGAGACTTCGGTCAAGAGGCCATGAGCCTGCTGACCCCACAGGTCTACGGACAGACGCCACCTACAAAGAGCTGAGTAGAAAGAGCACAGGCAGCAGGCCATGGGGGCTGCCAGAAGGAAGGGGTGCAGCAGCAGGAGAGACAAGTGCACTCACCTTCTGGTAAAAGGAGGGAGGGGAGAACCTGCGCCACTCAAAGGAAAATGAGGGCAGGAGAAGGCACAATTGTGTGGCCTTTGTCTGTATTGCAAAGATCCGAGAGTGGGAGGAGGTGATGGCCTGGGGTGGGGGGACTTAGAATAAGGACGGAGGAGCTAGATCCAAGGGAGACGCAAGCACAGGGAGACAAGGCCACCAGAGAAGGGCCACCTGAGGTTCCTACCCTCCCCCACAAGGCGGCTTCTCATCTGTGCTGCCCGGCGGTGCGGTCAGGCCCGGGTCCTCCGTGGAAAGGCCAAGTCCAGCTATGAGTGTTGGCTCCACCTTTCCCAGGTTGTACTGCCCTTGGCCCTCTGGCCCCGATGGCCCAGGAAGGCAACGGGGAAGAAAGGGCAAGAACACGTGGGCCCCGTGTCTGCACCATGTGAACACGTATGTCACTTGCATCTTCCCGGCGCGACACTGGCACACAAGCTCCGAGGCGGAGTGGAGAGCTCTGCGATGTTCACTGACAGCCAAGCACCCAAGGCAGTGCCCAAGCACGACAGGCCCTCGGCACACACTCCACACAAAGAGCCGCCTTGTAGAACAGGTATTCTCACCCTGCTCTCAGAGGAGAGGGTGACTCAGAGACGACCAGGAGGGACAAAGCCACACGTGTAACAAGGGTGAGATCAAACATGCCCACCACCAGCACCGCCCGCACTGGCCGCTCGGAGCGGGGCGCGGCTCCGCGGCAGGTGAGGCCCGGGAGGCCCACGGGAGGGGCAGGGGAGCAGTGGTGGGAAGGGAAGGCTCACATGCAGACTGGCCGTCAGCCCTGACAGTCAGTGGGGCCTCCAGGATTCAAACAGGTACTTGTCTGACTCGAAGTCAGTCCTAAGTGAGCTGGAAACAGTCCGCCTGCTAAAAAGGGAGGCGGGGGATTCCCGGGGGTCCTGGAGGAGGAAAAACACCCGCCGGCAGTGGGCCATGGAGTGGGCAAGGCACTGAAGCTCGGGAGCGGAGCTAAGGGACAAACAGGTGCTCCCGCTACAGCAGGGTCGGGCACGAGGAGTCAGAGAACACGACGGGCAGCGAAGCTCCAGCAGGAAGGGTCTGACCCCCGGTAAGTGATGCGAGTGTTTCCCGGGCAAGTGAGACGTCAGCACCGGCTCTGAGCGGAAGGCCTGGAGTCTGCGAGGCGGAGGGGAGGGGCAGGGCGGGCCAGGCGGGAGGCCAGTGGCAGAGGTCAATGTATACACAAGGTCCCTTCACCCCCACTATCCTGGGTTTCACCTTCTGAGGTTTCAGTTACCAGTGGTCAACCTCGGTCCAAAAATATGAAATGGAAAACTCCATGTCATCACAAGAAGGCGAGCCAGCACCATCAGACACCTGAGAGCGACCACGGCCCTAGAATTCATTAGTATGGTGTTATAACTGTCCTCTCTTACTGCTGGTTACTGTTGTTAATCTTAGGGTGCCTCACTTATAAATAAGGGAAAGGTCCGTGTGCACAGGAAAATACAGTATATATGGGGTTCAGTACTATCCGCGGTTTCAGGCACCGACTGGGGTCCCGGAAGGCACTCCCTGTGATGGGGGGTGGGGGGGGTACTGTATTTGAGAATGACTCAGAGATGGCACCCCAGGCATCCAGGGGCAAGAGGTCAGAGAACGGGCGCCTCAGCTTCTGGAGACACCTACCTTCTGGTCACGGCTGCGGGCACCACCTCTGTGGCCGACATGGTTTTACTATAAAAAGACCAAGTTATCTTGCTGGTTTTTTGTTTTGTGTTTAAGTTGGGACAAAGGGGGGAAAAGACACTGAATGTAGGTGACATTTACCAAAGAAGGCTTTCACTGTGTGTGGTTTTCTGTCAACAATGACCTATAATATCCTCCACCTTGGCGTCTCTGAGTTCATTAAGACCCTTAAAATAAGCACGTATATACTAAAAGAAACATCCAAAATGGCCATGCGGTTCTCACTGTGAACTCAGATTTCTGCACAGAAAACAACCAGCCCATTTGTGCCCCAACAAACATAAAAACAGGGAGTCGGTCACCTGCTGCTTCCCTCCCCAGAGGCTGAGAGCCCGGCCACAGCTGCTCCTCCCTCACTGGGAAGGTCACAGCCCCAAACTTTCCATGGGCTGGGCTCTGAGGGCGGGCGGGCGGGCGGGCGGAGGCTGGCGGACAGGGTGTGGGAGACAGCTGATCTGTTTTCTACTTTACTTTCTCCTCGGCCCTGATCAGGAATCTATTTTGGGCTTCTTTGGTATTTGAAGCTACAACTATAATCATTTCTCAGGCAAAACACACTCTATTTACATGAAATTGGAGTTTTGGGTGATATCAGCACATTCTGAAAGAGGCAAAAACGACAGCAAAACCGTCGGGTCACACTGATACCTGCATGGCTGTCTCACTAGAGGTGAGCCACCCGGTCCCATGTACGTGACGCTGGAGGTGCTGCCGGGGGAGGACAGGGAGAGCTGCCTGCAGAAGAGCACACGGGGGCCTTTCCTTTCCCTGTGTCTCCATTGTGGGGCTCCCTCTTCTGAACCCTAAGGTGTCTGAATTCAGACTGGTACCCGGCAGTGAGTTTCACTAGGTGTAGACTGTAAACCCACTCGAATGCTGGCTTCAGCTTCCACCCCACGTTCCACACTCCTGCCCCACGCCCATGCTCCACCTGCCCCACCCTACATCCTCCCCTCACCTGCCTCAGTGCGTGCCCAGGGCGGGTCCTGGGCAGCGCTGGCTCTGCAGTCAGATGCCCTGGCCAGGTTTAGCGCTGGCACCTCCCATGCCTCCTGAGCACATGGGCAAATTACTTGCCATCTGAGCTCAGCCTCCTCTTATGGCTAAAGTGAATAAGTACTAATTACGAACCTCCCAGCACTGCCCACACTCAGAGCCCAGCAATGTGCCTGACGCAGCACCTGGCACAGGAAGAGCCCTTCATAATAAACGCTCTTCCCTGACAGTTTGCTGCCGCCCCCTTCACAGCCCCTGCGGTCTGAGTGCCCGGGGCCTGGGACACACACAGGCCCGTCCCGACATGGAGTCCTATGCTGCAGTCATTTCTCTCCAGCAAACAGAGTGAGTCTGGGTCACCTGACCCCCGCCTCCAACAGAGACCAGCATGTTCCTGCCGACAGTCAATCAACTGCCTGAGAACAGACTGCCCGCTGATGTGGTCTTATTGTTAGAGAAAGAAGTGCTGGGAGAGAGGGGGGCACAGGAAGGCGAGAACACAGTGAGATGGTCTGACAGGTGTCCCAAGTTTCCAGAGTTTATACAAGGATGTGGTATACTGAACAGCAGCACAGAAATGGCAAATCATCTAAATAATAAAAAATGAAAGTTAAAGTGGATTATGCCAAAATACAAAGAGTATATGCAGCAATATCCCACTATTTTTTTTAAAGCATGTGTTTTTGTTGTTTTTTTAAAGTGTGAATTCATACACATGAAAAAAGCACTGGAAAGATATATAACCAAAATGTTAAAAAGGGTTTTCTCTGGGCGATGGGGAGATTAGTAGTAATATTTTATTTTCTGGGTTTTCTATTTACCAATTTATTACATGTTAATTTTACAAGGTTTGGAAATAAATAATTATTTTTAAAGAAAAAAGCTAATGGAGATCTCACTAATGATGAGAGTATTCCATAGCCAATACTTAAGTACATTATGCTAAACGCACACAAGGAAACACCATGTATTTCCAAAGCCAAAGTCGTCTCTTCCACACTCTACCATGATGAGAAGCGGCTCTGGTGAAAAGGCGATTCCTCACCTGGAAGCCTGTGAGCGGATGCCCAGGACACTCCCTCCAGCACTGACCTCCTGCACGCAGTCACCTTCGCTAAAGCAGGGGCACGAGGCCCAGGACGCACTGGGTCTGCCCTCCCAAGGCCTTCGAGGTGAGTTCGTGAGACGCGTGGCCACACAGAGGCTGATTCTTAAGCTGACCGTGCGTCTGGCCCGTGAATGGTGCTGATCAGTAGTCACCTGGTGCCCGGCAGAAACAAGGTTTCCCCCGGCTCCGAAGGCTGGCCCATAGCCACCCACCTCGCAGGTGGTGTAGGCGGGAATCAAAGCGCAGGCTCCTCTTTGAAGTCGTGTCTAGTTTGTTAGTCTTTAGTTTAAAGGAAGTATGACCAGTGGGTTCATCGGAGTATGATTTAAGCTTGTAAAACGAAGCATCCTACACCCGGTGAGAACACCTTCAGGCTCAGAAAGCCCACCCAGCCAGCTCCCTGACCACAAAGGCCCTCGGAGAAGCTGGCGTGAACCTCTCCTGCAGCAGCAGGCCCGTCCCCAGCACAGGCCGCCGAGTAGAGCTGGCAAACACTCGTCTTCTCCAAAAGCCACACACACAGCCTCTCAAGAGGCGGGGTGCGCATATGTAATAACTTAATCAATAAAAAAAAAGAAGAGGCTGGGTCTGCTGGATGGGGCCGGTTTTCAAACCGATAAGGAGACGGCTTTAGCAACTGAACTTGTAAAGAAGAAATCAGACTGGCTTGATGTCACCATTCCGGTACAAAAATAGTTATCTCCGTGCCCCAAATATACTAGGAAATGATTCAAGAACCAAAACTACAAATAAAAATGTTTAAATAAACAACCAAATAAAATCCAGACCTGAGCCCTCAACTGCTTTTCCTTTTCATGCCCCTCCCCCACTGCGAGGATTTGTGTTTTAAATCTTAAGGGTGCTTATGTAAAGTGCATCGTGTCTAGTCTGAAATTACGCCAAACGGCAAGGTTCAGAAACCAAAATAAAGTCACACTAAGGTGTGTCCCAGAAGAAAATAGAAAAACTCTCACTCTGGCAGGAAGTCTCCAAAGTGGCGTATCTAAATTAGTAAGCTTTGTTTAAAATACACACACGCTTTTTTTAAAGGCACACAAGCCAAAAGCGTTTGGTAAAGTTCTTTTTTTACAACGGTTATGATTATCGCAGTAGCAAATCATATGTTTCCCCAAAAATGTACGTTTGTATCACTCAGGTTATTTCCTATGGAAGATAAGGTGGAGAAGGACGGACTCCCGTGAACTGTCCTTTAAGGCTCCGCGTGCGCACACACACGCGCACACACACGCACGCGCACACACACGCGCACACACGTACACACGCACGCACACACACACGCACTCGCATGCACGCACACGCATGCACACGCACACACACACACACACGCTCGCATGCACACGCACGCACACACACACACACACACACGCTTGTTCCAGGAGGAACGAGAAGGACTCAGGCAGGAAGGCCCGGGGCCCGCGCAGTGCCAGGGCGCAGTGTCCTCTCTGTGGTGCGAGTGAAGAAACGGAAGCCTCGCGAGACTGAGTACCACGTGTGACCCGAAGCAAGAACTGTAGCAAAGCAGGTTTGAAGCTTCCGATCCCACCTGGTGCCAGCTACTTGGCAAACAGCAGCATCAAGGAACCCACTGTTCTCGGCAGATTCTGTCAGAGCAGCTCCACCATCCCTGTCCCACTGGCTCAAAATGGTACCCGCCTGGCAGGGTCCTTCTTCCCCGCAGCCTCCTGCCCCTGCGCCCCTGCGGCCCTGACCGCGGCTCCCAGCCTCAGCGGTGAGCCTGCCCGGGCTCTGCTCACGGCTGCAGGAAGGCCTTCAGGTGCTTTTCGTAGGTCGGCCAGTCAATATTTGGGCCTCTTGCCCCTTAAGCTACCACACGCTCCCTCTCAGCCCCCCTCCGTACAGGAAGCAGCAATAGCCCCATTTCCACTCCTCAGCCCCTCCGATGTGGAAACGGCTTTACCTAAGGTTATCGGTGACCCCGCGGAGCCACCCAGTGGACGCTTCCCAGGCCTGGCCTCACTGCTCTCCCGGGAGAATGCGGGCATCGTCCGTCCCCTGCAGCCAGGCCCTCTCTCTCGGGGGCCCAGTGTTCCCTCCAACCAATCCGAGAGGCTGGTGTTTCTGAAGCGCAGTCCTAAGGCCTTTTCCTTCCCACTCTCAACTGGCTGTGAGATGTCCTCCATTCCCGTGACGGTAATTACTGAACCGGCCACTGGCTCCCCGCCCAGGGCGCTCCTCGGAGCCGAGGCCCACTCACCCGCACGAGCTGGCACTTCCTCTGGGAAATCTCCAGGCGCCTTCAGCAGCACGCTCCCCACCGCCTCCCTCCCCTCCGTCTCCCCAGCTTAGGAACCTGTGTGTGAAACCCCCAGCTCAGGAACTGGCCTGGAACCAACATCTGTCCGTTAGACAAGCCACAACTTTCAGAACCACGCCTCTGACCCCACATTCATGTCACCAAAACCTGTCCGTTTATCCTGCGATGTCTCAAACCTGTCCACTGCTCTCCGTCCTCACCCCTCTGTGGCCTCACTACCACCACCTCCTCTGGGCCTCACCGATCCCCCCGACCTTTGTTCCCGGCTCAGAATGCACTGCTCTACCCCGAGCCAAAGTCATCCCAGAACGCCACCCCTTCCCGTCCAGAACCCTTCCACAAAACACCGCAGGGCCCATTCCCCATCATACACTTACTGGCTCATTTTTGTTCATTTGCATCTCAACCGGCTAAGACGGTGGTTCCCAACCTTCTGGCCCTTTAAATACAGCTCCTCATGTTGTGCCCCAACCATAACATTATCTTCGTGGCTACTTCATAACTGTCATGTTGCTACTGTGATGAATCGTCATGTAAATATCTGATATGCAGGAGGGTCTTAGGCGACCCCTGCGAAAGGGTCATTCGACCCCAAAGGGGTCGCAACCCACAGGTTGAGAACCGCTGGGCTAAGACAAAGCCAACTACTTTCACCGCTAGCTCACTGGTCGAGCCCTTTAAGTTACCTAAGCAAATTGCCACTCACTGGAAAATCACTCGCAATGTTAAACCCTTAGCAAGGGGAGTCTGTGCAAACCAGTATCCTCATGGAAGGCAACCGGCTCACTAGCTTTTGGACTTGGTCAGTAACGGGACCACGTCAGCGGCAGCCGCAGCCTCCGTGCGCGGGAGCGGGGAGCGCTGGTGGAGCTCTCCACCACCAGCTGGGAAGTGGTGCCCATAACCTGTCCAACAAGTTTCGATAACATCACAATTTAAGGAGCCTTCTCTCCAGCTGGGCTAATGGGTCAGAGAGACAGTGCTGGGAAGGAGCCACGGACAATGCCTTTCTCTTAGCCACGCTGTTCGAAAAAAAGCGAAAAACCGCCTCTGCTGCGCGCTTCGGCCGACGGCATCCTCTGCTCGGTGTCTCCCAGTCCCACGGGCGCCGCCCGGTGCGGGAAGACATTCCAACCAACGGAGCTTTGGGTTCCGTTCCGGGTCAGGACACAAAACTCGGCTGTGGGTTCCATCCCTGGCAGGGCACGGGTCAGAGGCAACCGAGGATTTTCTGTTTCCCTTTCGCTTTCTCTGTGCCTCTCTCCCCATGTCCCCCTCCCATACCTAAAATCAGTAATAGCCTCAGGTGAGGATTTTAAAAAGTGTTTTTTTAAAGCAGAAGCTCTGCCCAGCAAGTGTGGCTCCGCAGCTGAGCGTCAACCTAGGAACCAAGAGGTCACTGGGTTGTGGGCTCGGTCCCCAGGAGGGGGCGTGCAGGAAGCAGCCAATCAATGATGCTCCTCTCTCATAGCTGTTTCTATCTCCCTATCCCTCTCCTCTCCTCTCTAAAAATTAATAAAAACATGGTGTTTTTGTAAAAAAAACAAACAAAAAAAACAAATCAGATCTGACTGCAGTACCTGCTTCCGGAGAGAAATAGGTTAGAAGTAATCAAAACGTTTCTTACAGTGATCTGGGCACTAAAAACTGAATACAAACCAGGGCTCAATTTCAGTGCTGTTTAAGCTGAAGCTGGAGCTCCACTAAACAATGTTCCAGAGGAAAAGCAGCCAGCGTGCGGCACCAAACGTGAAGAACAGCCTGGTCCGCGGGGCCGAACGGCTCCCTGGCTTCCTAGCCTCACGATGACAGCAGCAGCACCGGCAGACTGGCCACACCCCCCACGCCCTGCCTCAGCCCAGCCCAGCCCAGCTCAGCCGCAGCACGACCGGGAGGCACTGGGCCGCATCTTGGTCCTCGTTAGAGGCGGACAGCGGACAGCGGACAGCGTGAGCGCCTGCCACGCCGCACAGTCAGTGGGAAGAGACGGGGAGGCCCGCACGGTCCCTCTCGACAGTCAAAGCACGGGTCTCGGGAGCGATCGCTGAAAGGCGTTCTTCAGGACACCTGCCCGCTACCCGGGCTCCTAGGAGGGAGACCCGCTCTCTCCCGGCCTCGGGCTGCGGCGTCTCAGCACCAGGCCACACCGCAGGTCACTCCTCAGGCTCTCGCACAAGCCAGGAGCCGCTGAGGCCGCGGGTTCGTCTTACTCTCCCACCCTCCTGGGAAAACAGTGCCCAGTGCCAGGAAGAGGAGGCGGCCGCTGCCTGAGTTTTGTGAGGGCCGCGCGAGTTCACCCAGGACAGTTACCGAGCTCGGTGGGCGTCGGGAGCACGGCTCTCTTCCCCTCGTTCGCCTCTCCAGCAGCAGCCCCAACTCCTCTCCCTCCCAGCGGAGCTCCACGAAGCCCAGGCAAGGCCGGCGGCTTACCAAGCTGCCAACCCCCTCCAGACCCCTCCGCGACGCCTCCTGTATGTCATTTTCCTGGGCCCCACCCTGCAAAGACTCCGGACACACTTCCCAGCAGTGACCGCTGGGCGCTCCGCCACAGGTTCTGCATGCCTCTGCTGGGCTGAGGCACTGACGGTGGCTGCATGGGACTCGCGTGGAGAGCAGCGGAGGGCAGGGTCTCCCTCCTGGGCAGGGATGCCCAAGGGGTGGCGCTATTGAGGAAGTCTGTGGCTGTGCGACTCAACGGGGCACCTTAGCTCCATCTTGCAGGATGCACGCCCCTGGCACTCTCAGCAGTCGTCAGGAGTGTGAATTAGAAAAATTAAAGCGCCACCTTCAGACAGCAGACACAGCTCAGAGTACAGGGAGCAGCAACAGCCCGGGAGCCCTCATACAGAACCAGTCATAGGCATCCCGGCCTCCTGAACTAATCGCTGCTTCTACAGCCAGCGAATCCTGGTCCCTCCTTCCCCGCCCTCTCCATCCACGGCCACCTTTCCCAAACCCAGACCAATCTGCTTTCAGAAGTCACCTCCTCAGAACTGCATTTCCCAGCTCCAAACCGCACATCTCACCTGGTTCCACGGGTTTCCAACTCTCCCGCCACCTGCAGACGGACATGGCCTAGCCCAGGGGTGGGCAAACTTTCTGACTCGAGGGCCACAATGGGTTCTTAAACTAGACCGGAGGCCGGGACAAAAGCATGGATGGAGTGTTTGTGTGAACTAATATAAATTCAAAGTAAGCATCATTCCATAAAAGGGTACGGTCTTTTTTTTTTAGTTTTATTCATTTCCAACGGCCGGATCCGGCCCGCGGGCCGTAGTTTGCCCCGGCTGGCCTAGCCGCTCCCTGAGCCAGTGGCGCAGAGACTGCACAGGCCCGGTGGGCGCTGAACAGGGCAGTCATCATCCACGACGTTCAGAAATGAGTCCCAGAGTCACTGCTGAGAAGACCACAGCTGCCCCCGCACTCCAGCCACACGGCCTTTCTGTTACAGATGCCCTTTGCCCCTTTGGCCCTCGACGCCTGAGCCTCCCTCGCTGGCCTCCTCTCCCCGCCCCTCCCTCCCACTGGCTTTCATCCTCAAATCTCGCTCAGATGGCCCCTCCCCGGAGGAGCCTTCCCCGAGGTCTGCCCCCAGCACCTGCCTCCCAGCCTGTTTTACTTCCTTCAGCGCGTGTACAAACACCTGTAGTTGTCTCACACATTATTAGAGACCTTATCTTCTGCAGGGATAGTGCCAGCTCCTAGCACTGCACTAAGCACACAATGGCGTTCACTAGATAAACAAGTGAAGATGAAGACAGGCCAACACTTTGAAGCCTGAACACTGCGCTCATGCACCACCACGCATCACAGTGCGTGCCACCTGACTGGAGAAGAGGGGGGGGGTGCTGCACAGTGTCCCCCGCCCCCTCCTCAGCTGCCGGCTTCATTGCAGAGAGCAATTACGTTCATAGAGTTTACACAAGTGAGGATGTACAGTTAAGGTCACTAAAACGTCAGGACTGTTGAGCCTACTCTTTACCGGGGGAGGACGATCTCCAAGGCCCGGGCAGTAAGAACTGCGCCGGTGAGCAGAGTGCAGCAGCTCCTTCCCGGATGAAGCTGAAATCCAGGAATTCCCTCTGTACAAAGCAAGAGCTTTTCCACTTGTTTAACTGCACACAGCACACTCCCAGACAGCTGTTCCCACCACCACGGGATCACCACCCCCCGGAGGTCACACATGGGGTTGTCACACGACTGATAAAACTCGCCCCCTCAAGATGCCGTCAGCTTCAAGACATTCCACGACAGCTCACGGGAAAGGTTTTAAAGGGTTTGTGCCCCTAATACAAAACTAGTTGATGTTATTTCTACTAAAATAATTAGGTTACAGTTGGTAGGGTTACAGAGAAATAATTTCTACGACAATCATACACTGCACCCCAGTGCAGGCACTGTGCTCAGCCCTTCCATGTGGACTCGGTCAGGCCTCCGGGCAACGGTGTGAGGCAGGGACTGGCGTCAGCACCGTGCGGACACGGGGGCACAGGGAGGACACTGGGCGAGAGTCCCCAGCTCCTGAATGGAGGCGCTGGAACGGGGATCTAGAGTCCATCACTAGACTCTGAGGTCTCTCTAACGTTTTAAAGAAAAATGTAGTTTATAAAGAGTGAGCCATTCCCAACGTTAGGCTAGTTTCCATTAAGTAAAGACAACTCCGAACCTCCGGGGCTTTAAACCTGGACAGCAAGAAGGTGGAAGGCAGCAGGAGAGCAGGAGGAGGAGGAGAGAGGGGAAAGGAGTGAAAATGAAAAACAGGGTCAACGGAGAAGAGGGGGGCAGAGGGCAGGCGTGACCACTGCTCACAATAATACATGGGGAGTGCTTTTCTGAAGAGAGACCAGGTCAGGCCGATACAGCCCCAACTACTTGTCACCAGGACTGTGTTTCTAACCTAAATGCTGAATGAAGCTCCTAAGTTAGGAGGAAGCAAACAACTAACATCCCAATTCCTTCCCATCAACGGAAACTACACGGGAACTGGGTTCACTTAAAATCCTGGAGCCTGGGGACTTTCTAGCGTCTGCCTTTAGCGGGGGGCACAGGAGCAAGGAGACGTCAGTCCCTTACCCCAAAGGATCAGGATGGCCCCAAGCCGGGTAACAGGTGGGAAACGTGGGAAAGCTCAGTCACAATGACTAAGCAGGAGAGAAAGCAACAGATTCACAGGACGCACATGAGTCTGCAAAGCATGTAATTCAGAGCGAGTCTGAGGAAGAGTGTGCGTTTCAGAAACCCAGAGGGGAGCCTGTCGGAGCATCTCCGTCGCTATCCAAGAGGACGAGCCTAGTGAGCCCTCAACCGCATAAAACCAACCAGAGCCACGCAGACCGGAAAAGCCGTGCAGCAGGGCCAGCCTGACCCCAGATGCCGCCAGGTCTCACCAACTGCCGTTCGTTTTCTGGGGGGCAACAACCCAGCCGACCTCCCGCAGTTTGGTTCATAGATGCCGCCGCCGGCAGGCGACCAGCACAGCACTGTCCTACCTGCTCATCTACATGCAGACGCCCCTCCACCCACCGTGGGGTGAAGTCCCCGCAGGCCCATCCTCAGTTGAAAATGCACTGAATACTCTGACCTGCGAACCTCACAGCTCAACCACGCCGCCCTGAAGCGTGCTCAGAACACGGACACTGGCCTGGAGTTGGACAACCATCTTGAATTTCAGCCCGTGGGTGACTGCCTTCCTCTCCTCACCCGAAGCAGGAGACAGGATGGGCGCTCTGTAGACACGACGGGATGGGAAAGCACTATCCCCAAACCGCTGGCGGGGGGAGCACTGTGGAGCGCCTGACCTTTCCCCTCGCGACCCAAGGCGGCCCCTGCCCAGCAGCGCCGAGGACGTCCGCCTATCACTAGACCAGGAAAGGACCAACATTTAAAATCCCAAGGATGGTTTCTATTGAATGTGTTCGCTTTCTGTAAAGTCAAAAAAAAAAAAAAATAGAAGTGGCACTGCCCTAACTGGGGGGCTGTCTGTACCTAACAACGCACGGCACCTACTAAAGATTAAACCAACACGCGCAACTATTTAGCAAGTGACTCTCGCAAACTACATGGTCACCCCCCCCGCACCCCCATGGAAAAGGGGCCCAGGCTGCGGGTCAGGAGCGAGACCACTCCTCAGGGATACGACTTCGGGGGCAGAACGAGGTCAGCATTCTGGTGAAAGCCACGGGGAGGAGAAGGCACAGAATTCCACAGCCCCTAGTAGTCGCTGCCCAGGTCTAGCTGCCAGATTTGATCTGACCATTGACTCTGATTCGGCATAATGGTGAGCCCACACCCGGAGCTCGGCCCACACCCGGAGCTCGCCGAGGAACCCCCGCCCTTCCCGGAAAGCCCACGCTGGGGCCATGAGCTCCTGTTTGCACCTGCTCTTAGGGCAGCTGTCACTGGCGTCAAACGCAGCAAGTGTATGGTCAGGAGTGTCCAGGCAAAACCAAAACCAAACACAGCGCCCTCCAATAGGGGATTCAAGAGAACGTAGTGAAGGACCCATCTTCAAGGTGCAGGCAGGACCTAAGGAGGACAGCAAGGGGGTGAGACACGCCCAGGCGAGCACGATCAGGAGGCCACTATCACCGCAGGCCCACGGGGACCAGAAGGGACCAGACCCAGCAAACTCTGTAACTGTAGCCGGCAGGGAGGCCACCGATCGCTGTGACCTGCTCACGAAACACAGAGCAGCTCTGCAACACAAACCAGGCCCTGCCCATGTCAACCAGCCAAGGCCAACCAGCAGCGAAAAGCAAGGGCTCAGCGCAGTCCACGGAGGTCACTTCCCCGAGCACAGGGCAGGCGGAGGGAGGCCCTGGAGGCACAGTGACCACCTCCCAGCAGACACAGGTCCCAGAAAGGCCATCAGCTCCCCCAAAGCCTCCACCTCGCGGGCAGCCCAGGGAGTCTCACACACAGGCACCTCCTGAGTCCGACTACCTAGCACCTGGGGAAGGGACAGGCGGATTCTGAGAGGAACGCCAGGTGCCTCTTGTCATTTCTGCTTCGCTACAAGTAAACAGACGACCATTTACCTGTAATGAATCATATGAGGCAACGCCCTTCCCTGCACTCAAAGGGCACCTATTCCAAACCCCATTATTATCCTTATCGGGGTGGACTATAGCCTCGTTGGCTCTCCCTCATAGACCCTGAGCGCCTACAGGGCCGGGATGGTTTGTCATCTTTGTGCCCCTAGCGCCTACCATGGGCCCGGCACAGAGGGAGCCTTCCTTCAGCGTGCACTGAGTCGATTCGTGGACTGGGAGTCCATTTCCTGGCAGCCTAAAGCCATGGTGGGTAAAGTCTCGAATGGCCCCCAGCAATGAAGCACCAGTAAGTTTTATTCGGGACGTGGTTTCCCCCCTGGACAAAACACGCAGCTCCTGCCCTTCCCGCCCTCTGCTCGCTGGGGAGCAGCTTCCTGTGTCTCTGAGGCCTTTCCCACCATCCCCGAGCCCATCACCCAGAGAGCGACGGAGGGCAAGACGACCCTCCGCCTCAGAAAGGAGCCAGTTCACAGCAGCTCTCCCAGGTCTCTCTTCCAGGACTGGCCCCACTGAAGACGCGAATAGCCTGGCTGTGGGATTCATGTTTCCAGCGATGATACCTTGACTTGGGGGCAGAATGCTTGCTTGCACGCACACATATGCCCGCATACTCACACACAGAGGACACGTTTAATGGTCACTTCAGCAGACATGACCGTCTGTGAAATTATAAAGCAGCGTGTAACACAACACAGAGCCCTGTCCCAGTACAATGGACACGCCGGATGACGGGTGTCATTATCAGAGCCCGAACACATTCGCGTTGTAATTATGAGCCATTCTCACAGAGCCCTGTACTTAGGAAGTGCCCAGTCATCTTTCTGTTGGCACAGTCAGCCCTTACCTGGAGATGCCCCCCAGGAAAAAAGCTCATGCCAGGTTGATAACCCCCTTTGGCTCCCATGGCTGTAGGCTGCCCCATCTCCTGCCGCCAGGAGGGTGAACAGGAGCAAACTTAAAGTGACTCAGACCCCACTAGAAGGGGAGTTTGCTCTAAAAACACACTGTCTTCCCAAACGCCACCCGCAAAGGGCGCTCTCTGCTGCACCACTGTCCCTCCCTGCTGTCTGTCAGTCGGTGTGGTTACGTCTCCTGTCACCTTAGAACCACACTGAACCGGGCAGTACCTCATTTTCTGTTTAGAAAAGGGGAGTTTGGGTCTTATCACAATACACTGAATTGCCTTAAATGAAGCTCTAGTAACACAAAAACAGATGAAACACGGTTCAAACAGATCTTTTCCTAAAACATACTTAATGCCTAAATCCCCACAACCAGGCTTTTCCTAAACCACCAAAGGCACTTCGACCCCAGGCACAATCTTATCTTCCTGAGCCATCGGCTGTCCCGTGACTCTCGCCAACGCAGACTGGGCGGCTGCATCACGCTGAACGCAGACCCCGGAGCTATCCTCACTCAGACCGCAGGCACAGGCCCTCCCGCGGGCACGGGCCCTCCCGCCGGCACCCGGGCCCTCCCGCCGGCACACCCTGAAGAGGCAAACAGCATGGACACCCACGGAGCGGCCCTGTGGGTAACAGCACGAGCCTCAGCACCTCAGAGCGTGGAGTCTCACTGCCAAGCAGCACAGGTGAAAACACACACGTTTGTCTCCTGAGTTAGTAGCTCCCCTCGGGGAGGAAAAGGGGGAGCTGATGTGTAATTCTGACAGCACACCCCACCGGCAGTGACGGGAGGCTACCCAACCCGCCAGAATTGTCCAGATCGGCTCTGGCTGAGATCCCTCTTCCTTGGCGGAAATGTAAGTGAAGTGCGGCGACACTGAGGACAAGTTAAAGCCCATCTTAAAACTTAACATCTTTACCGAAGGTAAACTTCCTGTTGAAAACAAGTAAATTTTAATGTATGTCATGCAATCATACGGTCCTGACATCCGAGACGACTACTTGTCTTTCTATAAAAGCGGTTCCAAAACTGCGTTTCCTCTTCCTAACCTCACCCTACAACTCGCTGCGGAACAGTACAGTGTCCTGGTGAACAGTGACGGTCTCATCGACAACCAAAAGGGATTTTTCCTCCAAAAGACCCACCAGGGAGCAGACTGTGCGAGTCTTCAGCAGGACTGCAAGCCCTGGGCAGCCGGCCCAACCCGGGGATGACCTATTCCTGACGCTGCTGGCGGCAACCCTGCACCAGGATGGTCTGAGGTCACAGACCTGCCACCCGGGATGCTCTGAAGTCACAGACCTGCCACCTGGATGCTCTGAGGTCACAGACCTGCCACCCGGGATGCTCTGAAGTCACAGACCTGCCACCTGGATGCTCTGAGGTCACAGACCTGTCGCCCCAGAAGCTACCCGGCCTGACGCCTGAACTGAGCGGGGCTGCCTGCACCTCCAGGGTCCTCCCGGGGTCTCCACGTGCACGGGCAGCTCCCAGCACACTGCCTCGCAGGACACACGCTGGAGAGGGCGACGTGCCTCGGGACGGCTCCAGTCCCGCGCCTACAGGCAGGAGCACCAAGCAGCAGGCGCCGGCGCTCCCGGGAGGGAGGACCGGGACCATCGCGGGGCAGGTGAGCGCGGGGCGGGGCGGCAGGGCGGGTCTGGGGCGCACCCCCAAAAGCACAGGCAAGCTAAGCTCCTGCAGCTCTGGGGCGGAAAGCTGGCCCCGCACCCCTCAGCGACTGACCGCGAACCACCCGGGAGCACCTTCTGATGAGGGGCGTCCCGGGCTTTTACGGACGGAAAATGAAGCTGCTTCCCGGCCAGGAGAGGCAAGCGGCGGGCCGGCCTGCGGGACCCCGCCCCCGCCCGGCTGCAGCCAGCGCCCGGGCCGGAGCAGGGGGCAGCGCGGGCGGCGGACCTACCCAGCAGCACACACAGCAGATCCAGGGCCACGAACGGCAGCCGCGTCTTGTCGAACATGGTGGCGGCCCGGGCGGGCGGCGCGCCGCCTCACGCAGGTCCCGGCCGGGCAGCCGAGGGGACGGGACGGCGGCGCTGGACGGCGGCGATGGCGCCGGACCCTCCCCTCAGCGCCGCTACCTCCCGGCCTGCGCTCCTCGGGCCTGTGTGCGGCCCGCCCGCCGCCGCCGCCGGATCCCGCGCCTCCAACAGGCGGGGCCGGCGCCCGAGCTTTAAGGATGGGGCGCGGGAGGGGCCGCGGGGGCGGGGGCCACAGGATAGGGGCGGGGCCTCGCCGGCGCCGCGAGCGTGGGGGCGGGGCTGCGGGCGCTCCGGCCAATCAGCGCCGAGGCCCCGCCCCCAAGCAGAACGCGGCGCGCGGGTGGGGCTGAGGGCGTCTCCCACGCGGTGCGGCCGCGGCGCTGCGACCTGCGCACGGGCCGCCGGGCTGGTCGCCCCGCAGGGACCCTCGGCCGCCCGGACCCTAAGGGCGGCGGCCCCGCTCCCCCCGGTGCGCCGTGACGGCCTGGTCCTCCCGCGCGCCCGGTGCTCCCCGGGCCTCCGCCGGGGCCTGCCAGGCGTGCCGGACCCTGCTGCGCCGCCCCGGCCCGCTCCTGGGGGCCGTCTCCATCCCCGGCTCCTGGGGGCCGTGGCCAGTCTGGGCGGACGTCCCCGCCGCTGGGACCCTGTCGGCGGTCTCTCCCACGGCAGCGAGCGGTGCTCCCCGGTGCCGGTGCCGGTGCCGGTGCCGGAGCCGGGGGAACGCAGTGGAGACGAGGCATCTGCTTCCTGATCCGGAACAGGGTCGCTGCCGATCCCTGTTCGGCGCTGCAGTCGCGGCCTGGGAGCCGGGGAGTAAGCGGAGGTTATGGAAGGTTGACGGCGGGCCGCCTGCGAACCGGGGTCAGGGGTCATCCCCGGTCAGGGCACAGGCCCGGAGGCGGCGGCCAGCAATGATTCTCTCTCATCATTGATCTCTCTCCCTCTCCCTTCCTCTCTGACATCCATAGACGTATTTTTTTTTTTTTTAAAGACGAAACCCTCTATAGATGTTTCGGTGTCTTTCCTTCTTACTCGGACCTTCCTGTACAAATATGAAAGGTGCCAATGGAAAACTGAGCTCTACCTCGAGAGTTTCTAGCGAAGTACCCCCAAAATAAAATCAGTGAGAGAGGCAACATTGCTCCCCGGGGGAGGCTAAGCGACCCGCCACCCCCGCAGCCAAAACAGGACTTGAAGAAGCACGTTTTTCTTGGAAAGGAATGTGAATCTTGGGTTTCACCTTTTATTTTTATCTCTTAAAAGCTTTAATTTATCCCTGAGAAAGATACGCCGGCGTCCGTTCTGTGGCTTCTCTGCCTTCCAGGTTAAAGGACCCCAGGCTGCAAGGCCACAGGAAAGGCAACCATCAGGTATTCGTTCCCATCCCATTTGTGGGAATGCGGGCCAGGCACAGTCTAGGGGCCGTGTTTTATTTAAACAGCTTCTGAAACAAACATTGACTTTTAAAAACACCTTTTCCGAGGGGAGCATTCAGAAAACCTCACGCCTGTGCTTGCAGTTCGCTCACTCGCTTCTTCAGCATTGATTGAGCCCCCAAGAGAGGAGACGGGCTGCACAGCCGGGGACCACAGCCGGGGACGGAGAGGAGCAGCAGGAGACCCCACGTGGGCTGCGGCTGCGAGTGAGACGCGGGCGTGGGAGGAAGGGAGTGCGGTGGTGCAGGGGCCTGGTGCAGGGCCAGCCCGCGGGCAGGAGTGGCATTTGCCGGGAGCTCTGGTCTCTCCCACACCAGCAGACGTTTCCTTAGCTGAGGAGGCTGCAAAGAGAATAAGTGATATATTAACAGATTTTTTTTTTTTTTTTGCCCTTTGGAAGAGTTACAGAGAACAGCTTTAAAAATAGATCAACAAAGCAAAGTCCATTAAAATGTGTTAAGTCATGATGTGCTGTGACTTAAAACGGGGCCTGCGATTTGTGCCAAAGACAGGCCCCGAGGTCCCCCGTGGAGGAGAATGACTAGGAAATGTCATTTTGCCTTGAGACGAACTTTCTGTTCTCCTTCATTACTAGGCGTTTTGAAAAGGAGACTAGAGCCGTCGCCCTCCGTTTCCACTTCTCCGCAGACACTTCTGTGTTCCCGCCTCTGCTCCCACCCCCTGCGGGCACTAACACCCTCTCCCCGGGCCGCCGCCCTCGCCCTCTCTCCTCACAGCTGCTGTTGGTTTCATAAAGTGTCTGCCAAGCCATGAGAGTACGGTCCCTTAGGGCAGCGGTTCTCAACCTGTGGGTCGCGACCCCTTTGGGGGTCAAACGACCCTTTCATAGGGGTCACCTAAGACCATCGGAAAACACATATAATTACATAGTGTTTTTGTGGTTAATCACGATGCTTTAATTATGTTCAATTTGTAACAATGAAATCGGGGGTCACCACAACATGAGGGACTGTAGTAAAGGGTCGCGGCGTTAGGAAGGCTGAGAACCGCCGCCTTAGGTGTTGTTTGTGCTCATGTCCTTCCTCCCACCTGGACCGAAGCAACTATAGTCTCTCTCCTCTCAGGGAGCCTGTGGACTCACAGATAGAGCTGTCAGTGTCTGTTCCCTAGTGTGTTTGCCCCCCCCCCTGCAGTTTCACGCACAGTATAACCCTCTAACACTCATTGCCACGGCTGTTTGCTTCTCACCTTATTAAAGTTTCACGTCATACCCGACATAAATACAGAGAATGTAGACACATAAGGCGGTTCTGACAGATGACACCGTAATGGGGAACTCCCAACCCACTGCGGACTGTAATACCTGCAGCATCTCGGTGTCCTCCGGGCCCTCACACCCCACTGCAGCCAGGTGACCACGATCCTGAATTTTCTGCTTCTCTTCCTCCTTTGTCATTTCTTTTTAGAAAAACACAAAGTTACATGTGCGTGTGTACCTCTAAAAATATAGAGGTACACTGGGGATCGAGCCCGCAACCCGGGCATGTGCCCTGACTGGGAATCGAACTGGGACCTCCTGGTTCCTAGGTCGAGGCTCCACCACTGAGCCACCCGGCCGGGCGGAATGCCCCTTCTTACATCATGTTGCTGCAATAGTTGTAGGCCTGTCGCATGAACATCTTTTACCGAAGTGCGAAAGTTCTTTCTGTATTTTCAATACGAATTCTTTGTGTGACAATTTTCTCTCCATCTGCTGAGTGGCCTGTGGTTTCGCCTCCTTTCTGGGCAGCTCTGCGGCAGTGTTTTTGTAAACGTAATGGAAGCAGAAGTCTCCTGACCGGTTCCTGTGAGAGACCTTGCTTCCCTGACCAAAGGGGAAGGCTGGCTCCCCCACCTTCCCTTTCCACCATCCTTGGCGAGGACGCGGTGTTTTGAGCCACAGCAGCGTCCCTGGTCCTTACAATGTTGAGATAACCACAGCCACAGCTCCGCGCCCCGCACCCCCCGCCCCACACCCCGGGTCTTCAGGTGTGAGCCTCAACGAGCCTCAGCTGGCCCGGGCTCCTGAGCTGTCCATCTGTTACCGAGAAACCACAGGCCATGTCGCTCTGAGACAGCCTTTCGCTCGCGCTAACGTAGCGGAATGTCTGGCCCTTGCAACCACAAAGCCCTGCGTAGAACCATCTGGGTGGATGGAACAAGAAAGCGCCACGAGAATAAGCTGGGAAGACTGCAGAGCGGTCTGAGCATAGAGGCCAAGCAAAGGGCATCCATAGCCCGAAGCCCTGAGCAGGCAAAGCTTGGAAACAAGGAGCTCACATTGAGGGCTAGTGGAAGGTTCTAGAAGGTACATTTGTTGCTAAAAAGTGTGTGTAAAGGCAAAGAAAAATGGCTAAAAATACATAGTGACTCGCTGAAGACAGTCTCCTATTTTTTTATTACATTTTTGAATTATTGGCACTATTACAGATGTCCCCCAGCCTCCCCAACCCCCCTCCCCCTGCCCAACTCCCTCCACCCAGCCCCACCCCTCCCTCTGGCCACCACCACGCTGTCCTATGTCCGTGGCTGTGCCTATATGGCTTTGGCTCATCTCTGCACC
This sequence comes from Myotis myotis, assembly GCF_014108235.1. NCBI lineage: Eukaryota > Metazoa > Chordata > Mammalia > Chiroptera > Vespertilionidae > Myotis > Myotis myotis. The sequence goes on along the minus strand of NW_023416357.1, from coordinate 1,020,653 downwards.
TTCTTGCATCCAGGCCCCTTCCCCTGTCCCCTCTGACCCCGTCGGCCTGTCCCACGTCTCCACGCCTCTGGCTCTCCTTTGCTCATCAGCTTATTCTGTTCATTAGACTCCACCTGTCAGCGGGTCCTGTGGTCTTTGCCTTGCTCTGAAGACGTTTTGTTTTAAACAGGCGCAGTGCCGGGATCCGATAGTGCAGTGATGGTGAGCCTCTGGCACGCGAGCTCATTTTTTTGGATGATTTTTCTTTGTTAAATGGCATTTAAATATATAAAATAAATATCAAAAACATAAATCTTTGTTTTACTATGGTTGCAAATATCAAAAAATTTCTATATGTGACACAGCACCGGAGTTAAGTTAGGGTTTTTCAAAATGCTGACACGCCGAGCTCAGAAGGTTCGCCGTCACTGCGATAGTGAGAGGCAGCCATGACTCCGTTGGTGGCTGGAAACCAAAGACCAGGGGCCTGAATTTGCAAACTGGGTTGCGTAGCTTCCAGTCCTTTTCCCTGTTTGCTGTTGCCCCCACCCCGTCTTCCTAGAGTCCTGTGATGGCTCCCAGCCTCTCCGCAGGGCCTGGAGGCGAAGTCTGCCGTGGGCCCTGGGTCCCATCTACCAGGGGTCACTGAGACCATAAAGCCTCTGCGCCCAGGGCTGGGGCCTCTCCTCAGGGCGGCCGCGGGCCTGGGTTTCACTGTGTCCTGGGAAGACAGCATTTTCTTAACAGGCTGCTTGTGAGGACGAGCAGAGCGTGGAGCAGCCGCCTGGCGAACGCGCCCTCGCACATCCCTTCCGGGGCGTCTGCGGATCCCGGCCGCTGCCCTGCCGCCCACTCACCGCCGCCGCCCGCTTCCCCGTCCGCCACAGCCACCGGCTGGTCCATGCGACTCGTTCCTGGTAAATCCACAGCTGGCCCTGGCGCCACCACTTCCTTTCTCCGGGAAGCTCGCAGACGCTGTCGTTAGCAGCCTCTGCAAATACAGACCAGTATCCCCAAGACGCGGGCGTGGACTGCCAGTGAGACACCTGTAGGCTCCAAGGCATCACGTACGTTTTTCTTGTAAAAAATATTGATATTGGGTCAGATTGCCACCCAGTTCCGGGTCTTCAGCCGGAACCCAGCTTCTCCATCTGTTTTAGAATCAGTACCGTCCTCCCTCCTCCTGTCTTCTGATTCTGTCTTTCATGCACAACCCCCCCCCCCCCACTCGTGCCCTTCTCACCTTGTGCCTGTCCCTCCCCTGGACCTCATCCCTGCCCTGACGTGGAGGTGGGGGGGGGGGACTGCTCCCCGAGAGGAAGGGAGGGCCTCCTCCGCATTCTAGTCTCAGCTCCGAGACTTGTCCTTGGTGGTGACCTCACTTGCAGTTGAAAAAGTGGCCTGAATAAACCAACAAATGAGAAAAGGCGAGGTAAACAGGAGTCCGGAGAGAGTCCCGCTGGGCGCCAGCCCTGTGCCTGCCCCTCATGCAGGTCTGAGCAGGTCCTGGGTGCAGGCGGGAGCAGGGCTGGTTTCCTGCCCCTGTTCTCATGGGCTCAAGACACGGCTCAGAAGTCCCTCCCCGCGTCCCCCACAACCTGGACCCCTTTACAAGGCGGATCTCCCCCTTCTGAGCGACTGGCTCCGGGACACTCTGAGCGACTGGGCAGCCAGGGACTGCGAATCCACGTCCTCCCGCCCTCCTCCCGCACACAGCCCCTTCCCTCTCGGCTCCTCGCCGTGCGAGTTTCGTGTCACTTTCTGTGGGCCTGTGAAAAGGGGCCTTTGTGAACTCCGCAGGCCTGACACGGAGGCTCCGACATCAGGGCCCCCCTGCGCTGGTCAAACCGGCCGCGCCTGGCTCCTCCCCGGGGCGGTGATGCCTTGAGGAAGGTCTGGGATGCGACCAGGCGAGTCTTGTTATCAGGAGACAGGAGCCCATCAGAATTTGAAAACCTCAGGCCAAGTCACTCCCCAGGCAAAAGGTGATAAGATAGAGCCGCTCTCCTGCGTGTGATGGCCACACATTGCGAGGGGCTGCAGCACGCAGGCACGCACCTGGCTCGGGAAGCAGGCCCCGCGCCCTCGAGCAAATCACGTTTTCCAGATGAGCAGTGTCCACCTCCAGGGCGTGCTGTGAGGGGCGAATTGGATGCGGCCAGAGCTCAGCGCCGAAGCGAAGGGAGGGCCTCCTCCGGCATCTGCAGGTGCTCCTAGCCGGCTGTTCCTCCCACGGCCATCACTTCCTCCTCAGAGCCCGGCTGGCCTGTGTCCTGTGAGCCTGAGGACAGTGTGGGGCCTTCCACCCCTTTGCAGTTGGACGCTAAACTCTATGCTCCTGCCGTTTGCTGTGAAATACACCTACAGGTAACCCTCCCCAGGTGCGCAGAGGGCCTGTGACAGGCAGAGCGCTAGAAGCTGGCTGCCCACACAGTGTCTGCCCGGCCCCAGGCTCGTCAGAAGGCTGGCTCAGCCTCTGCCCAGGCCGAGTCCACAGTGTGTCAACAGCATCCGAGTGAGTCTAAGCACATTACTGTTGGAGAAGCCCTGTTCCAGAAATTTCCCTGTTAATGGCAATCTCCCAGGATGCTTATTAACCATGCCAGTGACCTGGGGTCTTTCTTAGAAGTTCTGATTCATTATATCTGGTCTTTAAAATTATATATATATATATATTTAGTGCCCAGTCGGCATAGCTCAGTGCTTGAGCATTGACCTATGAACCAGGAGGTCACGGTTCAATTCCCGGTCAGGGCACAGGCCCGGGGAGTGTGCAGGAGGCAGCCGATCCACGATTCTCTCTCATCACTGATGTTTCTCTCTCTTCCTCTTCCTTCCTGTCTGAAATCAAGTTAAAAAACAAAACAAAAACCAAACTGTGTAAGTTTCAGGGTCTGCTCTGTTGGTGTTTCTGAGAAGCAGGCCTTGATCGGTGCAGAAATACATGCCTGAACAGGCTCACTGGTCTGCATTGTAACTTTAGATTTTTGTTGCTGTTGTTAATCTCACCCGAGGAAATTTCCCCCCATTGCTTTTCAGAGAGAGTGGAAAGGAGGGAAGGAAAGAGGGGGAGAGACAAAAGGAGAGAGAGAGAAACGTCGATGTGAGAGAGACCAAGAGACACATGGATTGGATGCCTCCCGCACACGCCCCCACCGGGGCCGGGATCTAACCTTCAACCCAGGTACCTGCCCTTGACCGGGAACCGAACCTGAAACCGTCTGGTGCATAGGCTGACGCTCTAACCGCTGAGCACACTGGCCAGGGCTAACTGAAGATTTACCGATGACGAAGGTGTGAACACCTGACAGCTGTCAGCAGGCCCACGAGCCTGTGTGTAAACCAGGGGACCAGGGTCAGGTCAGCGAGCACACGACCAGCAGGCGCAGTGGTTTCCTGGATTAACTGCGAAGGTGCTGTTTCAGCTGGAAACCGCCTCTAGCTCCAACATGACTATTTTAAAGAGATTTTTCTCTGAACTCTTAGGTGGCTTGGATTTGCTACCAAGAAATTAGTCATCTTTAAAACATGGGCATCGTCCCGTAGTAAAATGATGGAATGAACTTTCTTGTATCTTTTTCTTATCTTTACAGACTTAACACAATCTTTAAAAATCACTTATGTTTGTTTTCTTTGCCTCCAGCAAGACATATTCAAGAGCCACCTCCAGTCTCGGCGTGTGGCTAACGGGGCAGCCACAGAGCCAGTAGCCGAGACCGCGAGGGGTGCTGTCTCATGTGCACAGTGTCCATGGGGCTCAGAAGCATGGGTTCCCCTGGGAGATACGACGCAGCCATTGAAGTGACTTTTACAAAGTTAATGTGATATCATGACACGAAACAATCTTTAGTGGAAGGGGAGGGCATCATATTATATGATGTAATTATGATCATCTTGTAAGATATATGCACAATGTCCTTTGATCCCACAATTTTATTTCCCAACTGGCTGTGCGAAGCTAAATACACAGAATGGCCACTGCATTGTTTGTAAGAGAAAAGCTTAGAAACGACAAACCTTCACCAGTGGGAATTACTGAAGTAAAAACGGAACATCCATGCAAAGGGATGCTGCATAGTAACTTTTTAAATGGAGTAGAGACACATCTGGACTTAGAAAGATGTCTAGGTATGTGTCATGTGAGAAAAAGCAAATAACAGGACAGAATGCACAGTGGAAGCCATTTGGTAAAACTATCAAGTCAGTACAGCCTGGTCGGCATGGCTCAGTGGCTGACCACTGACTCATGAACCAGGAGGTCAGGGCTCGATTCCCGGCCAGGGCACATGCCAGGGTTGCTGGCTCAATCCCCAGGGGGGGTGTGCAAGAGGCAGCTGATCCATGATTCTCTCTCATCATTGATGTTTCTCTCTCTCCCTCTCAACTTCCTCTCTGAAATCAATAAAAATACATTTAAAAATATATATCAAGTCAGTATACATAATAAAGAATCTGTAATAGATATATATCAGATACTATATATAGTATCTAGATTATATATTTATTGCATAGTAACATATAGTCAATTTAATATGCATATAATAATATTGTCAAACTTTTCACAATAGTTATCTCTACAACTATTCTGGGTTGGGATTATAGGAAATAATTTATCCTTTATTTCTGTATGTGAATTGTTTCTAGAAAGCATGCCAATTTATAATACATTATGATACATGCATTATATAACACAAAATTAATGAAATTTCAGTACAGGAAAAAAATAGAAGAAAATACACTAACAATTACAATAATTGTTTCCAGTTGATGGAAGCATGAAAGATTTTAAAGTTACTTGTGCCCCATGAGCTTTATTCCAAGTGTATGTGCTGCTCTTTGTAATTTAAACAAAGGAAGACGAGGACGGTAGGAAGGCAGGGGCGGGACTTGGTCCCGGAAAACTCCTAAACGTCTGCTGGCTTTGCTTATTCTCCTGGGTCCCTGCAAGGGCGCATTCTCAGAAGCCACAGGTGCTGTCGGTGGGCCGGGCTTTCTAAGGAGGCTCAGTTATGGGGGGGCCTCGGGGAAGGAGTGGGGTCCCCCAGTGCTGAGACCGCATGCTCACACAGACGCCCACTGCGGGTCCCGCAGGCGGAGGAGCGCGCCCAGCCACGTCTTCCTCAGGGATGCTCCCCGTCCCAGGCCATGGTGTGGGCACAGCTCCTCTCCTCCGGTCCCTTTCCTGGTAAATTCTCTTGCAGGCAGACTTCAACACGCCAGGCATGTTTCTCCTTCTCCTTCTCCTTCTCCTTCTTTTAAACTCTATTGTTGACAGTATTAGATGGGTCCTCCTTTTCCCCCATGAACCTCTTCCAGCCCGCTCCCCTCCCCACCCCCAGGCCTCACCACCCATTGTGTCCCTGCGTTATGCACGTATGCATACACGTCCATTGGTTGATCTCTTCCCACCGACGATCCCCTGCCTTCCCTCTGAGGTTCAACAGTCTGTTCATGCTTCTGTGTCTCTGGGTCTGTTTTTCATCATCAGTTGGTTTGGTTCATTAGATTCCACATATGAGTGAGGTCGTGTGATGTGGAGAGAGGCTCCAGCATTTGGGTAGGTTCAAGCTTCGGACTAATGAGCTCTGGCTGTGAGCTTGACCTGATGGTCGGAACCTGTGGGCCCACGTGGCTGAGTGATGTGGGCTGCGGAGGGGCAGCAAGTAAACAAAGCTCGATCAGATGCATGTGATTGAGTGGATCCGAAATAGCGAGAACGTTGTAAACATCTTGACCCGCCCTCGCTTTGCCTCGTGGGATCGGCTATGAAATAAAGACGCGGCTTGCAGGCCTTGACGCTGTCGCTGTCTCTCCATCAGTGAGGACAGCGTCCCACCCAGCCCCGGCTTCCTTCTCTTGTCTGTCTTTTCTCATCCTTCACACACACCCCGCCCCCTCCCCTTGGGCTCACCCATGGCCGTGCTGGCGCCGCACAATGTGATCCTTGTTTTTCTCTGACTCCGCCAGGCATATTTCTGCAGCGGACTAGCGACGCCCAGGATGTGAGTCCCAGACATCACAGTCCGTGTACGGCACCCCCTTGAGAGACTCTCCCAGGGCCCCGTCTCCCAGCCCCGCGGCCCCTGCAGAGTGTCCACCTCTCCAAGGAGGAGGAATGGGGGACAGGGGGCGACGGACGGCAGTTAGACTGAAAACTGAAGGTCACCCCCAAGGCCACAGCAGGTGGAATTGACCACAAAACCAGAAAGACAACCAGATGCGTGGCACTGGAGTCACCAAATCCCAGCACGGTCTGCCGGGAGCTGGCTGGTGGAAAGCCCTTTGCCTCTGCCGAGTTCCCAGCCGGCACGCCCTGCGCCCGGAGCCCTGGCTGCAGACCCATAAACAAAGGCCGTCCTGACAGCCAGCCTTCGCAGCCGGAGCCAGAGCAGGAAGGGCGAGCAGGGCTGATTCCAATGCGGCAGAGACAGCAATGTGCTTTTCTGGGACAAAGGAGAGTGAACGATTTGAGTTCGTGGCAAAGTGCCGTCTCATTTGCACACACGCAAATAATCTTTTTAAAATAAATTCTGTTCAGCCCTTTGGTCCAAGCACATGTTGTACCCAGGAAGGTCAGATGTCGATGATCATTATTAATACCCTTGTTTTCCTCACTCGCCCGTTGCCAAAAAAAACAGGGACTGAAGCCCAAGCTGCCGCAGGAAAAGGGCCCGGAGCATGAGTCTCCCGGAGAGAAACTGCGGTCAGCGTTTCCGGTTCCTGCGAGGCTTCTTCCCCGAGGGTGACCCCGAGGTGAGGTCATCGGGAAGTGTCACACTGCTTTCCCGGGAAAGCTTCCTGCATGTCCCCGGGACGGGGAAGGGGACACAGCTGGCCTCCTGAGAGGGGCTCTGCTTGGCAGTCAGTGCAAGGCCTCGGGGCGCTGCTCTCTCAGCGGCTGGGTCAGGTGTGGTTTTGCACAGCCCTCTCCCTCCCTGCCCTCTCCCTGCGTTTGCACAGCCCTCTCCCTCCCTGCCCTCTCCCTGCGTTTGCACAGCCCTCTCCCTCCCTGCCCTCTCCCTGCGTTTGCACAGCCCTCTCCCTCCCTGCCCTCTCCCTGCGTTTGCACAGCCCTCTCCCTCCCTGCCCTCTCCCTGCGTTTGCACAGCCCTCTCCCTCCCTGCCTTCTCCCTGCGTTTGCACAGCCCTCTCCCTCCCTGCCCTCTCCCTGTCTGCTGGGTCTCAGCTCTGAGGCATGCGCTGGCCGGGAGGTATGCAGCTCTCAGCGAAGTGGCCAGAGGAATGTCCCGGCCCAGCCCGCCTTTCCACCAGCTCAGGCTTCTGCGTGCTTTTTGGAACTTTGCTGAGCTGAGCTGTGGAAGGAAGAAATGAGTGTGGCTCCCTTTTTCCCTTTTTTTTTTTTTAAAGCGAAACAGAAGCAGGCCTGTAGCTGTCCCACGCTGACTACATATATTTTTTACAGCCCTGAAGCCTTTCAAAGCCCTGGAACGTGGGTGAGAGCTGATGTTTATGTTGGGGCCATTACATTGGCGGAGGGGGTGTGCCGGCCGCCGGTCGCAGGGGGAGTGCGCCCCGCCCCGCCCCGCCCCGCCGTGGTCTGGAATAGCTCAGACTGCGGAGAAATGGACGTCAGCATCACAGTCAGACGTGAGCAGTCAGGATGAGGCCTGCAGCGAGCCCGGGAAAGCCTTGACATTCAGACCAGGCCCCTAGCCGCCCCGACAGGCAGGCCTGTAACCCTACCTGCCGGGAGCCGGGCAGGGGCAGAGCGCAGCCCCAAGGCCTCAGATCCCTGGGAGGATCCTATTTCCTGGAGCGCAGCCTAAGACCCAGTTGCAGAGGGTTGATTTCCACCCTCTCCTGTAACAGAAGCCACCAAATTAGCCCTGGCCGGTGGCTCAATGGTTAGAGCGACAGCCTGCCCCTGAAGGGTCTAGGGTTCGATTCCCGGTCAAGGGCACCTACCTAGTCGAGGGCACCTGAGGGAGACAACCAGTCGATGTGTTGCACATCTCTCTCTCTCTCTCCCTCTCCCCCCCTCTCCCTCCCCCCTTACTCCTCCCTCTCTCCCTTCTAATCCATCTGAAAAAGCAATGGAAAAATATCCTCAGGGGAGGATGAACAGAAATAAAAAGCAGCAGCAGCCACCGAATGAAAACTCTATAGGAAGAGGGAGACAGTGTGGCCTGGAAGTGTCTCTGTAATGAGATTTACCCCTGGGCGACGGAGCTGCCTCTAGTGCAGTGGTTCTCAACCGTGGCTGCACATTAGAATCACCTGGGAATCTTTTTAAAATCCTGATGTCTGGGTCTCATCCTCCAGAAATTCTGTTTCTTTGTGACTAATGTTGTGGCCTCACCCCATAACAAAGAAACAGAAAATTCGGAGGATGAGGCCCCAAAATCAGGATTTTAAAAAGACTCCCAGGTGATTCTAATGTGCAGCCAAGGTTGAGAACCACTGCGCTAGTGACTGATTCCAGGTGAAAACATGTTTTTAAGCTCGTCCTCGGATCTTTTGTGAAACACCCGCTGTCGGCAGGGTGTTCGGACCCGTTCACGCCCGAGCTGACCTCTAGGAAATGGAGTGTGACTGGACGGCCATGACCTGACGTGGACAATGACAAGGGCTGGCTGCTTCTGCTTGGCCAGTAGGGTCGTCTTTGTCAAAGTGTAATTTTTAGAAAGTGAACAACACGGTCTTCACATGAACAGTTAAATGTCACGGGGAGGCCTGGGCGGCCGCGACGGGGCGAGGCCTGGGGACGCTCACACTTGGAGGCCGGTGGGTGCCAGGGCCCGGAAAGGCAGGCCACCATCCTTCCGCCTCATTTTGGTTTGGACTATTTTCCCTTCACACGACAACAGGTTCCACTCGCTCGAGTAGACAGCTTTGCTGCCTGGAGGTCAACCTTGCCAGTCACTTTCCTAGCGATGAGCCAGCTCCCGGTGTCAGCCGGTCCGACCGGGAGTCAGAAACCACCCGGTGACTTCAAGCGAGAGCGTTGGCCGTAAGGAACCGATGACCAGGGCTGGGGGACATCAGGAGGCCCCAGAGGCCGCACCTTCGGAGAGCGCTGCCCCCCAGGACCAGAGAAACTAAGAGTGGAGGCGGCTTAATAACCTGGGCCCGGGGGGCTGGGCCGCACGCTGTGTGCCGATGGCTAGAGGACCCTGAGGCCGGAGGCTCTGAGGGCGGGTGGATGGAGAGGGGTCCCTGCGGGTGCAGTGAGGCTGGCTGGGCCTGGGACACCCGGCATCCCCTGAGCTGCTGGAAGGGACTGCCCTGGACGAAGAGCCGTTCCGGGGCGACCCTGGCAGGAGAGGAAACAAGTGCCCAGGAGACTGCCTGGCCCCCCAAGGCCTCCTGCCGGTAGGGCCCGTTGAGGAGCAAGAAGGCAGGAGCTGAGGTCTGTGTGGAGAGCTGGGACCAGAGGGCGGGGCAGGCGGAGACAGTAGCCTAGCAACCAGCACCGCTCTAACGGGGACACGTGTAATGAATAGCCTCGCTCTTGGGGACAAACCTGGGTTTTGGGCTCAGGCAGACCTGGTTCTGAGTCTTCGTTCCAATAGCCACCAGGGCGTCACTCGGGGCAAATCCTGGGTTGCATTTCGTTCTCTGAGGCCCGTTTCCATATGCAAACAGGAGCAGGAGCACCTGTCTCCCCGGGCTGTGTGTGTGTACATGACCTGCGGAGCCGCCAGGCCTCCCAGGCGAGGCCGTCAGAGCCCCCCATCGCCGTGCACACTGGCTTCCGATCCGCGTGCAGCACTAGTGATAAGTCAAAGAATAACAGGGTTTGGGTGAGGAGGGAAGCGTGTGTGGCTCTGGAAAGGCCAGATCAGGAATCCCCGTGGTGACAGGCATGTCTGCACCTTCACTGTGCACTGAACACACAAACTGCACGGGTGACGGCAGCGTGGACGTGGAGCCACGGTGTAAGCAAACGGGGACACGGGCGAGCTCGGGTTGCATCACGGGGACACCCTGGGTGTGATGTTGCTCTGCACGCAGGAAGATGCGGTCACCGGGGAACGGGACCACGTGCACCAGGGATCGCACTGTATTCGTTCTTACACCTGCATGTGGACGCTCGCTTGTCGCAGTTAAAATGTTTACATTAAAATACAGTTTCAATTAAGAATACAGTTTGTTGTTCATGCTGAGACGGCCTTCCAGGACGCCCTCACATTAACTGCAAGATGAGAAAAATATCGCACTGAACGTTTTAAACCCTGTTTCCAGGGACATGCACATGAATGGTTTGAGGTTTTGATGCCAATGGATTTAACTTCACAAACACAGGTAAAGGCCGTATTACTTTGCAAGAATATTTGGACTCTGGGAGGCAAATACATGGGATATTTGGAAAGATTTGGGACGACATCCCACCACACACATGCAAAGCTGGGAGCCGCACTGTCGTTTCCCCTGGTCCACATCCTCCCACCGCTGAGCCGGGCTCCCGTTCCCAAACGAGCCCTTTTTGGCCCAAACCATCCAGAGGCTTTACCTAACCTCTCCCCTCCAGCTGGCGTTTGGACGCAGCCGCCAGCCAAGCTTCAGTCATCCTTTTGAATGTCAAGATGAAGCAACAGCTCAAGGAACTCAGCTCGTTGCACAGATAAGAAACGTTTAAAGGGTCTGCGTCCAAAAGAGCTTGCCAAACGGCCGAGGGAGCCCACAAAATCTCGCTGGCTTCCTGCGGGTGTTATCTCCTCTCCCGGGCCTGCTCTTACGCAAGCCGTGGCGCGTTGATCAGGTTCTGGTATCTTCCCGCCGCGTGACTGTGGTGGAGTTCATCAGTCGATCTGACTCCGTTGCCTAACCTCCCGGCTGCCCTGTGACGGGAGATTGCTCGCAGCGGACGTCTCTGCAGACAGCCGGCTTCCTGGCTCAGCAGTGATTGAGAGCAATCGAGACACAGCAGGCTCCCGCCGCCCGGAGACAGGTCACCCCGAGAGCGCTCCTTCCTCGTCTCTGCTCGCTGAGCTGCCCCGCTCCTCTGGGGGCTCCGAGCGTCTCTCCCACCGCGGAGGCCGCGCAGGGGGTGAGACCAGCCTTCTCCCGGGGGCTTCGTGTCCAGGCCCCGCTCGTTCGTAGCAAATGGAAAATGTATGCTGAGTCATGCTATAGGGCGCCCCACGGTGCTGCCGTTGAAATGCAGCCAGCGGCTCAGATAGAAGCGGCTGTTACCAAGGGGAAATCAAACCAAACTCGCTCATTGGGTTCGTTGAATTAGCGACTTGTTTTGCACCGTAAACAACGGCGCATATTATTGTGCTCGGAACAGAGTGGGTGTTCTATGAATTCGCCAATGTCTGGGGATGGGAAGTGAGAAGGAAGAGATTCACACGGGAACCGTCCCTGATGGAGTGTGATGAAGACACGTGGCTTAAACAAAACTCAACCCTCTTCCTTAAAAAAGAAAATCTATTGATTTCAGAGAGGAAGGGAGAGGGAGGGAGAGAGAAACATCCATGATGAGAGAGAATCATGGATCGGCTGCCTCCCGCACACCCCACACTGGGGGTTGAGCCTGCATGTGCCCTGACTGGGACTTGAACCGTGACCTCCTGGTTCATAGGTTGACGCTTAACCACCGAGCCACGCCGGCCGGGCCCACCCTCTTCTTTGAAAACATGTTCTATTATTGCCTTCATTCTAATTTAAGGTCTTGTCTGGCCAGCAGGGCCAGGACTCACATCTCAGAATGGATTTCCCGATTCCTCACAATGGTGGCATCAAGTCAAACCCCGAGAAGGACAATGGAGGGAGTTGATGGACCGAGAGGAAGCTGCTGCGAGTCTGGGCCTCTTCCTCCCGGGCTCCCACCAGCTCCTCCGGGAGAGACTGCCAACCAGGGCAAAGGGCTCCCTTCGCTGCAGATACGGTTCTATTCCGAGGCCTGTGAGCTGCACTGGGTCGTGAGGAATTTCAGATCCCAGCAGGGCAGCTCTAGGGAGCCAGCCAGATCAGGGTGACGCCAGCCTTGGGTCAGCGCCTTATAAAGCTGTCTGAGCGGAGGGGGGTGGAAAGCGGGAATTCACGACCTCCGTTTCCCAGCCTCAGCCCCACAGGGACCAGCTGGCTTGGTCCGGTTCCAGCCCAGAACTTTCCCTCTCCTCCTAGCAAACTGTCCTGCAGACGGCGGGAGGCGGGGCAGCAAGGAGGTGGGAGTCTGCGCACCCCCCCGCGCCCCGAAGGCCACCTGTGAGCCCAGCCGCTGTCTTTAGGGTCAAAAGACAAAACGCTAACGGGGAATCGGAAAATTAAGGCAACATGATCTCGAATGACTCTTCCTCCTGCCATCGTGACCCGAGGGCCGGGCCGTGCCGGGTTCAAGGGGACCGTAGTGGTTGGTCATCCGGTCGGCACGCTTCCTCGTGCCCCTGCTTTTGCCAACGAGGCCCTCACTCACCGACCCTGAAACCTCGAGCCCTCACCTTGAGAGCGTCCCCCGCTGCCAGGTGTCACAGACCCAATACAGGCAGCGCTACCTTCCTCTCGCAGCCTCTCTCGCCTCCGCACCTGTTCACCTCCCCTCCCAGGCCAGCCTCTCAGCCCAGATACGGGCCAGGCCGGTGGCAGCCCAGCCCCTCCGCTCCGAAAAGTCCTCTTGCTGACACCAGGCCACCGTGTCCCTCCTTTGCTCAAAAGCTCTGTGGCAAACACCTCAGCTCTTTCACGTGGAGGCCCAGGCACCACGGGCTATAAAACCGGCCTGGGTGCATTTCCATCTTGTCTCCCTACAGAACCGCGCAGTCCCTCCAAATGCCACCAGGACGCTTGCCTGCGGCTGTTGCTTTTGCTTCCAAGGTCGTGTCCCGTCAGGAATGCCCTGCCTGGCCAGTGCTTAGTCACACGCCCTGGGGCCCGTGGATAATGTGTGTGCTTGTGCGTGTGTGTGCGTGTGCGTGTGCGTGTGTGTGCGTGTGCGTGTGCGTTACTCTTACCTCCCCAGCTCAGCGTCACACGCAACACGGGGCTGGTCCTGTTGTCTGTGGCCTTGGTTTCGAAGAGCTTCTTTATTAAATTGGTGTTCTTTTCTCTTATTGTTATTGTTTATTTTTATTGATTTCAGAGAGGGAGAGGGAGAGAAACATCAATGATGACAGAGAATCATCGATCAGCCTCCTCCTGCACGCCCCCCACTGGGCTCGAGCCCTAAACCCGGGCTTGTGCCCTCCTGCTTCATAGGTCGACGCTCACCCACTGAGCCACGCCGGCCGGGCTGGCGTTGCTTTTTATGCTTCAGTCTTTGACACTCTGGCAGAAAGTGACACGATCCACGCTGTGGGCAGCTGTCGGTCCTGTGGCCTGTGCCTTCGGGGACCTGGTGGGTTCTGGATGGTGAGTGGCTTCTCTCCAGGATGAGCTTGGGTCGAGGTGGAAGTGCCGGGCTGTGCTCCCGTCTGAGCCCTCCACACACCGTGGGCCAGCCGGGTCCGGGCCACCCCTGCCAGGCCAAGGGCTCTGAGTGGCTCCCCACTGCGGTCTGTCTCCACCATGCGACCAACCCCTCTTCTTAGAACACAGAGCTGGGAATGTTCCTTATCTTGATAAATAAAGATCTTTGTAAGTTGATGCCAAAAAAAAAAAAAAAAATGGCGAGCTGGTGAGGGTGGCGAGGCTGCGAGGCGGTGGGAACTGCCTTCGTTCTCGCTCTCCGAGGGCGAGCACAGTCCACGCTGGCGCCTCGCTCTGGGAGGCTGCACGGGAGCCGGGGCAGCTGCTTCAGCCAGAGGCAGAGCTCCGCACCCCCTGCTCTCATCTTCCTGTGGGAGCAAGTTCAAACAGACACCAACGGCAGCGAGCGCGGCGGGAAGTTATTCGTGGAGGAAGAATCCCTCAGATAGATCTGAGCGGCAGACCCAACGGGCCGAAGCCGGGGCCTTGGGGGATTTGTACCCCTCCGCCGGACTGCCCCCAGCAAGCCCCTCCCTGTAACATATATGTGACATATGATGAGGCATATACATTCATGCAAGGGGCTCGGCCCTCGCAGCGCCGAGTTCATCTGGAAGGTCGTCCGGAAGGCCGTCCGGAAGGTCATTTGGCTGTCCGGTCTAATTAGCACGTTACGCTTTTATGATTATAGCTCTTCCAGCTGTAAGGCACCTTCACAGGTGCTGTGCCGCCGGTTAGACAGGTCCTGGCGCTGCTCTGAGTCTCTCCTCCTCACTTTTGGGTTCTCACCTCTCTCACCCTTTGGGCCTCACCCAGCTCATGTCTGCCCAGCTGCCCACGCTGACGTGCCCACAGCGGAGGCCTTGTGTGCAGGGAGCCTGCAGTCCTTCTTAGCAAGGCTTCCGGTCGCCTCTGCTTTCACGGGCATTGCTGCCACGTAGACGCCAGGCCTGCTGTCCGCGGGCCGCTGCTCCGCACACCCAGAGTCCAGACAGGACAGCAGCCCCACTGGGGAGCCGTGGATGCAGCCCCAGAGAGATCGGGACCCAGTGTCCACGCAGCTGGAGCGCCCCAGCCACGCCCTCTGCACACACACCTGCTCAGGTGACGTCGGCGTCTCCCCGTCGCTGCCCAGGGAAGCTGTTCCATTTTGCTATTATAAAATGAAGTTATGATGAACCCCTCTATCCATGGTGCCCTTGCCTAGATCGTTCCTTAAAATAAGTTCCTAAGAGTGTTAATTGCTTGATCAAAAGCAGCTATATATTTAAATATTGGTGCAAATGCAGATCGACTTCCAGAAAAGTTGTTCCGGTTGGCATTCCCACCAGCAGCATTTATTGCTTCAGGTTCTTGTGGTCCTGGGATTCGTAATTTTCTAAATCTTTGCCAATCTAACAGGCAACATTTTAAATAAATAAGTGTTCTCTCCCTCGGTCATAAACTGACAGCTCATATCTTTCGCCTTGGAATGTCCGTCTTTTCCTTAGTGATTTGCCAGAGTAATTGTGTACAGTAGGAAATGGTCATGCATTTTACAAATATTTCCCAAGTTCTTGTTTGTCTTTGGACATGCTTTGTGGTAGTTTAAAGCCATCTAAAGCTATTGCCCCCCCCCCCCCCCAGGAGTAGATGGAGAAATGGAACCGCTGTGGTCAAGCTGCTAAATTATTAACTTCAAGTGGGTCGAGGCATAAGGAAATGATTATTTTTGTTTTAACTCGTCGGGAACTTGAACTTTTGCACTTCCCGGAGCTGCGTGAGTGCCTGCACGCACATCAGCGGGTTTCGCATCCCACCTGTGTACGCGGACCCAGGTCACCACCGAGAGCCCATGGCACCCGGTCACCAGGTCACCGCCGAGAGCCCACAGGCTGGGCCCCCGCCCCCCGGACCCTCCGGGGCCAGGATGCAGAGCTGGTTCTTCTCAAAAAGGTGCTTTCACGTCGGCCTCTGCCACTCTTCCCGGCGGGACACGCTGGGCACGGCCGAGCGCTCGGTTGGAGGCCCTAAGCCCTGACAACTCGGCGCCGTTCTACTTTTCAGCCAGAGCCACCGACTCCTGTGGAGTCCATTGGGCACCACGTGGAGCCATGTCTGTGAGGCTCTCCGGAACTTTTAATGCCGAACTAAGAAGCCTGCTGAGTGGGGAGAGTGGGAGGGACGGGGTCGGGTCTGTGGTGGACCCGCCGCTCTGAGTGTGCAGGCTCCTGCGCGTTCCTGGCGGGGCCACGAGGTCCTCAGGTGGCCGCCGTCTCCTCCCTGTGTGTGTGGGGGGGGGGAGTGGGGGGTAAAGAAAGGGGTCGGGGAGAGAGGCAGCCGCCGTGGAGGTCTGGGAGGAGGAAGGGTGGGGAGCAGACGGAACGCCGTGGCTGCGGTGAGGGGTGCGAACCCGGGAGATCAGAGGCTGGAAGGTGAGTTCTAGGGAGTCTGCGGGGTGATGGCCGGCCTCACAAACCCGTGCCCTAGACACCGCAGCGCTCGCCACACGCGGGGGTTGGACTCGGACATGTTTTTGGACACAGATGGGGGAGGCGGGCCCAGGGCAGGTGAGCGTGGGGCCAGCCCGAGGCAACAGGGTTGATCCCCCAACACACAACCCGCTGCTGGCAGGTGTGGGGCGCGGCCACAGTGTTTGGACAGGTTCAAGCCTCGGACTAATGAATGGACAGGGTCCTCTCATTGCCATGTGCAAGTCCCAGCTGGAGGGCAGGGCCCTCCCAGCACAATCATAGCCAACGGCTGTGGTTGTGAGCTTGGACCTATGGTCGGAACACGTGGCCCCGCGTGCCTTGTGCTAGAGTTCGGGTGCATGTAGTTGAGTGGGGTTGAAACTCACGAGAATGCTGTGAACAACGTGACCACGCCCCTGCTTTGCCTCGTGGCACCTGCTATAAAATGAAGACACAGCTTGTGGGCGCCGGCACTGTCTCCTCATCAGGGAGCAGCGTCCCACCGAGACCAGCTTTCATTCTCTGGTCTGTCTTTTCTCAGTCCTTTCACCCCCCACTCGGGGTCACCTTTGGCCGTAACAAGTGGCGCCCGAGGGGCCCCTGTGGCCGTAACAGGAAGGTGGATCCAGCGGGTCAGCACCAAGCGTGGTTACTGTGGCGGCTCGCTCAGGGATGGGTGCCCCGGAGGAGAGGGGCGGGCTCAGGACAAGAGGGACGTGTCCCCTTCAAAGGGGAGGGAAGCATGATCCTGGTCACGTGTCCTGCAGGGGAACCTGCACAGAGAGAAGCTAAAGAGGCAGATAGCAGAGAGGGAGGGAGGGAGAGAGAGAGAGAGAGAGAGAGAGAGAGAGAGAGAGAGAGAGAGACAGGGGCTGGATCCAAAGGACATTGCTAAGCCAGCGAACCCGCCAACCCTGAAGCCCCCCAGCGTCTTGTCTGCCTCTCATCTGCCAGCCTGAGGGTGGGACTCTGTCACCTGCAGCGGAAGACATCCTGCCGCTCGGATCAGAGCAGCTCTGAGACGAGCAGGGCCCCAGCGGAGCCCTGAACCCCTGAGCGCGAGCTGGCCGCGTTCCGACCGCATTTGGACGGGGCCTCCTGACTGAGTCTGGACTTCTCTCCGAGAGCCGCTCCAGCTCCGGGAACTGCCGCCTCCCCGCCCGCCAGGCCCTCCACCGGCTCTTCCTCTCTGGGACTCTCCTCCCTCCGCTCCCCGTGCTCCTGACTCGGGCTCAGGGTTCGGGTCCCAGGAGTCCAGGGCTCCAGAAGCACTTCCTGGCCCTCAGGTCCGGGTGGGCGTTCCTGCCCTGTGCTCCCCCCGAGCCCTTTGCAAACCCTGTCCCCCGACAGCACCTCCGGAAGGCAGGGCAGGCGCAGTCACCACTGCCCCGCCTTCCCACTCCGCGGCCTTTGCGAAGGAATGAGTAAAAGAGCCTTCGTTCTCCCCACTCGGGCCTCGTGGAGATTCCGCTTTCACAATGACGCTGCGACGTGTCCCAAACAAAGGCCAGGAGGCAACCGTTTCCTTCTTTTCTGTAAAAAGTAGACACGGGGGCACGTGCTCCTGTGTGAACACGTCTGGTTTCTCATGGGCGTGCGTCTCGGGGTGGAGCTGGGGACCCACAGTGACCCCCCGTCAGCTGTGGGAGCTGCCGGGCGACTCCCCCGTGGCTGCCCTTCCGACCCCCGTCGCAGGGCGAGGGGCCCGTTTCTCCCACCCAACGAGGGTCTGTCTTAGGCAACAGCCTGCTGACGTGGGTGATGGGAACGGTGCCCTCACACGATGGTCAGTGCACGAAGCCCAGCAGTCAGGCTGACCCCCAGGCCGCCATGGGCCTCTGCACTCACAGGACAAGGCAGAAGGAAAGAACACGGACAGGGGATGCGTGACCGATGTGAGCAGGGGGGTCTGTAAAGCAGAAGCGTGCAGGCTGGGCCGGCGCCTGCAGAAACCCCCTCCAGAGCCGCCCGCTGGTGGCCGGGCGTGTCTGGGCCCCTTGGGGGGACGGTGGTGCTGGAAACGGGGTTTTCAGAGGGAGAGTGAACTTGGGGGAGAGAATCCATTCCAGGGAAGAAAGGTCGGAGCAGAGAAGTGTGTGCAGGTCTCGGGGAGGCGCTGTTCTGGGGGCCCCGGCTCCCCAGGCCCTGGTCTCGCCTCCATGGACCCAGCACAAGTCCCAGAGCAGAGAGGCTGCGCGGAGACCGGTCGGCCTGTGTCCCCCCATGATGCGTGTGAACACCCAGCATCCAGCGTGTTAGGAGGAGAGGCCTCTGAGAGGGGTGAGGTCATGAGGGTGGGGGACCCTGACTGGGATGAGAGAGATGATAGAAACCCCGAGACCCCCCACCGGCCGCCCCGCGGTCTTGGGCCGCAGCCCCACAGCTGTGACGCAGCGATGTCTGTTGTTCGGAGCCCCCCAGGGTGTGGCATTCCCGCGACAGCCCCCAGTGGGACCGAAACACTCATCCTCAGAAAAACCCCAAGGGCCCGGCCGCCTGGCTCAGGGGTTGAGCGTCGACCTATGAACCAGGAGGTCAGGGTCCAATTCCCAGTCAGGGCACAGGCCCGGGTTGCAGGCTCGATCCAATCCCCAGGGCGGGGCGAGCAGGAGGCGCCAATCCATGACTCTCTCATCACTGATGCTTCTATCTCTCCCTCCCTCTCCCTTTCTCTCCCTTCTTCTCTGAAATCAATAATATTTTAAAAACAAACAAAAACACCCTCTAAGACGCTGGGTCTGCGGAGCTGTCTCGCATACATGGCTACACGGAAGGGAGAGAGACTTCCCCCCACTGCCCCCCGGTTCCCTGACCTGCAGAACATTCATCGCCGCCTGGACGCTGACGCCGTGTGTCAGGGGTGGTGAAGGGGCCAGGGGCCTGCGGGGAGCGGGTGGGCACCTGGGAGGCAGCCGGAGGCAGCGCCACAGCTGCTGGGACAGGCAGGGAGGAGCGGGCAGCGGGCAGCGGGCAGCCACGCGGCCCTGAACGTCTGGGCGAACCAGCAGAGATGCTCTCTGGGGACCCGGGAGCGACCCTGATGGGGTCAGAGTGAGGCTGAGGACAGGGACACCAGGACCGCATCACCGGTGTGAAGAGCGCAGTGTCCCGGGTGTGGACTGGGGACAGCCCGTCCACCCGCGAATGGCTCCAAACGAACAACAACTCGGCCGCGGAGGAGGGCGTCCGACACCGGAAACGGACGACGGAAAACACCTTGTTCTTTGGGAACAACGGGGACGCCCGTAAAACACACAGGTTTCCCCCCACGAGGCCTTGCCATTGTGCGGCCGGAGTCCTAGCCGCCCCGTGGCCTTTCCCACCCTCGGTGGCCGTGTTGTGCTCGCATTCGGAACTTTCCATGACTGCGGCGGTGAACTTTCCCACAGCCCTTGGTCCAGCGGGACATGGGGGGTGTAGATGGAAAGGTAGCTCGCGGCCAATGGCAGGAAAAGTCAGCCGCGGGCACCGTGTGTCATAACCAAAATATGAAGACGGTCCGTCCCACTGCGTCCCAGATGCTGGGCCACAGGGAGCCGGCGCGAGGGCCCGGGGGCTGGTTCCCCCCCTCCCCCCCCCCGCCCCCGCCTCCCGAGTGAGGAAGGAAAGAGCCGGCGCTGGTCTCCAAGCTCACGGGGAAGGGGCCACGCGGTCCCACCTCCATTTTTCCAAGGAAACATGTGCCGTGCGGCCAGTGCTCCCTTACGGAGGTGCCACGGTCGCCATGAGACTGACTCCCCATCTGAAGACCCTTCCCAGCTCTCAGGACAGAGCTGCAGGTCGGACCCAGCGCAGCTCCTGGTGTGCTGAAGCACAAAACCGCTGGGGGAGCCCGGCCGGGCGGCTCAGGGTTGAGGGTCGACCTAGGAACCAGGAGGTCAGGGTTCGATTCCCGGTCGGGGCACAGGCCCGGGTTGCGGGCTGGATCCCCAGTGTGGGGCGCAGGAGGCAGCCGGGCCCTGATTCTCTCTCATCAGTGATGTTTCTCTCTCTCTCGCTCACCCTTCCTCTCTGAAGTCAATGAAAATACATTTTTAGCCGAAACCGGTTTGGCTCAGTGGATGGAGCGTCGGCCTGCGGACTAAAGGGTCCCGGGTTCGATTCTGGTCAGGGCATGTGCCTGGATTGCAGGCACATCCCCAGTAGGAGGTGTGCAGGAGGCAGCTGATCGATGTTTCTCTCTCATCGATGTTTCTAACTCTATCTCTCTCCCTTTCTCTCTGTAAAAAAATCAATAAAATATATAAAAAACAAAAAAAACCAAGAAAATACATTTTTAAAAAACAGCTTGGGGAGCAGCTGAGGGCCCTCTGTGTGGGGGAAGACGGGTCAGAGCAGGGACTTCCACGCTGGGTTCGGGGCGGGGGTGTGACAAGCCCTGAGCGTGTCCGGGTGATCGGGGAGGGGCCGCATGGCTCCACCGCCCCCTCCTCCCCGGCAGGTTGCACTGTGGTCCCTTTTGTATATTGGTTCTTGTCTAACATTCATATTTGAAACAGGGACTTGCTGCTGGAAGGAAAGGGAGAGGGAGGAGAGCAGGAGGGAGAGACGGACGGGGAGCCCTGGGCTGCTGGGACCACGTCTGCGAAGGCGGCTGCTTCCCAGGAGCCCCTCCCGGCTGACCCGGCACATCACACATCACAGGCCAGCAAGGGCGGCTGCTCTCCCGCCCACCCGGGAGCCGGCGCCTGGCTCCACGCACGACCCGCGTGGCCTGTGGTGGCTGTGCCTGGGCCGTGGTGGGAACTGAGCAGAGCCCTGGGCGGGAAGCCCCTGGCTGACCTCCGCACCCCACATGTCCACACACCGGGGACAAGACCTGGGGCCCTGGGAGGGGAGGGGCCAGTCCAGAACCTGGAGGCTCCGGGGGGACACTGGGGTGGGATGGCGTCAGGGAGGAGAGACCAGCCCTCCTCTGGGGGCCGAGAAGCTGTGGAGACGCCAGGAGGGGACCAGCCGGAGGGCGTGGAGGTCGGTCCCTGTAGCATCCGCTCCCGGCCTTTGCACGTGACCTGCCACCCTGCGGAGTCCCGGACCGGCTCTGGTGGCGGTTCTGTCTCCCCGCTCCTCCCCCCAGTGTGTTTGTATTGATTTCAGAGAGGACGGGAGAGGGGGAGAGAGACAGAGAGAGAAACATCAATGATGAGAGAGAATCACTGATCAGCTGCCTCCTGCACGGCCCCTACAGGGGATCAAACCCACAACCCAGGCACGTGCCCTGACCGGGAATCGAACTATGACCTCCTGGTTCATAGGTCGACACTCAACCATGAGCCACGCTGGTTGGGCAAGTTTTTCTTCTTCCTATGCACACTCGCATGCACACACACGCACACACACGGACACACACGCACACACATGCACACACAGAGCAGAACTGTCCCACTCGTGACTTACGGCTACGTTTCCGTTCGGGAGCACGCACTGCATTAGCTGTCAGGTCTGTACTTCTCTTTCGTCCAGAACAGCTCCTTTGGTGTTTAAACATCAGTAATTTTGACAAGGACAACTGTTTTGTAGAACGTCTAGAATTTGGGTGTCTGATTAGGTTCAGGTTAAGCATTTTGGCTGCAACACGCCACAGGTACAGGTGTGCCCAACGCCCACACGCCTGCTCCTGTAGGTGGCTGCCCAGTAACCCTCCCGGCCCCGCCCGGGACAGCAGCAAGCAGCGCCAGGAGCTGGTGTGGGGCAGAGCTGGGCTCCAGGGGCAGGAGGGTGGCGCCCCCAACCCCACGCCGACAGTCAGACTGTGGTTCAGAGGAAGAAGCTCAGTGTTCCCATGATTCACACCTTCCATTTCTTACGGGCGCGCCCTCAGACCTTCTGGGAGCTTAGAATTCGGCCTCAGTGCCGTGGTGGTCAGGCTGGGGGACCCCGAGGACAAGATGGGGTGGAGAGTTCCCAGGAACATGGCTCCCCAGGCCTGGGCTGGGGCGTAGAACCGGGATTCGGACACGTCGTCCGCTGGAGCAGAACCTTCAGGCAAAGGGGCCGTCACGCTGGGCTCCGGGGGGCAGGAAGGACCAGACCTGGGGACTGGGCGCCGGGCCGAGGACAGGGACTTGGCCGGTGCCCATGCTCTGCCTTAGCAAGGAAGCCCAGGTCCCTGGGAGAGGAAGCAGGGCACCATCGGTCACGGTCAAGGTCAAGGTCAGACCAGAGCCCTCGGGTGGAGGGAAGCTTGGACTCCTCCACTCCTGGGGCAGGAAGCCTTTCCTGTTAGTCTTCCTTTGTGAATCCGCACCCGAGGGCGTGTTTTCACTGACGTTTGGAGGGAGTGGAAGGAGGGGGAGACACAGAGAGAGAGACATCGATGTGAGAGACACATCGAGCCTGCAACCGAGGTCCCTGCTATGACCGGAACCAAACCTTCAGTCCAGGCTGTCTCTCTCCACCGCCAGGCCAGGCCGGCTCCTGTTGGCGTTCTGTGGCCGGGCCCTGCGCGGGGCGGAGACGCCAGGCCGTGTCCCCAATGAACGGACGTGATTTCCGAAGGCTCGGGGCCAGGTCAGTCTCCCGGAGTCCGAGTCGCTTTGGAATCGTGTTGCTTCACAGAGCGCTGCTTCATTCGCGGACAAACCGCAGTCCTCTCGCTGCGCACTCCCTTCGCCTCATTAGTCAGCAGAGCCTGCACGGTGCCCTCACCGGGCCCCGGCTCGGTCCATCCTCACCCACAAACGGGAGGCGATGCCCCTCCGTCTCCTCGCCAGGGGGCAGCCGCCCGGAGCCAGTGGCCAGGCCGCTCTCTTAGGCCGTTCCTGTGCGAGGTTCCAGCCATCGGAGCCGTGTGTCCGGAGCAGCGTGACTTGATCCTCGAGTCTTCAATGTGAACGTGGCATTGACTTTAACCTTCTCCCATAGCAACCGCTCAACACCCCAAAGCGCCCTCGCCCCCGGAGCTGAGGCCACACCGCACAGGCTGTCCTCAGAGACTGGGCGGCGTCCTGCGGGTCTGCGATTGGAGCACCCAGAGCCCAAGGGCCCGGGAGGGTCTGAGAGTCGGCACCTGGGGGCGCGGGGGCGGGGAGGGGGGGAGAGACGGCAAAACGCAGCATCTCCAGGGACAGTCAGTCAGGGACACCCCAGCTGGGAGACGGCCGAACCAGCTCAGCTGGGCACTGGGTTGCAGCGCGTCCTCGGCCCCCTGCTCCGGGTGCTGCTGGGAATGGGCTGGGAGCGGGCGCGGGGGGGGGGGGGGGGGGCCTCCTCCTGCTCCGCGGACGTGGTGGAAGCAGAAGGTGTGGACACACGTGTGAGATCCAGGCCTTTCGAGGTCATGGACCAGCATCCAACCCCCTCCCCCAACGGAAAGCTGGGAGGAGGCCCTGAGCGGGTGGAGCGGCCGGAGAGGAAGCTCAGACGCAGCCCTGCTGGACGGATGGGGGCCCCCGCCCCAGGAGGTCCCTTCCCGGATGTGAGCCCTGGGGGGGGGGGGCGCGGGGGATCAGGTGACTCAGGAGAGAGCAGCCTGCATGGTGCCGTCAGCGCCACATGCCGAGGAGAATAGAAAAGGCACAAAGACAGGAAGCGGCGCTGGGAGTGCAGCCACCGGCTTCCTCGGGCTTCCTCAGCCGGGGCTCCTGCTCACACGCCTCCTCTCGGGTTTATTTACGGTGAAGCAAACCCCGGGTTTCCTACACACGCTCTGCAGGGGTGCTGCTCAGCCCCCATCTGTTACCACCACGCCCAGCCCCCTTCCTCCCGTCAGGCTGAGGCCCTCGAAGAAGCTGGGGACCTCGTAGTTTCCATAAACGTCCCAGCTTCCCCCCACCCCTCCCTTCCACCCCCCTCCCCGCCCCCCCCCCCCAGGTCTGCCAGCGTGTCAGTGCCGCTGAGCCCTGGCTGCTCCGGCTCCAGCCCTCCTTCCCGGAGCTGATGTCAGGGCTGGAGCGCAGCCGGCAGCTGCTCCGAGCTAAGGGCTGGCGGGGAGCAGCCTCCTGGAGCCTCTTGGGCGTCTCTCGCTGCAGCACAGAACCCGGGTCCGGGTCCGGGCGAGAGCAAGAGCCACCGCTGGCTTATTGGCCTCCATGCCCCGCGCCACGCCTGCTGCTCCTGGTTACAGAGCCCAGGAAAGGGCCAAAGGTCACGGCACCCTCCATCAGCCCTGCCTCCAGGGCCCTGGCAGCTCCCCCCCAACATTCTTGTCTTTATGATCCTGCGAATGGGGAACAGGCAGGGCCCTAGCCAACCTGGGAGGACAAGGGTGGAAAGAACCCCACGGCCCACACCCTCCTCCCAAGATGGGGAGCCGAGGCCAGAGCGGGTCCCCGTGTTCTTCACGGAGCCCTAACCCCGCCTCCCATGCAGCCTCCTGGGCGCAGGTCTGGGGTGGGTTACAGCGGGGATGGGGGTGGGCCCTAATCAGGACGCTGCTCTAAGAGGGAGAACGCGACACAGGGACACGCGGACGGGAGGTGCCGTGTGGGCGGGAAGACGGCCACCGGCCGATGAGCTGGGAGCGAGGCCCCGGGTCCTTCCTCAGCGGGAATGGCCCTCCGGTGCGGCTCCCCCGCCTGCGGTGGGGCTCGTGCGCCTTGTGCTGAAGCTCAGTGGGTGGGACGTGGTCCCTCAGCCCCGCAACGTGCTCCCCGCGCCGGGGCCCTCGGTCCCAGCCTGGCCACGCCGCGGCGCCCTGGGGGGTTCTTAGCTGCTGCGGGCACTCACACCCCCGTCTGCACAGTGTCACCTACGACAGGGTCCCCCCTCAGAGGCACCCCTCCCTTCACAGCTCCCTCCTTCCTACAAGAAGAGACGCCCCCGCCCTGGCCGGCGTGGCTCAGTGGATAGAGCCTCGGCCTGAGGACTGAAGAGTCCCGGGTTCGATTCCGGTCAAGGGCACAGGCCCGGGTTGCGGGGTCGAGCCCCTGTGTGGGGCGCGCAGGAGGCAGCCAGTCCATGATCCTCTCTCAGCATGGACGTTTCTCCCTCCCTCTCCCTTCCTCTCTGAAATCAGTACAAATATATTTTTTAAAAAAGAGAGATGCCCCTCCCAGAAAAGCTCGAATCTCTCACAGAATAAAGAGTAAACTGTGTTCTCGGTAGCTCCCCAATGGCGTAGCTCCCCAACGCGGTAACTAGTCTCAGCGCTCAGAGGGAACCCTCCCTGCCCCCTCCCGGCCCCCTACACAGGTGGCATCCTCCGGCCTCAGGGCAGGGCTCCTGCAGCAGCTCTGAGACAGGGCTGAGGGCACCTGACCATTGGAAGGGGACCTGCAGGGGAAGGGACGTGAGACAGGAGAGAAGGGGCCGCGCAGGGGCCCGCATGAGCCTGCTCCCCGGCGCTGGGAGGGAGGCACCGGCCGCTGCACCTTCACTCCGCCTGGGCGGCTGGTCCTCTCCCGAGGGCGGGACAGCCAGCAGCTGCCACCGGCCCTGAGCACAGCACGGAGCCCCGCCCCGGCAGCCGGAGCGACCCCAGGCCGGGGCGTGCCAGAGGGTGGGGCGCCAGGCGTCTGCGGGGCCCCCCTCTGCCTCCTCCGAACCCCTGAGATGCAACCATAACACAGACATGGCCCCGGACACAGAGAGTAGGGGAACTGTGACTCACCTCAGCCCTTAGAGGAACAAGGAGGGCTTCATCCCCAAAGAGCCACATCCTGCTTTCCATGGCGGCCACACCACCCCCAGGAATCGAGTCCCCGTGGGCGAGACCACGGACACACACCGTGGTGACAGCGTGCCCAGAACCGAGACAAAAATCTCCTGCCCCACAAGGAACACTCGCCAACCGCGGCCGGACCAGCAACGGCAGAGTCTCTGGTCAGGGCGCTCAGAGCCTAGAAGCCCGTCTGGTTAACCCCGAGTGCATATGTGACGGCTGAGGCACCCCACTGTACAGTCCCAGGGCCCTGCCGCCTGCCCGGTGGCCCCGGGCGGGGCCGGGGGCTGGGGCTGCAGGGCTGTTATTTTGCCGAGGGGGTTGGAGCCTGGTGGGCGCCGGTAGCTGCGTTCCCACATCCGGTGCCCGCACCGCCTTTCAGAGTAAATATTGACAAAATGAGTGAGTTAGGCCCCAGCTCACATCAGACGGAAGAGTGAGTTTCAGATAGATTAATGTAAAAGACCAAAACTACCTTAGAAACTGAAATCAAGTGAAAAGTTTGACAATCCCCTGTTTTAGTCGTGGGCACCATTTCATAGGACGACTATTTCTAGTAAAAATTTCTACTTCATTTCTGGTTATGTTTCCTGTGAAAATACACCCTGAACTACAGCACGTGTACAAGGTCATTCCTTGCAGCTTTGTTTACAATAGTGGAAAATTGGAAATAACCAAAATATTCCTCAAAGAAACAGGACTAAATAAATTAAGGTGGCCTGGCCAGTGTGGCTCAATGGTTGAGTGTCAACCTATGAACCCGGAGGTCACGGTTCAATTCCCGGTCAGGGCACATGCCCGGGTTGTGGGCTTGGTCCCCAGTAGGCGGCCAATTAATGATCCTCTCTCATCATTGATGTTTCTATCTCTCCCTCTTCCTCTCTGAAATCAATAAAAATATATTTAAAAAATAAATTAAGGTATATCCTTATAGAATGTTGCACAGCTTTAAAAAAAATAAGGCAAACTTATACACACAGATATAAAAATAGCTCTAGCTCATGTCTCAACTTATTTGAATTCAGTTCTTCATCTGTTAGATGGAGAGGTTGGACTAAAAAAAAAACAACTGATTCCTTCTAACTTCATTCTATGAAAAGAGAAATGTCATATAGCTCAAGAATTTTGTGCTCTGGAAAAATAGAATTGTCCCTTTTTTATCTTTTTTTCTTGGGAACATCTAAAATTCACAAAACTGCCCCACCGGTGTGCTCAGGGGTTGAGCGTCAACCTGTGAACCAGGAGGTCACGGTTTGATTCCCGGTCGGGGCACAGGCCCGGGTTATGGGCTCGATCCCCAATTTGGGACGTGTAGGAGGCAGCTGGTCGGTGATGTTTCTCTCTCAGCACTGATGTTTCTCATCATGGATGTTTCTATCTCTCTCTCTCTCCCTCTCCCTTCTTCTCTGAAATCAATAAGAATGTATTAAAAAAACAAACAATTCACCATATTCTTAAAAAAATATATAAAATTCACAAAACCAATAACTCCCTCTCTGCTTTTTCTCTCCTTTTCAAGGTTAAATTCTCCTTCTCTCAGATGATCAAATATCTGGGAACTAAAAGTGAGTAAGAAAACTCTGAGGGCAAATAGCTTAAGCTTCTCTAAAAAGGGAAACACCACCAAGCCCCGAATGCATGGGCGTCAGAGACAGCAGCCTCCATCCGGACCCAGCCATTGCAGGAAAGACTCTCAGCTTCTCGATCCTGCGGGTGCGCTCTCTCGGCAGTGCCCTGGCCAGCGGGGCCCCCCACTCCTGACTGGGGGTCCTGGAGAAGCCGGTTTCAGTCCGAGGGGCTCCACAGGGGAGCGTGCAGGAGCAGTCTCCGGGGACATGCCGGGTCCCGAAGGGACAGAAGCCTCAGCTCCACGTTGGCCAGGTTCCCACGGCCGCTCGAGCCCACCGTCCGCTGGTTGCACGAGCAGGACCTGGCTTACCCTCCTGGGGCCCCGCGTCCCCACGTGCAGAGCAGGTGTGGAGCGTGTGACTCATTTCCAGGGTCACTTTGGACGATGAGGGACATTAGAAAAACCTCCTGAAACAGCAGGGGCCACCGCCTTCCCCGGGGGCACCGGGACACGGGGCACAGCAAAACGTCCCCGGCCGCCCTGGCTGGGGTGGCTCGGTGGACAGAGCGTCGGCCTGCAGACTGAAGGGTCCCGGGTTCGATTCCGGTCAAGGGCACATGCCTGGGTTGCAGGCTCGATCCCCAGCAGGGGCGTGCAGGAGGCAGCCGATCCATGATTCTCTCGTCATGGATGTTCTCCCTCTCCCTCTCCCTTCCTCTCGGACATCAGTAAAAATCTCTGAATAAGTTCCCCGCTGCCGGAGGAAGCCCTGGGCCAGTAGAGACAATCCTTTCGGTTCTTATTTCCAGACAGAGAGGCCTCTGCAACTAGTTCACGTCTGGAGCGACTTCCTACACGGGCTGCATGTTTCAAAGGAAAACTTCAGAAATTGTGAAGGAAATTTCCAGATCCGCCAGCTGGTTTGTTCTTCCCGGGATGTCGGCCGGACCCTTTACATTTGAAAATCAGGCCGGTTCTGCACCTGCTGAGCCGAGCGCTGCCCCTGTGTGCTCTGAGCAAGGCCTGCTGTGTCCCCCCGGCCAGGCCTGGGCAGGGGGCGGCCTCGCCCATGGCATCGGGCCCAGGACAAGCACCTGTCCTCAGGCGGGGCGGGCTCTGCCAGGTCAGCTTCTGTGACGAGCTCCAGCTCTTGGCGTGTGATCAGCAAGCACAGCACAAAGCAGCGAGATCCCGAAACGAACATGACTGGCCATTTTTCTGTTTTAAGGTCTGAGCTAATTTACTAAAATTTACTCAGAGAGAATAAACTCATCGTTTTTTGTCTTTTTAATTTTCTTGTTATGGATTTCAGAGAGGAAGGGAGAGCGAGAGAGAGATGGAAACATCAATGATGAGAGAGAATCATGGCTCGGCTGCCTCCCGCACGCCCCACGCTGGGGACGGAGGCCACAACCGGGTGTGTGCCCTTGACCAGAATGGAACCTGGGACCCTTCAGTCCGGAGGCTGACGCTCTTTCCACTGAGCCACACCAGCCAGGACTCAACCGATAGCTTTTTGAAAGAGAGAAAAGATTTTGAAAGAAGACATTTTCAACCCCGTTACATAGCTGTCCACGACAATGCTGACCCTCATTCCATCCTTCCCTCTGGGCCTTTGGGAAAACGGTAGCCAAAACAATAATCCTGCTCAACCAATTTCGTAATCATTGTGGCGACAGGCAGAGCACACGCCTCAGATTAATAACACATTGATCTCTGCCTGTTGTGACAGAATAGCTATTATGCATCTGCAGCGGTTTCCAAGTCTCTGCCCTCCCATCGGCCACCGCTGTAGGGACACGGGGGGCTGTGTGAAGCTGCCCCCAGGGAGGGCGGAAACGGCTAAAACACAGAAAAAGAAACTGACTTACTGCCTCACTTGGAGCTTGAAGAGCTCGGCTCTGAAGAGAAGGGCCGAGCAGGAAGGGGGCACTCAGCTCCCTGAACCCCGTCAGCAACAGAACCATAACTCCCTATTTTCTGCTTGTTTGTACCAGCTGTTAGAAAACGGTAGTTCGTCATCTGATGGCTGTTGGTCCTTCCTCTCTTGTGAATCGTCTGCTTTTAGGTTCTTTTCTCCTGTTTGAACTGGAACGTGGATTCCCCTCTGTGCTTCCAGATTGCTCTGCCATGCAGGAGCCAACATCTCCCTGTTTGATATTCCTCTTTTGATTGAGTTTATGACTTGTTAGGTCTAGACAGCGTAATAGTTTTATATGGTCAAATCTCCCACTTTTTCCATGTAATTTCCTCTATGCTCTTTTTAAAAAATGTATTTTTACTGATTTCAGAGAGGAAGGGAGAGGGAGAGAGAGAAACACCAATGATGAGAGAGAATCATGGATCGCCTGCCTCCTGCACGCCCCACACTGGGGATGGAGCCCGCAACCCGGGCCTGTGCCCTGACCGGGAATCGAACCTCGACCTCCTGGTTCACGGAGCCACCCGGCCGGGCCTCCATGGCTCTTAACCTCTGCGTTCACCCCCGCAGTCTCGAGAGAAACATTCACCAAGTTTCTTCCATTTTGTTTGTAGTTTGATTTGTTACAACGAATTCGTTATCCTCTCAGGCATTCTACTCCCCCCACTAACAGCTCCCGCCACTGCCCACGCGCGTCTGACCAGGCGCCGGGGCCAACAGCGGGCGAGAGGCTGCGGGTGGGGAGAGGAGCGAGCCCCGTGGCTGGTTTCCAGGCCGCCGAGGAGGTGGCGGGGCTGCGCTGGGCGCAGTGCGGAGCCTCCTGGGGTCGGTCGGGGCTCAGAACCCTGGGAGCTCCCCAATCTCAGCTTCTTTTCCTCCGAGATTTCCGGCGAGTTAACTGGATAAACCGGAACCGTTCTGCAGCGGCTACACCTGGGTCGCCGTCCAGCATTAATCACGCTCCCGCCATCAGGCAAGAAGTCATTGGACACCAAGGAGCCGCGAGAGCTGTTTGAAAAGGACCAAGACAGCAGCAAGACAGACTCCACTGAGGCTGCGTCGGGGCCGGAGGAGCGGCTGTCGGAGATGATTTAGACCTGGCTCTGCACAATGCACAATGAGAGGAAACCGCAAAATGCCCGTTCATGTGAGAAAGAGAACAATCTCACGTGTAATCAGAGGCTCCGTCCCCTGGGAGAGCTGTCACTCACACGCGACCCGATGCTACCTTTCGGGGTCAGCCTGAGGCCGGGGTGCTGCCCGGGGTCGGCACTGCCCGGCCCGTGATCCGCTCCCACCCCCTGCGGTCCCAGAGCGGCTGGTCCCTGTGGCCTTCCCGCCGGGCCTCATCCCTCGGGGCCCCAGGTGCTGCCCGCGGACCTGCCACCCGAGACACCCAGGCCCCTCCCACGGCCCGCCCAGCGTCCCCCGCACGCCCACAGCTTCGGGAGGAGGAGGGCGAGGGTCCCAACCTGCCCTCCTGGTGTGGGAGCTGGTGAGTGTGATGGTGAATCTGGTGTCACCGTGGCAGGCCCCGCGAGCCAGGCGTTGGTGAAACACGTCTGGACGTTGCTGTGAAGATGCTTCCAGTGGTTCTCAACCTTCTGGCCCTTTAAATACAGTTCCTCATGTGGTGGCCCCCAACCATAACATTATTCTCGTGGCTACTTCATCACTGTCATGTTGCCACTGTGATGAATCGTCATGTAAATATCTGATCTGCAGGATGGTCTTAGGCGACCCCAGTGAAAGGGTCGTTCGACCGCCAAAGGGGTCGCGACCCACAGGTTGAGAACCGCTGCTTTAGACGAACACAGAAATCCATGGGCTGAGGGAAGGGCTTCTGTCTCCATGGCATGGACGGGCCTCGCCCAATCACCTGAGGGCCCTTGAGAAAAACCCGCCTCTCGAGGAGAGGGCTCCTGCCACTCACACCTCCTGACCCCAGCTCCCCCCCACCTCTCCCGGGCCTCCAGCCCCCAGCCTGCCCCCCACCTCGGACTCGCCAGCCTCTACAGTCACAGTCTCTTCCTCTCTCTCCCTCCCTCTCTCCCTCCCTCCCTCTTTCTCTCTCTCTCCCTCCCTCCCTTTCTCTCTTCCTCTCTCTCTCTCTCTCTCTCTCTCTCTCTCTCTCTCTCTCTCCCACCCCCGGGAGTCACAGGCTCAGGTATGGCGGCTGGGACTGGGAGTGGGATTATTTGCACGGAATGCAGTCACGGTTTTGCCAATAAAATTGGGACTAAACAGTCCTCACTTTTGTGATGTAACGAACGCCAATCGTTGCTACGATTTCCAGGTGTCTCTGCTCCCAGGACAGCCCTGATCTGAGCTACAGGGAGATGAGGTTCTTCCCCCAGCAGCTCCTCCGCCAGCGCCAGCGAGGGCGGGCCGCGGGGCGTCCCGGGGACATAGCCATAGACGCCTCACTGGGCACCTGCGAGCTTCAGTGAATGAGGTGCTTCAGTGCCCTGCTGCTCTGAGGCGGGAGCGGCCATAGTAGAACCGCCCGCGTTTGCAAAGGAAGAAACGCAGGGTCCAGAAGCCGGTTCGGGTCCTGCAGCGGGTCTGCCCGGTGAGCCTGCGGCCAAGCCGGCGCCAGCGGCCAGCCCTGTGCCTCTCCGGCACTTTCCCTGCCCCCGTGGGCACCGGGCCGGTCAGCGCGCTGCCAGATGCGGCTGCCAGCCCAGCCTCTGAGCAGGAAGTGAGTCGGTGATTCTGACAATGAGAGGAAAGGGAAGCCGGGCGGTGGGAAAGGGCTGAGGATGCAGGGCTGCAGGGCGGGGCTCAGGGGGCCACGGGCCGGGCACCGGCTCCTCCAGGCGTGAACGTTCACGTCCAGCAGGGATGCAGGCTCTTCTCCTTCCCCAACTGGTCACCACAAGTCCAATTCCAGTGGCCCTCCGCTGGGCCGCACTTCCTCATCCCAGGCACACCCCTCACCGCCTCCTCAGGGGCTCATTCCATCTCTTATTACAGGACAAGCCGTCTGCCAGGCAGACAGGACCTTCCCCCAACTAGGCTGCAGGCCTTTCTCCACACTCACCGCCGAGGGGGACAGAGGTGCCCGGGGGACAGAGACAGCCCAGCCAGGGGACAGAGGTGCCTGGGGGACAGAGGTGCCCGAGGGGGACAGAGGTGCCCGGGGGACAGAGGTGCCCGGGGGACAGAGGCGGCCCAGCCGGGGGACAGAGGCGCCCGTAGGGCAGAGGAGCCCGGGGGACAGAGACAGCCCAGCCGGGGGACAGAGGTGCCTGGGGGACAGAGGCACCCGTGGGGACAGAGGCGGCCGTGGGGCAGAGGCGCCCGGGGGACTGAGGCGGCCATGGGACAGAGGTGCCCGGGGGACAGAGGCGGCCGGGGGGGACAGAGGAGCCCGGGGGACAGAGACAGCCCAGCCGGGGGACAGAGGTGCCTGGGGGACAGAGGCACCCGTGGGGACAGAGGCGGCCGTGGGGCAGAGGCGCCCGGGGGACTGAGGCGGCCATGGGACAGAGGTGCTTGGGGGACAGAGGCGCCCGTGGGGACAGAGGTGCTTGGGGGACAGAGGCGCCCGTGGGGACAGAGGTGCCTGGGGGACAGAGGTGCTTGGGGGACAGAGGCGCCCGTGGGGACAGAGGTGCCTGGGGGACTGAGGCGGCCATGGGGCAGAGGTGCCCGTGGGGACAGAGGTGCCTGGGGGACTGAGGCGGCCATGGGGCAGAGGTGCCCGTGGGGACAGAGGTGCCTGGGGGACTGAGGCGGCCATGGGGCAGAGGCGCCTGTGGGGACAGAGGTGCCAGGGGGACAGAGGCGGCCATGGGGCAGAGGTGCCCGTGGGGACAGAGGTGCCTGGGGGACTGAGGCGGCCATGGGGCAGAGGTGCCCGTGGGGACAGAGGTGCCCGGGGGGACCGAGGTGCCTGGGGGACAGAGGCGCCCGTGGGGACAGAGGTGCCTGGGGGACAGAGGCGGCCGTGGGGACAGAGGTGCCTGGGGGACTGAGGCGGCCATGGGGCAGAGGTGCCCGTGGGGACAGAGGTGCCCGGGGGGACAGAGGTGCCCAGGGGGACAGAGGTGCCCGGGGGACAGAGACAGCCCAGCCGGGGGACAGAGGTGCCCGGGGGACAGAGGCGGCCCAGCCGGGGGACAGAGGCGGCCGTCACGTGATGTCTCGATGGGACACACACTGTCCCTGGGGAGGCCTGGCAGAAGGATGATGAACTTCAGCTGCTTTCTTGCCCATTTCCCAGCATTTCCCAGCAAAACGCAATTAAACAAAATCCCAGAGTTGTTTTTCTTCAAATCAATGTTGATTGCATTTCTCTCATTAAAGAACAACACACGACATTCCCGGGAGCCTGTGGGTTACGAGGTTCCCGCCAGGCGTTGTGCAACGCGTGCGTTTACAGGATCCGAAGGGAGGTCGGGCGCAGTCCCCGGGGACGGGCCAGCATCTCACTTTAAGTAGAAACCCGATGGCAGTTCTGCAGTTTAGGTGTCAAGCAGACTGGGGCAGCGTGTGGGGCACGCAACTGGGAGGAGAGAGCGCCCCCCCCCCCCACCCCCGCGTCCGGGCTCTGGCAGTCAGCAGGCCAGGCCTCCGTGCAGAAAACACGCAGCCTCGAGATTTCTGCTCAGCAGGAGCGCCCGCCACTGCCACGCTCAGCGCTCAGTAGGCTTCGGAGGAGGCTCCGTGGCATCAGCCAGGTTGCCCTGCCCGCGGTGCGGCTGCTGTGCCCCCACTAGTCAGTGTGCTTTGCCGGCCAAGAGGCACCGAGGGAGTCTCGCAGTGCTAAAGACGCAGAGAGGACAACACAGCAGACAAGCCGTGGAACATGCCTCGTGAAACTCGTCTTCCACGGAATTCGCCAATAAAGGCAGCCCTTCCACAAGAGCCTCCTGAGGTGATGCATCAGGGTCTGAAGTTCTGGGTGGTCGCTAGGAGACGTGTGACAGAGATCCTGGCATGGTACTTGCGTGGTCCCAGCGTGGTCCTGGCGTGGTACTCGCGTGGTCCCGGCGTGGTCCTGGCGTGGTACTCGCGTGGTCCCGGCGCCTCTCGCAGCCACCGCCGAGTGCCCACTGGGAGGGTCAGTGTCTGTCTCCAGCAGCCCCTGCTCACAGCCAACCATGCACACGGCGCCGCCACTGGATCGCACGTCCTCCGTGACATGAACGTCTCCACACCTGTGTGTCCTCCCAGCACTGACAGTTCCCTCAGTTATTTATGAAAATAAATCAAAACACAGACAAAACCTCTCCTCGTGAACTCCAAGTAGAAACAAAAACCTCTCCGCCCCACGGAGTAGCGGACTGTGTGTGTAAATACACTGACTGTCAAGAAAGACTCCCTTTAAGGTGCCCCCTGGGCGGTGGGGTTACTCTCTCTCCAGGACCTCTCGGGGTGGTGACGACGCTGGTGGGATGGTCACTGATCGTGTCAGTGTGTGTCCTCTGATCGGGGCCAGCCGACCTCTACCCACCCAGAGCCTCTCGGAGGAGGACTTCTCCAGAAAACCCACTTTAACTTTATAATGTCCTCAGTTGTGTGTTAAATAAGCTAAATCCACAGAAACTAAAGTTAACCACATCAGAGCAAAAAGTAAAAGAAACGGAATTAGAAAATGCGGAGCGATGATGGCAGAGAAAGTCCACAGTTCATCACGGGGGTCTGAATGAGCCCGTGTCCCTCAGCCTCACGCGGGCGCCAGGCACACCCACCGCACAGAGGGCCGGCCAGGCTGAGCCCCAGGCCGGGGTGGTTTTCAGGACAAGAAACTGAAGAAGGCAGCGCGATTCAGCATGAGCCCGAGTCGGGTTTCACAGTCTTTCGGAGAAAACAAAAAGCAAATGCCCACGTTGCCTTTTTGTTCAGTAACGAATACATTCATTGTCCTGTTCACTTTGGTCATTCAATGGGCAAGAACAGATCAAACCATGTTTCCGTGTGTGAAAACCGTCAAGCGTATTGACAAGAGGCCATGCCAACTCAAGTTTTATTATTTATTCACTAGAGGCCCGATGCATGAAATTCGTGCAAGAGCAGGCCTTCCTTCCCCTGGCTGGGGCACCGGCTTCCCTCGGGCACCTGCTTCAGCCGTAAGGTCGTCCGGAAGGATGTCTGGTCTAATTAGCAAATTATGCTTTTATTATTATAGATTTAGTTTTAAAATATTTTACTGGTTTTTAGAGAAATAGGAAGGGAGAGGGGGAGAGAGAAACATCGAAGTGAGAGACACACATCAATTGGTTGCCTCCTGCACATGCCCAGACCTGGGCCAGCAACCCAGGTACATGCCCTTGACTGGGAATCGAACCTGGACCCTTCAGTTCTCGGGCTGATGCTCTAACCATCGAGCAAAACCAGCCAGAGCTGAAAACTCGTTTTCAGAGATGAGAGAGGCCACTGGGGTGAGCAGGGATCGAGTCTTCGAGACTCAAGGAGCCCCCGGCGTCCGATTCCCAGGGCTCTGACGGACAAGACGGAAGCGCGGAGCAGGGACTGCCCAGCACAGACATGCGTGCTCCCGTCACCTGTGCTGAGACAGGTCAACAGAGCCAGACCCAAATGGGGCGCCTCTCCCCACCCGCTTCTCCCGCTGGTCCCGCCACCACCCCTCCCTGACTGCCTCCGCCGCCAGGTACAGCCGTCCAGAGGCTTGTGAGCGCCTTGTAAGACTGTGGAGGTGAAACGACAAACCGACCGAGTGGCTTCAAGTATTTTGGGGGAAAGGAACACGGGTGCGTAGAGCAGGTTCCGCCTCTCATCGCTACTAAATCCGGGGCTGGCATTCGGGGGTGTCAGCCTGTGACTGTCTGCTTGTGCGTTTGCTTGGGCACGTTCCCAATGAGACCTTTTACACAAGAGCTTTGGGGAACCGTCCTCGGTGTACGTCTGCGCCTGTGGACGAGGTGAGGGCTTCGCTGAAATACGCCGCCAGTGACACAAGCGTGTGGGGGTCTCCTCCTGCAGGCACCCCTCACCCAGAGCCAGCCCTGCCCGTGGGAATGAATCACACTGGGAGGCAGACCTCCCTCCTCCAGCCCTTCTCCCCTGGGGCCTGTGGCTCTGCTTCCTCCCCTCTTCTCGCTGGCCCTGCCCTGACCCTCTTCCCAAGGGCAGAAGACACCCCCCCACCCCCCGGGCGATGGGGCAATCACACTCGACTTTGGGGAACTAGAATTTTGATCTAAGTCACCAGAATGGAAACAAAAGAGAAGTCAGACAGCAACAAACTCCATTAGTTGTTTATTTTGTATAAAGTTCGTGGCCGTGAGGCCTCGTGACATTTTCTTTTTCTTTCTTTTTTCATGGTTAAAAATTCAGTCTATTAACACTGATGCCACGGAGACTTCTTTTTAGAAAATGAGGTATTTGGTTTACTGTCCCAAACAGTAAAGGTTTAGGCAAACTGCAACCATCGTCTATCAGGTGACAAAACGGCAGGGAGTGCAGTGAGCCCTGGAACAGCCAAGTCCCTGCGGGGACACCTGAGAGTCTTCGTTGTCACCAAACGCACCGCCCACCTCACATCTAAAAGCAACACAGCGTGACGTTCCCAAGGGCACGCCTCCCGCTCAGGACTCAGTGAGAGTGAGGAGGCGAGTGACAGGAGGCAGGTGGAGACAGAGCGTTCCCACCGTCCCCTATCCGCACGGAGCCACGCGGCTCAGGGGGAGTGGGTGGCTGTTGCCCTTGTTCTCAGGTTTTCCGTGGTGTTGGCTGGCGCGGCATTGGCTGGCACGGCGGTGGCTGGCACACGGGGTGGAGACCGGGCGCGGCAGGAGTGTCACATGAAGAACTGAGCCACCAGGTTGGCCAGGCCCAGGACGATGAGGAGGGCGTGGAAGAGCAGCGAGGGCCACGTCAGGCGGTCCTCTTGGCGGAGGGAGAGGATGTAGGTGAGGGACGGGTAGACGAACACGAAGGCCAGGCCGCAGGCGGCTCCCGAGTACCTGGAAAGGAAGCGCCTGGGGTGAAGAGCCATCCTGCACTTCGCCTTTTCTGGTTTACAAGAAAGGTGACGACAGCGTAATTCACCCTCCCCAGTCGGAGGCAGCAGGCCCATTGGATCCATTGTTGCTGACATACGCACTGGCGTTCCAATCATTTCACCTGCTAAGTTACTATAAGCCATTATTTCCTGTTCGTCTTTACGGCATCTGCTCGACAGAGAGTTTTGCTCGTCCCGCGAACCCGGGCGACTTCCTCAGGAACGTCTGGAGACGGGCTCTCTCCCTTTGATCTTTTATAAACTAACTAGAGGCCCGGTGCATGGGTGCATGAAATCAGTGCACTGGGGGGGGGGGGTCCCTCAGCCCGGCCTGCACCCTCTTGCAGTCCAGAAGCCCTTGGGATGTCCGACTGCCGCGGAGGAGGGAGAAGCTCCCTCTACCACCGCTGCACTTGCCAGCCGTGACCCCAGCTTCTGGCACACTGACCACCAGGAGGCAGCTCCTGCGTTGTGTCTGCCCCCTGATGGTCAGTGTGCGTCATAGCGACCGGGTGCTCCGCCGTTTGGTCGATTTGCATATTAGCCTTTCATTATATAGAATTACGCATCTGCGTGTGTGAGGGGCTGTGTGCATCTCCTTAAAGGTGAGCAGATGACCACCTCGCAGTGTTCAGCATCGATATCAAAGGTACACAACATGCCCACACCTGTGCCTGTGGAACGGCACTGCCTCCGGCTCACTAGCAACAGTTCACTCGGAACCTGTCCGTGTGGCCACAGGCAGCGTGCTGCTCGCCGCTCTCGGGGAAGGTCCCTGGGACAGTGACTCAGCCCTGCTTTCTGTAGGTTCGGGGTCACCACGATTCCCCATCACTCAATGTTTCCCCAAACGTCACAATGTCTTTGGGGAAATAGGAAGGAAAGAGCCCTCTGGGACCTGGACTCTTCCTTTCTGATGACAGTTGACACTGGACTATGTTCTTTTTATTTTATTGAATTATTGGGTGACGCTGGTCAGCATGAACACATAGGTGTCAGGTGTGGGTTTCTATGTTTCCAGGTCTGTATATTGTACCGTGTGCCCACCCCCCGCAGTCAGATCTCCTCCTTCACCTCCTACTGGGACCTTTCTCCCTGGACCATGTTCCTGAGCAGAAAGTCAGGGCACAGCTGTGGCACATAAGAGACCTTCCGGGTGCCCAAGACATGATACAACATGGATGAGACATCACTTTCACTCGGGTGAGAAGAAAGGGCCACAGCAGACAACAACGAGAGAAAGAACGGGCAGTGCCCACAGCTCAGGGGCCCTGGCGTTTCTAGTTGGAAAGGAGCAGAATGGAAGACGAGACGTAAGCGACAGCAGAACGTGCACGTTCCCGTATGAAACCCTGAAATCTCACACAATTAAATGAAACAGCAGCAACACTAGGACAGCCCCCCAGCAGAGAGCACCCCGAAGCACACAGCCCCCCGCAGAGAGCACCCCGAAGCACACAGCCCCCCGCAGAGAGCACCCCGAAGCACACAGCCCCAGCAGAGAGCACCCCGAAGCACACAGCCCCAGCAGAGAGCACCCCAAAGCGCACAGCCCCCTGCAGAGAGCACCCCGAAGCACACAGCCCCCCGCAGAGAGCACCCCGAAGCGCACAGCCCCCAGCAGAGAGCACCCCGAAGCACACAGCCCCCCGCAGAGAGCACCCCGAAGCACACAGCCCCAGCAGAGAGCACCCCTAAGCACACAGCCCCAGCAGAGAGCACCCCAAAGCGCACAGCCACCTGCAGAGAGCACCCCGAAGCACACAGCCCCCCGCAGAGAGCACCCCGAAGTGCACAGCCCCCAGCAGAGAGCACCCCGAAGCAGCACAGCCCCCCAGCAGAGAGCACCCCGAAGCACACAGCCCCCAGCAGAGAGCACCCCGAAGCACACAGCCCCAGCAGTACCTTATGATCCCGCCGATGTTGGGGTACAGACAGGCCATGCTCACGCCAGCTCCCACAATAATCAGATTCAGGACCAGCACGTGGAAAATGCTAGGTGATACGTTTCGGGGGAAAAATAAAAATAAAACAGGCACATTATCACCACTGATTCGAGAACACCCTTCACCGTTAACGTGTCTAAAATCAGGACGTCTGAACATGACGGTCACATCCGCGGGGGCAGAGGCAGCGCTGGCGCCGGGCCCGCCCTCACCGCCGTGTCAGAGGCCACGCTCCCACCCGCAGTCCCGCTCAGTCAAATCCTGACAATAGCTGTCCCATCGCGAGAGCCGTGATGAACAGCAGTGCCCTAGACAGACGGAGCCCAGTGAAAATCTCAGAACCCTCCTCGTTGGCACCCAGATGGCACACACCGTCTGGGCCACGTGGGAGAGCCGGCGGGACTGTGACAGCGGGCACCCCGAAACCGCCGGGCGTCGTCAGAGGGAGGACGGCAGGGCAATGGCGGTTCTGTAAGATCTGGGATCTGGGGTCATTTTTCTGCTTTCTATGTTTAACAAATAGTCTATATGTCACCATGTCTTTAAGGTGTTTATTTTACTTTTATAATTAGAAACATTAAACTGAGGACCAAGGAAAATGGGCAGGATTCTATTTTTCAGACTCAGCCACTTGAGGCTGCTCAGCATTTACCATGAACAGAATGCCGGCTAAGTCCATGGGCCAGAAGCCAGCAGGGTCTGGGAGTCGATCTGGACACAAAGAAGAACGATGTGGATGAGACCCGATGCTCAACAAACCGCTCCGTTTCCCCAGCACGTTCACTCTCAAACGCAAGCTGAGGTACGAGCGCAACTTTGAGCCCAAGTTGTCAGAGGTTCGTTAATCCCCGACAATGATCACAGACTTAAAAATAAGAAAGTTATTCCTACAAAGAAGCGGTGAGTCACACACCCAGTGAACGACAAAGGTGCCCAGGCTTCCGCTCTGACTCCTCCCCAGAAACTCCGCCCCAGAATCGCTCCGGGGGGGGCGTCCGAGACGTGGGGGGGGGGGGGGGCTTCGCTACTTCTGTGTTTGTGTCACGAAAGGAAACGAATGTGTGTCTTTTCCGAAGTGGTGGTTCTCCAAGTGCAACCACAACCCGGGGGAGTTCCCAGCACCCTCGGGACATCCCCGAGGTGAAGCTATTTTTATAATCACGCCAGACATCACTGCTTTGCAAAGCGACGGAGGGCAGAGTGCGGCCGCAGCCTGGGCGGGCGGGGGCTGTGCGGGTCCCACCTGCTCCTCGGTGCCAGACCCTCAGAGAGGCTGTGGCAGTGCCCGGGCCAGGAGCCAAGGTTACCAGCTGTGCCACACTCGGCTGGGCACACACCTTCTCTCTGGGCGTCCCACAGGAGGCACATCCGAGGCCCCCGCCGCGGAGCCCCCGCCACGGACCGGAGACCAGGGTGTCCTGGATAAGGAGCCGGGAGCCCGGCCGGGACACCTCGCCTTCCCCCAACAGCACTGTCATTCACTGAGGGCCACAGGCGAGGTCTCCCGACGGGCATGTGCCGGGCACTCTTGGAAATGAATGACACTTGTCATGTCAAGGAAAACAACTGGTGGTCTGTGTGGCCAATGACCAAATGGAGTTTCCGGAACAAGCGAGGACTTTCAGGGCCGGTGATCGCCCCCCGAGCCTTCGCCGGCGGTGATACTAGGGGTGTGTGTTCTGACGCATCTAGTGAGTGTGCCAACACCTGGAGGATCCGGGAACCTGGTGAACCGTCCGTGCACACGACTAGACACGCGGTCACAGACCCCTGGGGGACGCGGAGAAATGTCCACAGGACAGACAGCGGGTCCAGGTGACAGAGTGTCAGACACAGCTGACGTCCGAGGAACTGCCCCCGGCCAGGCGGGCAGAGGACCAGGGCAGAGGCTCCCCGAGCCCCGAAAAGGCCCTGAGGCGGACCCGGGATCCCCTGTGTGTCCGTGTGCAGGCACGCTGTCTTCATACAGTTACACGAACACAACACAGCACAACAGTCTGAATTCAGAAGGAGATAAGAGAACCCAATGATCGTAAATCAGGCATTAAAGCGTTTTGAAAATATGAAAACGGAAGTTACTTCGGAAATAGCTATCATTCATAAGCATGTTATTGATGTTTAGTGGTTTGATTAGTGCTTTTTAAAGAAGTTAATATTTTTAAAACTCTTGGTCTTACTTTCTTGCATGTTAAATACTGACAGATACACACTGGAGTTCCTGGGTCCTCAGTAAACCCTAAGCGTGTGCAAGCATGTCAGACCCGCAGCGGAAATAAAGGAGGCCCGCGGCCCGCTGCCCGCGAGTCTGACATGCTTGAGGGCCCGCCAGAGGGCTGGCTCTGAAGGCGCCGTCCGCGGAGGGCTGTCGCTGGGGTAACGCCTGTGTGGCGCTGGTGATGGGAGCAGAACGTCCTGTGAGCACAAGGGAAATGCCAGGCCTTTCCCAAGAAGGAAACACATGCCCACAGCCCACCCCAGGCAGGTGGCGGCAGCGAGCAGGGCCAGCGCATCCTCCTGGACGCTTCCCTCTGGCCTCCCTGCAGCGCTGC
Source organism: Myotis myotis (assembly GCF_014108235.1). Classification (NCBI taxonomy): domain Eukaryota; kingdom Metazoa; phylum Chordata; class Mammalia; order Chiroptera; family Vespertilionidae; genus Myotis; species Myotis myotis. The sequence continues at coordinate 979,291 of NW_023416357.1, read as the reverse complement.
GTCCCGGGGCCTGTGAATGCAGCCGGGCACACACGGCGGCACCTGACTCACATTTCCGAACCCTCCTCCCGGACGGGCACCGCCAGCACCGGCTGCCGGTTTTTGGTTTATGACCAACACATTCAGAACGAGTTCCTTGTTTAACGGAGGACAGACCGCAGCCGCCCACCTCAAGGAAGAACTGATTTAGACCATTTGTTTGTTGGTTACTGCAAACATGATCTTTTTGGTCAAATTTTATCCAAAAGTTCTCTTAAGATAACGTATTCCCAATAAACGGGGCAGGCCTTGGGACTGGTTAGTAGGATGGCTGTGATGAGACTGAGCGAGCGAGCAGGGGACCCAGGGCCCACGGACGTCCCGGGAGCCTGAGCCTCACAGCTCCTCATCGCCAGTGAGAGGCCAAGAGCGACGGTGACGCAGGCAAAGACCCTAAACTGACTCGGTGCCTCGCCTTCGACGGCAGCGGCCGCGTGTGAAAGCTCACGCCTGTGGTAACTGAGTGGACAGCAATCGCCTCATTCAAGGGAGGCCGCCCAGGGTCTCTGCCTCCAGCTTCCCGCGGCGTGCGGGTCAGTGCAGCTGCGTCAGGGGGTCACTGTCCCGGCACAGCCCTCACCCACCACCGGGAGGAGCCACCGGGACTGACTCTGCACAAGGAGTTCTATTTCCAAAGCTCTGCAGGGAGAAGGGCCGAGACATGTCCTCAGTGACATTTCATCGGCAAAGGCCTGCAGAGGCGGCCGTCACAGGCCCCGCGGCCCGGCCCTGGGCGCCTGCTGGTGGGGGAGCCCTCCTCACCTGGGGTACGGGTCCCCGAACACGTGGCCCAGCAGCTGGACCCGAGCCAGGTAGCCCAGGAGCGGGTACACGGTCACCATCTGGAAGAGCAGGAAGATCCGCGCCACGAAGGACAGGACGTCAGTGCTGGGGAAGTTGTCCAGGAAGTTCTAGCCCAAGCGAGAGAGAGTCGTGTGAAAACCACGTTCGGCGCCGTCTGTGAGGTGGGATGCCTTATGCACCGTGAGCGCCGGGGCCACGAGGGGGCAGGGCCTGGCCACGGACTGTGCTATTCCCTGCAGCGAGCCGAGTCCAGGAACGGAAAGTGTTTAGGAACTTTTACAGAAATACCACACCCCCACGTTTTTATTCCACTTCGTAAAAGTATCAGGCTGGCCCGGCCGGCGTGGCTCCGTGGTTGAGCATCGACCTATGAACCAGGAGGTCATGGTTCGATTCCTGGTCAGGGCACAGGCCCGGGTTGAGGGCTCGATCCCCAGTGGGGGGCGTGCAGGAGGCAGCCGGTATATGATTCTCTCTCATCATTGATGTTTCTATCTCCCTCTCCCTCTACCTTCCTCTCTGACATCAATAAAATATATTTTTAAAAAGTACCAGCCTGCAGCTGATGTGGCATCAGGACAACAAAAGCCTTGCCCTCGCCCGCGGAGGAGCCTGCTCCCAAGGCCCCACGTGACCACCCGCGTGTATTTAATGGCAACTGAACCGAGGCTGTGCCCGCCCTGCCTGGGGCATGGCCGCCCTCTCAGTGTGACCACAGAGCCAGGAGCACAGAGGAGGTGGAGCAGGTCTGTCCCCGTGTCACTGCTATTCACAGTCCATCACCAAATAGAACAGGGTTTCTATTTCCTCTCATGACTCTTCTCCATGTTAGTCTGGCTTCTTAAAAAAGTAGCTAGTCACCCTCCCACCCCCGCCGCCTCAAACAAAACACCACGGACACTGCTGTTTGTGGCGACTGGCTTTACAGGGGTTGTTGCGTCGGGGAGTTTGCGGCAAACGCCTGGTAGCCAAAGGCTTTGGGGAGGGACGTCCCAGGCTCACATCACAGCAGCCACTCAAACCTGTTTTTTTACCAAATGAGACATGACCAACACAATCATGCTGAAGCCACCTTTACAACTCACCAGTGACACTCACACCCGTGACGCTCACACCCGTGACGCTCACACCTGTGATGCTCTCACCCGTGACACTCACACCCGTGACGCTCACACCTGTGATGCTCTCACCCGTGACGCTCACACCCGTGACGCTCACACCCATGACGCTCACACCCGTGACGCTCACACCCGTGACACTCACACTCGTGACACTCACACCCGTGACACTCACACCCGTGACGCTCACACCCGTGACGCTCACACCTGTGATGCTCTCACTCGTGACACTCACACCCGTGACACTCACACTCGTGACGTTCACACCACACCTCCCACTGCACCATCGGAGAAGCGCTGGCCCTGCGGGTGCTCAGTGGTCAGCATCGCTCACACTCCGAAGGGCGGGTCTGACCCCACGGAGGGTGGCAGGCCTCACCTGCTCGATGCAGTCCTTGGGCAGTGGCGGTGACGGGAAGGAAGCGAAGACCAGGACCCCGATGTACAGGTAGGTGAGCGTCACCAGCAGGTAGGCCACGGCCAGGTCCCTCACCTGTGGAGAGAGGACAGCAGCTCACAGTGCGGCTCTGCCTGCAGGAAGTGCGTCCCAACAGGACAGAGACCGGCACACACGAGGTCTACCTTTGGCTGTGCTCGCACGTGCGTGTGTGTGTGTGCATGTGTGTACGTGTGAGCACGTTCTGCGTACATGTGTGTGTGTGTGTGTGTGTGTGCGTGTGTGTGTACATATCCCTTCTAGGTCCCGTCTGTTCACAGACAGGAAGTAAAACAGAACCACGTGCCTGACAGTCTGACGTGTGGTCACTATTCTGGGGGATATACACAAAGCTACCGATGGGCAGACGTAGGAAGTTAACGTAAATGGTGGTTTAAGATGAGAGAAATTCTGGCTGAAGTTCAAAAAGCAAATTGTTTACCAAATGATTAAGTTGTAACTAAAATAACGAAGCTAAGGGACTACCAGAGAGCAAGAATAAGCCACTTTCAGGACGACCCACAGAACTAGCATTTTCTCCGTTTGGTAAAGAGCCCATACCTTCAAAGCCTGTGCAGACCAGAGCCTGGTGCGGAACCGAAGGTGTTAGATAAGGAAGAGACGCTGAGAGCAGACGGTGAGCGGGCACCGAAGACAAGCTTCCTCCACAGCCAACAGCAGGAAGCTCACCGGCAGCTGTTCCAACAGCTGCCCACGCCACGCTGGGCCGGTCAACGAGCGGGCGCCGCGCAGGGTGGGCCGTGCTCCTCCACGCGGCGCCCGCCTCCCGCCCCACGCACAGCGGGCAGCGAGCACGAGTCGGCGCCGCGGCTGCTGGACCCGCAGAGCGACCCGCAGGGCACGGGCCTGGCCCTCGCCCCCCATGGCCGCTCAGCCCCTCAGTGAGGAACAGGCCTGTTCACTTTTCATTTTAAACACCAACTGCTGTGAAAGCTAAGAAAGCCGATGAGGAAACACTGTCTAACGCGACGAGAAGACTGGCCACTTGGGATCAGGGGCCATTCCTGACAGCGGACACCTTTCCTGCTGGAATGGGCCAGGGCAACAGCACCGACGGCTCAGGGCCCGTGCACGGGGCGCTGCTCACACACAGTCCCCGCGTCCTGCCCCCCCCCCCCCCCCCCGCCCCGCCGGTGCTGATGAAAACCCTCCCCCGGGGCCTTCACTAACACGAGGGACGCTGAGCACAGATGGGCCTGACAGCAGCAGACACTCCTGCTGGCGGGCCGGACGTACACCCAGGCTCCTACCAGGAGGCAGAAGTAAGATACGAAGCCTTTCCACTTGTCTTTACGGAACTAAGCAGGGTACACACTGCATAAGGGTCAGCAAAGCAGGCAGGCCGTCTTACTCAGTGGGCCCGGGCTGTTCTCCGCCAGGAAAGCACGTCCACCTGTTTCAGGGAGAAGGCGTCGGCGGGCAGGTGGGGGCAGGGCTGAGGGCGGGGGCCCTCCTCACGCACAGTCATCACAGAGCAGCGCCTCCCACGTCTTGCTGAGCCGTCATGCTCCCTTCCACGTGGGCATCGCTCCTGACACCTCCGCCTCATCTCAGTGTGTGCAGTACGAGGCCCCTCCCAGGTGACCTGCCCGGAGCGCCTGTCGCTCGCTCTGGCGCCTTCATTCTTCCCATCAGGGCCCTCTCCTCTTCGTGCTGCAGCCTGGCACAGCTTGGCACAGCCCCTGCCCCTCGGGCTGCACCTGGGGCCGTGCCACCCTCCCCGCGGCTCCCCCACGCTGCTGCTCCCCAGTCTGTGTCTGACCCGGTTCCACTCAGCGCGTGCTTCCGTTTCCTCGCTGCGCCCTCACCTCTGTCTGCCGCTCCCTCTTGAGCACGACGAGACCGTGTGAAAGCAGGCAGGGAGGAGAGGAGAGAAAGGCTGATGGAGGAGGCCCAGGTAGGGCTTTCCTGGGAGCTAACTCACTCAATCGCAGGAGGGAGTCCTGGCGAAAGTGAACGTGTCCTCGTTAGACAACTTAAAGGCCCCAGAAGAACCTGGGGGACACTCTCCTGTTCACCAGATCCCGTCTGCACGGTCAGGAGAGGCAGGAAGGAGGCCCAGCGCTACCCCACCCCGGCCAGGAGACGCTCCTCCTCCTCTGTAATATTTAATGATGATGAAGACCCTGAGGGCCAGTATCAAATCAGACTGTGATTTCACAGGAAGACAAGGCAATTTGAAGGTCACCAAGTTAGGAACTTTGGAAAATCCAGATTCACTCCACCCCAACTCCCTCACAGGCCACAGGCCAGACGCATGTCCCAGGTGACAGAAAAGATGAAGATCGATGAGCCTGACCTATGTTCCTGCCCGCGACTGACAGCTAACTTCCCTCCACTGAGGAAGATGTTTGCCGTCTGACGCCTCTGCCCGATGCTACCTGGAGCCTCCTCAGAACCCGAGGCCCGAGAGCGCTTCCTTCCTGTGTGGCTCAGCGACAGCGTGTGGACCTCGGCGAGAGCTTCATCGTGACTTTGTTTACATGGTTAGAAGCCATCACCTTGAGCCCCACATCCGCAGACAAGGCCGCAGTAACTGCTACCTCCTGCTCGCTCTGGTTTCGTTTGCTTTTCTTTTTCCAGAGCCTTAAGGTAGAAGGTTAGGTTATTGACTGGAGATCTTTCTTCTCTTCTGATATAGGTGTTTACAGCTATACATTTCCCTCTAAGCACGGCTTACCTGCATCCTACAAATTCTGGTATGTTTTGTCTCAATTTCAGTAATCTCCAAGCATTTTCTATTTTTTCTTGTAATTTCTTCTCTGATCCGTTGGTTATTTAAGAATATAGGGTGTCCCAAAATTCACACAAGATTTGCAATTCCTGTGTGAATTTTGGGACACCCTATACGTTGTTTAATATCTGTCAATTTCCTTCTGTTATTGATGTCTTCACTATGGTCAAAGAAATACTTGGTATGATTTCAATCCTTTCAAATTTACTGGGACTTGCTCGGTACATGGTCCATCTTGGTAAAGGTTCCACGTGTTGCTGTCTGAGAGGAGGCTTTTATAAATGCAACGAGACCACGAAGGCTGCTGGTGCTTTTCGTGTTTCCGGTGCCTTATTTCTCTTCTATTTGTCCTCTCGGTTACTCAGGGAGGAGTCCTAAGTCTCCAGTTCTGAGAGCTGCTGCCTCATCATGGGAAGTTCTGTCCTAGGGCGCACACGTATGTAGCATTATTCTGTCTTCTTGACGAATCGATGCCTAAAGGTCATTACCCAATGTTCCTCCCTATTTTGGCAATACTCCGCATTCTGAAGCCTACCTTGGTATGAAAACAGCTGCTCTACCTTTCTTGTTGAGTGTCCTTGTGGCGCATCTATTGGAAGTAAGTTTCTTATAGGGAGCACAGGGGCAGATTTCTAAATCATTCTGACATCCGTGTCTTTTGATCGCAATATTTAGACTATTCTTATTTAATGTAATTATCAGTGTTACTGGGGTTAAAGCTGTTACCTTGCTGTGTGCTGTCTATCTGTCCCATCTAGTCTTCCTTTCCCTTTTCCTGTCTTTCAGATCACGTGGGTATTTTTAAAGCTTTCATCACCATGGCTGGCTATTAGCCTGGCCTCTGTTTTTAGTGCTTGCTCAGGCCGGAGCTGGCAAACTGTGGCCCCTGTGAGATCCGCAGCTGTTCCTTTGGTAAATAAAGTTTCCTTGAAACGCAGCCGCCACCACTTGTTTACATGTTGCCCATGGCTACTCGGGCCACAACAGGCCTGGGGCAGGGAGGACAGAGACCACATGGCCCCCAAGGCCTGAAATACTTACCACCTGAATCTTCACAGGAAAAGTCTGCTGACCATTGTCTGTGGTTTAAACTTAGAAGTTAAGACCCAGAAGCAAGCCTCCAGGCCTCGGTAATTACTCACATTGTTTTCCTGGTTCTTGTTGTTCTTCAGGAGTGTGATGACACAGTTGTGGATAAAGAAAGCGAGGGTCAGCACGCCCGTCAGCTGTGGGAACCGAGCTCTCATCTCTAGGAGAGGAAGAGGGGGCACCACATTAACACCCACAACTAGAAAACGAGCATAAGTCTGACAAGGGAGGAAGAATACAAACACCTCTTCACAAAGTCCCCCAAGGCTCTCGTTCTACTTGAGCAAGTGCCTGAAGAGGGGAAGGAGCGGCACGGAGAGCGGCCCCTCGGGAGGGAGCCTCACACAGGCCCGTCTGCGGCGCCTGGGCGGGTGTGGCAGAGCAGATTCAAACGCAGGCTCTGAGGGACCCTCAAGTCCCCTCTCCTGATACTTTAATTTTCCAGAAAAAAAGTACCTTTAGAAAAGGAATCGTGGAGGGAGAACTGGTCACTTAACATTTCTTAGTGGCTGATCCGCACAGCGTTGCTTAAAAATACCGAAATGACGCAAACGCCGGCAAGGCGGGAAATGGCCTCTGGAAGACGAGCTGTCGGGGACACGCCGGCGTGAGAGCACGCTCTGGAGGACTGTACGTTACGGCGAGTGCTCACGACCCGAGCAGCACGTGTGGCGGGATCTTACTTTTACTTAAAACCGCGCGTGCAAGGAAAGACGGGAGGACCAGCCCAAAGCGCAGCTGGGTGTTATCTCTGGCGAACGGATTTATTTAACGTAACCCTTCCCTATGCTCTGAGTTTTCTGCAATGAACACAAAGTTACTCTGAAGGAGAGCAGTAAAGATGGCATCACCTCTACGGCAGCATTATGCTTATATAATTACAATCGAGGCACCGATTTGGGAAAGAGGATGAAGTTATTATTTACATGTGACATTATTTCAGATACTCAGTCTAGAGAAACAATTGAAAACTCTTTAGTGAGAATTCAAAGTCCCCGAATCGTGAAGGAAGGAAGGAATCACAAGAAATCAATGAACAAAACGGCCAGAGAAAGGCCACACCTTTCAATAGTTACAGTGTAAACAGACTGGCTTCTCCAAACACAGACACGAGAGGCTGCATGGATTAAAAAGACAAGACCCACGTGCCTGCAGGGACTTGCTGCAGCCTGAACAACACACACGGACGGACGGAAAGTGGGGGCGAGAGGGGAAATATTCCGAGGGGAGCCCACGACCACTGCTCAGGGAATTAAGGAACACAGATTCCTTGACAACGTGCTCTCCACGAGCCCCAAACGGACCATCGTTTTCAAGCTGCTACTTTATTCGCTGGAGAAGACGTGTTAAGAAGAAAGAAAGCGGGGCGGGGGGGGGGGGGCGGGGATACTTAAATCTGACCCAGGAGGCACATCTAGAATGCATAAGAACGCTTATCAATCAATTTAAAAAACAGAAAATTGGGCAAAAGACTTGAAGATGCATAGACAACGTGGTAGGGCTTAGACTTTTAGGTGAAAATAACCTATTCTGAGCCTTCGTGACACTTCTGGTGTCTTGTAGCTGTCAGGCCGCCCCCACCCGGAGCTGCAGGCTGTGGTGTCTGCCCTCCCCGGGGCCCTGGGATTGGACGGTGGCTTGTGGGGCGGGTCTCAGTCCCAGCTGGGCACGTGGAGCCCTTCACACAGAGAAAGTTATGCTCTTCGTTTCGTCTTGTCCATGGAGTATGTTTAGCTGGGCACTGGGCCACCTGAGTGATGCTCTGGTTTTATCTTTCTTCTTCCCTCCCCCACGTATCTGTCCATCCAAGCGTCCACGATTTCCAGTCACTCTGGGGAAGTTAGCTGCATCTCCCACTTTTCTCTGAATCCTTATTTCTACTGTGTACACTTCTGACCGCGCGGAAGGGCATTTAACGAACGTTCCCGGGAAAACGGGCAGATGCTCTTCACGGCGAGCAAAGCGGGAGCTGGGAGGGACGGCCGCGGCTGCCTCGGGTGACACGGCCGCTCCGTCCTCGTCCCAGGCTTCCACGCGACACCACCAGTCCCCCTGCCACCCCCCCGCCCCCCACGCCGATGGGGCCTGTGCCTCTGGCTGCCATCGCTGCGCGGTCCCCGTCACGCTCCTTGGACATGGCAGCCACCCTCAGTCTCAACGACAGCTTCCTGCCATAACTGCTTCCACGCCGGAGGCTGAGCTTTGCTCTGTCTCTCCTGGGGGGGATGGGGGTGCGGGCGGGGGCCTGAGATCCGACGACCGGAATCCCGGCTCTACACTCCGCGCTGTTCTAGTTTTGATTTCCAAGACAGAACTCCCTCCTTCCCTCTTTCCTTCCTCAATATCCAAACGTCTCATGGTTGACATGTTGAGGGTGTAATTTTGGGGAGTTTTCTTGTCCTCTTGCCCAGGGAGACTAGTCAAGGCTCCCATCGTCCAGGGAGGTTGGCAGCGTGACTGAGTTCTTTTTGATAGAAGCGAGAGGAGGCGGCCAGGTCCCTGCTTTACTCCGGCAGCAGAGCGGACATGCTCACGGTTGGGGGTGGGGGTGGGGGGGTTGGGGGTGGTAACAGGCAGGCAGGTCTCCGGAGCTTCAGGCCAATTGAGGGGACTGGAGCTACCGTTTCTGAGACAGAAAAGCCGAGAAGGGCCGGGTAAGCGGGTGGGGTCGGGGGAGGACGGAGACAGGCGCTCGGTTTGTGTCCGTGCTCAGTCTGAGACACCAGTGGACAGCAGGTGGGGGATGAGATGGACGTCAGTGGAGAGCTCGGGGCTGGAACACAAGACTGAGACGAGTCGCCATGGAGACAAGAGGTAAAGCCAGGGGACTCGGAGGCGTTGCTGAGGGAACAGGGCAGAGAGAGAAGAGGTCTGAGCACTAAACCCTGGGTAAGTCCATCACTGAGAGGTAGAAACATGAGAAGGCGCCGCTTTGTCGGAGAATCCGAGAGGACGGGGTTCCGAGGGGAGGGGAGACCCCACTTTAAGGTGGAGGGGGGACCGGCTGTGTGGGTCGGCGCTGAAGGGAAGGAGCCGACCGCGAACCCCGTCTCCTTCTTTGTCGTCAGGACGCTCTAGCCCAGGGTGGGACCCTTCTTTCTGCCAAGAGCCACGGGATTGATGACATCGTTTGTGGCCACACCACACGCCCCTCAGCTGCTCTGCTTGGTCACCAGTTACCTCACCTAACATCAGGGCAGGGCCAGACCACGTGATGTCCTGGGCCTCCTGTGGCCCCGGCCAGGCGCTCCCCACCCCTGCTTAGTGCTGTCTCCTCACTCAGCACGACCCACCTCGGCCTCACGGTGCTTTTATCGTGTCCAAACCCTCGCATTTGGGTGAAACTTAAGAAACTGCCAAGTTATAACCATGAGGAAGAAAGGAGGGAGGGCACACGTAACAGTGACATCGGCCTGAGAGACAGCGATGGGAACCCCACGGGATCCACGATGCGACGAGCAGTGCTATCCACGCATGTGCATCACGGACCATGTCTGAAGTCCCTGAAATGCCAGGGCTACGTTTGCTCGGCGACGTCTGGACAACGCAACCTCGACTTTCTGACTGCGTGGTCCCCTGAACGCAGCCCCCCCAGGCACAGATGACAAAGGGCCCGTGCCCCCTCACCGGGAAGAGCAGAGTGATTTCAGCCGGACTCTCAAATTCTCGCCCGAGGGCGTGTGTGTTGGTTTCAGAGAGGAGAGGGAGGGAGGGGGAGAGAAACACTAACCGCTGCCTTCCCACGGGCCCTGACCTGGATCCAACCTGCAGCCCAGGCAGGTGCCCTGGCGGCACTCGCACCCGCCACCTTTGGGTGCAGGACGATGCCCCAAACAATGGAGCCACCAGCCAGGGCCCCCGGGACTTGTTTCCGCTTAACAGCATCCATGACAACGCTCAGCGTAAGCAAGACGCTCCTCGTCTTAGAAGAGCACCGGTCCAAGGAGTGAACCTAAAAATCCGTTATCAATTCTTTACTTTAGAAAAGCTCACCTGGTACAAAAAACTCTGTTGGCGTAAACCAGTGAAATTCCAAATGAAACCCCAAGCGAGCAGCCTTCAAGGTGACGAGGAAAGTCAGGTAGACGATGGACACTGTACCTGTGAGGGAGACGTCAGAGCCACTCAGCTTCCTGTCATGTCTGCAGGTGTTTCATCCAGATTCTCGGCAAAGACGGGACATTATCACCGTCGCCGAGTCCCATCACACCCGGGTGGGAGCTAAGGCAGGAGCGGGCGTGGCGAGTTAGCAGAAGACAGAGCGAAAGTGATGCAGGAGGCCCAGGAAAGCCCGAGGAAGGGCCTCAGACATCGCTGATCGCCCACTGCCAGGCGCCCACTGCCCAGCGCACGCCTGAGCTGAGCTTAGCAGGGGCCACAGACTCCATCACAAAACTGCCAGGTGACACAGGAGGACAGACAGCAGAAAAGGGACTCGTTCTTCGTGCTGGAAGGTTCGGGCATCGACTGGCTGGGAACGTCAGTCACGACATCCCGTGCGAGGCGAGGGGCCGAGAGCCTGGGGCACTGCCTGGGCCTGGGGGAGGCTATGATAGGAGCTGCTTGCTGGGGGAGATGGGCCATCCACCGCATCAGACAGAGGGGCGGGGCTTCCAACGTCTCAGCCTGGGAGTCGGAGAGTCGCTCCCGGTAAGGAATTAGGTCCAGTCATAATGGAGCTGATTCCAGGAGGTTTCTAGGGAAATCAGGTGCTAATTTCTCTCAAAAAGTAGCTTTAAAAGAAAAGTACCAAGAAAAATGGCAGAGGCAGACTGTCCTTAAGGAGGCAGAAAGGATCAGCCTGGTGAGAAGGCTGGCAACTGCTCTGCCCAGCTGAGCGCATTCTCCTCTAAGTTCACTGCTCACTGTCAAAGACCTGGTCCTCGGAAGTCGGTGGGCGAGTCAGGAAACCACAGACGAGCCACTAAGGCCACTGTGGGCTTGGAGGGGGGCTGTCGGGAGGCTGCAGACACGAGGCCCCAGCTGGCAGGACAAGACTGTTCATTTTCTGGGTCTGAGCATGTGTCCTGCTGAGGCCGAGAGGTAAGAGGGACAGCCTTCCCTCGTCCGTCCGTCTGCTGGGAACCTGAGAGCCACCTGCTCAGCATGATGTGAGTCTAAGGAGTTTATACTCCAGGCTGCCTCCCGGGGTCGGACCTACAGGGAGGTGAGATGCTATGCTCTAGCTAGTCATCACCTCCTTATGATGGCACCCTTGTCTAGTTAGCCAGCTCAGAGCCGGCACCCGGGTGCCGGTGTCACCTTAAGGCTGTAAGAGAAGACACGGGCAGATGGCATTCAGTGATTTCAGAAGCGCATGCGAGACAGGCGCCAGGAGGAAGGCTGCCCCTCTAGGAGGCAAACGTGTTCTAGGAAGAAAAAGTGCCAGGAAGCGCTAAGGCAGACAGACCTGAGGAGTGAGCAGAGATGACACCCAGGTGGAAAGTCAGGTGACGAGTCTGCGCTACACTCTTAACGAGGAACGTGGAGAGCCACTCCATGTCCTCCCTCAGTGAGCGCTAACGCTGCCAGCCTTCGGAACTGAGGCCCCCCCCCCCAAATTCGTCTACCTCCTCCCTCCCTCCCCCCACACACAGAGGGAGCGGGGAAGCGCTGCTCAGGGAGGGCAGTGGAGGGCCAGCGACTTGCCTTGGGAAGGACCTAGATTTGAAACCGTCATCATCGTTTCCTCTGTGCCAAGCCCTAGCCAGTGTGGCTCAGTGGATCGAAGGTCGACCCTTGGACTGGGTCCCGGGTTCGATTCCACTCAAGGGCACATACCTTGGTTGCAGGCTTGATCCCCAGCCCCAGTGGGAGGTGTGTGCAGGAGGCAACCAGTTGATGTGTCTCTCTCACATCAGCGTCTCTCTCTGTCTTTCCCTCTCTCTTCCCCTCTCTCTAACAATCAATGGAAACATATCCTGGGGGTGAGTGAGGATCAACAAAAACCGAAACGAAACAAAGAGCAAGCCCCAGAGCGGGAACTGTGAGCCTGAGTAATTACCCAGAGGGTGAGCCGGGGTAGCCCCCCCCGCCCAGGCACCGCCACGGGCACAGGAGGCTCCCTGCACCCGCCGCGCACCTCAGCTCACCCAGGACATTGAACTTGGAGAAGAAGGACGGCGACTTGAAGTTGAGCAGCGGCAGGAGCAGCCCTACGAGGTAGAAGGGCACCGTCCGGGACTTGTCCCACCACCTCTCAAACTGCTGCAGGCCCGTGGCGTTGGCGGAGAAGATGGCAGAGCCATTGTTGGGACGGCCGCTGCCGGCGCTCGGGCAGGTCACTGCAACGGGAAGGCGGCGTCGGTCAGGAGAGTGCGGGGAGCAGACAGGACCCCCGGAGGCGCACACGGGCCCAGCCTCAGCCTGCACCCCAACACCCCGTCCCTCCTCTCTGGGAAAGACGGAGGCTTATCCTTAGATACTATAAGCCTCTTACCTAGACACAATGGAGGGGAAGAATGTTAGAGAATGTGCAGGCACACCCCTCATTTCTACTGGGAACTATGAGATGCTCCCCCAAGCCCCGTTGACTCCACGGCCAGAGAGCAGACATTGGGACCAAAGGCGTTGGGCGGGGGCATCTGATCGGCTCCAGCATCTGAGCTCGTGTGTGTAATGACCTCAGGGACGCCGCTCAGGGTGGCTGTGCTGCGACTGCCCCCACGGCCAAAGGACAGTGAAGTCATCTCTGGTTTTGGAATAAAAAGCGGACATCGCTGAAGTAGCTGTCACGGTACTGCCAACACCTAATCATTGGTCAGAGCGTAGGAATCCTGAATTCCAGGAATCCAGAGTCATTCTCCTGGAATTTATCCCACTTCATGGCAGCCGGGAGCCCAGACGTTATCCAGGGAACGGGAAAGTGAGCTATTTTCCTAGCACTGACGACGTGGCAACTTCTGTCCGTGGATGGGACCCAGCCCACCCTGCCCCGGGCTCAGCGGCTCCCCTGAAGGCCGCTCCGGGGAGAACACAGCCGTGAGACGTTCAGGGCGGCGTCCTCAGCGCCACCCGCAGGAAGCGCAGGCGCACCGCCAGTCCATGCGTGTTCACTGCTGCTCACCGTCAGGAAGGGAGTTACTCCACAGAATACAGGCGTGTGCGCCTTAGTATCAGTGACTGAGCACCAAGTGCCTAAAGCTGAGTCAGCAAACTGAGAACGTGCCCCGGACCAAACCCGGGGCAGGGGTCCAGGCGCGTGAAACACGTGCTGAGTGTTCACAGGCAAACACGGGCCGGCAACGTGGCCACGCTGTGAGCTGTGCACAGGCCCTGCGCGTCCCTCACCTCACATCAGCACAACCTGGCGTGGAGCTGGCTTTCTTGCGCTTTTTTAAAACACACTGATGGCCAACAATTTGATAATGGCCCAGTTAACACAGTGGTAATGGTTTTGTGATCATCATTTACCTAAAACGAAGTCATAATTTCTACCTTAAATCTATTCTGAAGCAAAGTGGGGAATAAAAAACGTTAAGTTTCACACTACTTACCAGGGTTGCTATCATTGGTACTCAGTGCAGCATCTGTGTCATTAATGTGATGAATAAAATCTGAAAATTAAGGAAAAACACAATTCGATAATCCTGAATGAGATGCTAAACTGATCACCGCTAAAGCCTTTTATCTGTCACGACCTGTTAAAGTCATGTGGGGGGCAGCACTGCTGACCACGGAACCAGACCCCCTCAGCCACACACAGCGTGGACGCTCGGCCTCCTCCCACAGGCAAGTCCCTGGCGTCCCTGTCCTGCTGTGAAAACGGCACTTGACCGAGGTTCTTAAACATCCGCCAGAGGCTGAATCTAGGTAAGAGCCCGGATAAAGATCATGCGTGCACCTCCCCCTCTGCTCTCGCTGACGCATGTAAGCTGGTCACACCTTACAGAAGGGTCTAAAGTCTGCAACAGGGAAAGTCAACACAAGGGACTTTGATCTGGAAAATCACTTGAAGTTCACACAGCACAGCAGGTGCTCTCACAGACCAGGTCACGTGGTCCTGAGCGCCCACAGCGCCCCGTGCACCCCGAGCCGGCAGGCGAGGACCATGGGAGGGCCGGGCAGGGCGGGCAGGGCCTGAGAGGCTGGCTTGTTCTGCGTGGTGCTAACCTTGTATAACCCAGGAAGCACTAATAAGCCTGTTTGATTAAAGCTTGAGAGAGGAGGTAAAGATGTTAGATCCGATCTCAAGGTCATAAAATAGGTTAAACACATGACTGGTTCGCCTCCATCGCACGCGTGTCAGGGCAGAAGGAAAGGAGCTTCGTGCTCTGGGCTTTCACAGCCTCTCCAGGGGTGGCCAGCGACCCGAGATGAGAAGCTGTGGATCTTCGTGGCGGTCCCGACGCCCACGCCACGCAGGCCAGGAGCCAGGAGCCAGGAAAGCCCTGACAAGTGCCCCAGGCTGCACAGCATCTCCCCACGCCCAGCCCAGGAGCCTGTGCACAGCACTGTTTCCTGACTGAGACCCTAATGCTCTGAAGACCAGTGACTGGAGTTTGCTTCCCGAGACTCTACACGTCCAATTCTTTAGTAACAGAACCTGTGAACTCCACGGGCTGGGTCGTACTAAAATCTCGTGGGAGAGATGGAAACAGTGCTTAAAGTAGCTGCGGGAGCCTAATATGTTTTATAGTAATTAGAGAATTGGAAGGAACATAATTGATTCAAAAATTAGTTTTTGCCAATGAGCATACACATTATAGTTGAGATCATAACCACAGAAAACAAGCTGAGTCAAGCGTATTTTCTAGAATTACACATGATACCTTTTCTTTATTTACCCCAAGCCCAGAATTTACGGTGGAAACTGAGCCATGACAGGAGTTATTGTACCGCAGGAACGGAAAGCACGTGCGGTGGGTACTTACTAAACATGAACTTCCCGGTGTTGAACAGGAAGTTAGACATGAGCACCCAGTACACAATCATGGCTCCGACGAGCGACACCAGGGAGAACAGCAGGCTGGACCACTGCCCGAAGGCGCCGAAGTAGTGCCTGCAGACGTCGGGGAACTCCCAGGCCGCGGTGTCCACCGACGCTGAGGAAAGAGGAGGAGGATAAAATCAGGTGCCAATTCCACAGTCCACACTCATCATCTGTTCCCCCAGATGAACTCAGAATGTTTAGGAAAAGACGGTGGGCGTTACAGCACCCGACAGCAGATCGTAGTAAGAAATAACAGAAACGAGAACATAGAACAAACACATAAAAATAAATGTAGGTCAACGGAAGAGGACAGACACTCTGAGGAACAGAGAACGGTGTAGTAACAGAGTGTCACCCATAAAAGCACAGGATAAGCCTCCGCTAGACAACATCCTTAGTAAAGGGACAGAGGCATCCTGTTTAGATAATAAGGAGAACAGTTTTCTTGGGTGATACTTTAAACCACACATGCCAAGTTAAGCTTCACACAACTGAGTTAAGAATTGAAAATATTAGCCTGGCCGGTGTGGCTCAGTGGCCAAGCGTGACCCATGAACCAGGAGGTCATGGTTCGACTCCTGGTCAGGGCACATGCCTGGGTTGCAGGCTTGATCTCTAGTAGGGGATGTGCAGGAGGCAGCGATCAATGATTCTCTCTCATCATTGATGTTTCTTTCTCTCTCTCTCTCTCTCTCTCTCTCCCTCTCCCTTCTTCTCTCTGAAATCAATAAAAAAAAAAACCTTTAAAAAAGGATTTTAAAAATTAAATTATAGCAAAGTTAGAAGACAGTGTAGAAACAGAACATGAATTACATGTTCTACCAACTGAATTACAATGGACAAGATGGGCAGATATAAACAAACCCACGTAATAAAAAAGCCATTCAAACACTGATGGGAAAAAATTGACAAGGAGTAATAGATAAAGGGCTAATGGCTACATCAGATAAAGAACCTGGCAGAGCTACAAGAGCACCGAGGGACTTGTGGGTAAAGGGCAGGGATATGAATAATACAATGAAGGGAAAATACACCACTGCTCATGAGACAGAAAACGGGGTGGTGCGGGCTGCTGACTCATCCTGGCTAAGAGTCAAGTGAATAATGTGAGCCCGTTCAGGGCCGTTACTTTACACAATCCAAGAAGGTGTCTCCCTGGTCCAGGGTGTAGAGAGGTGAGGGGAGGAAATGTGCTGGTGTAATTTTTAGAATTCGCTATAAAGGACACATTGCTCACATCTTTATACTTTTCTAGTTATAATTTCTACTTTTAGGAGAGACCAACATTTAGGTCTTTCGGTCGGGATAGGTCAGAACAAGTCACCGTTAACGGAAGCAGCATCATCGCTTTCTAAGTTTAGTTCCTGCAAAGACCTCAGTTTACCAATGTGACTCTTCCTGCTACGGAACTAACTCCAAGTGAGTGTGTTCTGCAGAGAACCCGCGGCCTCTCTGACCGCCAAGGGCAGCCCTAGGTCAGCCCAAGGCCAGGAGCAAAGCAGCAAGCTTCAGGCACCAACAGGAGGCACAGGCTGGCGGCTCCCTCCACAGGACGGCTACGCCTGCCCGCCTGTCCTCCCTGGGCTGCGCTTACGTATGGTGGCTCGTGACCGCAGCACCCGGTAGCAGCAGTACAGGGTCAGCAGGCCCATCAGCAGGATGATGCACACCCCGGTCGTGAATCCCGCCTATGGGAAATAAAATGCGTTAGGGCAGTGGTTCTCAACCTTCTGGCCCTTTAAATACAGTTCCTCATGTTGTGACCCAACCATAAAATTACTTTCGTGGCTACTTCATCACTGTCATGTTGCTGCTGTGATGAATCGTCATGTAAATATCTGATATGCAGGACGGTCTTAGTGACCCCTGTGAAAGGGTGGTTCGACCGCCAAAGGGGTCGCGACCCACAGGTTGAGAACCGCTGCGTTAGAGCGAACACTCATGCTGCCATGTGACGCTGCCCTAAGTAATTATGATAAAAACCTGGTAAACAAGGACGATGAAAACATTCTACTTCATGTAAAATTAAGTATTCTCATCTACTGTCTTTTAAAAAATTGATGTGGATTTATTAAAACCTCTACTGCAAGACTTACCGCACAGAAAGAAAAAGAATTCAGGCTAAAATTAGCTGAAAAAGGACATTACCTGCTTTATGCCCCAAGGAATACTGAGTATCGAGGTCCCCATCATGGTGTTCCAGATCATGAAACTGAAAACAGAGCGACAGCAGGGGGAGGGGAGCTGACTCCTCAAACACCTTCATTAGAGAAAAGCCCTCAGCAGCTCCCGCACTGCTCAGTGCTGCGCGCTCAGTGCTGCGGGGACAGCGGGGGGAGGGGAGCAGCTCCCGCACGGGCTCAGTGCTGCGGGGACAGCGGGGGGAGGGGAGCAGCTCCCGCACGGGCTCAGTGCTGCGGGGACAGCGGGGGGAGGGGAGCAGCTCCTGCACGGGCTCAGTGCTGCGGGGACAGCGGGGGAGGGGAGCAGCTCCCGCACGGGCTCAGTGCTGCGGGGACAGCGGGGGGAGGGGAGCAGCTCCCGCACAAGCTCAGTGCTGCGGGGACAGCGGGGGGAGGGGAGCAGCTCCCGCACGGGCTCAGTGCTGCGGGGACAGCGGGGGGAGGGGAGCAGCTCCCGCACAAGCTCAGTGCTGCGGGGGACAGCGGGGGGAGGGGAGCAGCTCCCGCACGGGCTCAGTGCTGCGGGTACAGCGGGGGGAGGGGAGCAGCTCCCGCACAAGCTCAGTGCTGCGGGGACAGCGGGGGGAGGGGAGCAGCTCCCGCACAAGCTCAGTGCTGCGGGGACAGCGGGGGGAGGGGAGCAGCTCCCGCACAAGCTCAGTGCTGCGGGGACAGCGGGGGGAGGGGAGCAGCTCCCGCACGGGCTCAGTGCTGCGGGGACAGCGGGGGGAGGGGAGCAGCTCCCGCACGGGCTCAGTGCGGCGCGGACAGCAGGCGACTCACATGGTCACGAGGCTGGTGTTCTTCCCGGACCCCTCGGGGCAGCTCTGGAGTTTGTACGCGGAGCCCAGCGGGCTGTACACGTAGCGCTCCTCCGGGGCCGGGACCACGTGGTCCGGGGCAACCTGCGAAACGGACAAACTGAGGGCCGGCACAGCCGCGCAGGAGAGCGCACGTCCAAGCGTCACGAGCCAACGACAGAAACCTCCCGATCCACACACTCAGCTCTCCGTTAAACACGGTGAACACCTACAGGGGCGAGCAGTGAGGACCGGACACGGAGACCTTCCGTCCGAAAGGAGGCGAGTCCCCAGCTCTTCAGTTCAGGGGAGAGGAGAGGGGGCCGGGAGACCGGGGTCAGGAGGCTCCAGGTGAGCCCTGGCCTCCCCTGGGGGCACGTGAAGAAAGGGTGACTGGACTCCTAGTGGGGTGTCGGCCGAGGCGGGGAGGGGACGCCCTCCGTTAGGGATGCAGGAGTCGCCAGCAGAGGAGGAATACTGCGGGCAGGCCACGCAGACGCTGTGGTGGCTGAAGGACAGGGTGGGCCAGAGCAGCTTAAGGAAAGGCCACGCACGGGTTCTTAAGGAGGGAGGATGCAGGCCAGAGGGAGGGCCTGCAGAGGTGAAGGGAGAGGGGAGGATGGACGGGGGCTCTCACCAGAGCCCACCCCCTGTCCACGTCCTCCCAGCGCTGCCTCCCTCTTTCCGAGGAAAAGTCGTTTCCTGATGGGATTCAGCCCCCCCACTCCCCCCCTCCCACACACACCCCCCCCCCCCCCCCCCCCAGAACAGTCCTTTGGAAACTGGGATTCTCGAAAATGATGATGGATAAACACATTCATTGAAAAGGGCTGTATCGATGGCTAATTTTAGACCATGTGCTTGGACACACCTGTCATCCCACAGCCCTTCACAGGCTCCCGGGGGTGTGTGCTCACTCAGTTTCCAGCAAACCACACAGCCCGGCCGGCCGGGCCCGGCCACGGCTGCCTCCACAGGTAGAGCCTGGAGGCGTCCGGCCAGATCTGAAGATACTGGCTGCTTCTCGCTCCCGGAGGCTGACATAATCCTGGTATGAAACCACGACTTATCGCCACCACGAATGGAAAGGCCTCGGGGAGGAACAAGTGAAAAGCTGGGGAAATCGTCTTCTCCAGAATGTTCTGGAAGCCCCTCCTTTGGCTGCTCAGAAGGTCTTAATCCCTCCAACGCTTAGAGTGAGCTATGCACGTGAGTACTGGCCCAGCCCTGCCCTCAGCAAGCCTACAGAACGCTGCTCCCTCCTCTTTTATTATTACTGATAAAAAAGCATCGTCTTTTCTCCCGGAAAGCCTCCGCTTTTCTCTAAGCTTTGCAGTTTCTGAATATCTCAAATGTGCTACTTCTTACAGACAACCAAGTCACTTAAAACAAGTATTTTTGATCCTAAACTAGCAATAGGGACCTTAGGAGATTGAGAGTCAGCAGCCCATGGCCCGTGGGCCCCCAGCACGGGGTGAGCAGCCTCCCCTACAGCAAACTCCCGGCTGCTGTCGACACGGAGAGGCTGTCCGAGTGCCAGGCCCCGCAGGAAGGAGCCAGCGGGAGGGGCGGCGTGTACCAGCGAACCCGTCGGACTTTCCATGACGCCACCCTTGGAACGTGCCCAGCGAGGTCCAGCCCCGGAGCCGCCCGGTGCTGCTCACGTTCATCGACTCGGCCAGGCGGGGACGCGGCCTTACCAGCGCCTGGTCCGCGGGGGCCGCGAGCCGGCTGTAGTAGTGAATCCTCTTGTTCATGGCCGAGGCGCGGTCGCTGACCCGCTGCAGGACGCCACTCACGCTGACGATGTGGGTGGGCTCCACGTGGAAAGGCCTGAGGAGGGAAGGCACTTGACAAAGAACATCCTGGAGGCTGAAGACAAGGGCGTCCTGCCCTCCATGGAAAGGCCTCGGGCCAGGGAGACGGAGGCGCCGGGCAAGGCTCCCTCCCACGCGGGCAGGAAGCGAACAAAGGGAGCCTTCTCCAGCCCCTGCGCTTCTGCCCACGACACCAGGCCGCTGAGCTGCCTTTTTTAAGCTTGAGACATTCAGCAAGAGGAGGCAGAACACAGAGCTCCAAGCCACTATTGCAAAGAAACAGAGCAGCTGTCAGTTTTCAACAATCAAACTCAGACCAGCCTGGGCTTCTCCCACAGAGCTGCTGGCGCTGAGTCAGAGAACGATGGACAAGAAGGTCCCTGTGCTCCTTACTCCTTTGTGGCTGGGTCGCCCCGGACCAGGCCGAGTGACCCACCGTCCCCCGCACGGCTGGCCCCGGGGACCGGCCAATGGGACATCCAGACGCCAGCTCTCACTTGTGCCGAGTTCTACTTTGTTTGGAATTCGGCGATGCACCCTAGTGTGCGAGCTCCTCCTCATACCCTGTCCCCAAAACTCAGGTTCTGCGTTTCAATAATCACTTCAGCGCCTCCCCGAAACCCCCGTCTGCTCTCTAACGGTCCAGGGGTCCCCTTACCCCAAGGAGGCCAGGCAGAGGCACGGAAGGACTCCCTCCTCTGCGGACGCCCAGGCCCCGGGGCACCACGACCTGCACCCCGCGCTGTCAGGAACTTGCCATCTCAGGAGGGAAAGGCCGCCAGGGCTTTTGTCGTTGGTTCCGTGTGACTGCTCTGCACTCACAGCTCTGAGGGAAGCTTAAGACGCATAGAACGGAGTCACCTCTGAAGACACTGCTGTCTGGTGGGAAACACGCGGGAACCTAGGACTAAGGTCTAATTCCTGCTGTTTCAGAGAAACGGTGGGATAGCTGCGAGGCGCAGTCTAGTCTCTCGTTAGCACAGAATCTCTGAGTCTTTCTTTTATTATTTATTCCCCACCAGAGCCCTCGGATACGGAGGGTACGTTCTACTTTAACCCAACACACATCGAAGCAGAGCCCTCGCCAGTGCAAACGCATGGGCACCGAGACCGCCTGACCTGCTCTCCAAACTGGGCAGAGAAGCGAAGTGAAGCAAGTGGTTTCCATAAACCTCACGTGGACGGGAGGAGAGTGAGGGTCAGAGGCGGAATACGCCGGCCCTGCTTACACATGAGTAGCCTGAGAAGGCCCCCCCCTCCCCCCGCATCGTGCCGTCCTGTGTAATTTAGACTAGGACTGACACTCAGCAGTTCTAAGCAGCAATGCAGAAACAGGATGTCTGCCCGGCTGGCGTGGCTCGGTGGTTCAGCATCCACCCATGAACCAAGAGGTCGCTGGTTTGATTCCTGGTCAGGGCACATGCTTGGATTGCAGGCTCAATCCCTAGTAGGGGGCGTGCAGGAGGCAGCCAATCGATGATGTTTCTCTCTCATGGATGTTTCTACCTCACTCCCTTCCCCTCTCTCTAAAAATCAAAAGAAACATTTTAAAAAACGTATGTCCGGGAGACGTGTAATCACCCTGGGAGGTCGCATCCTACAGGGCTTCCTTGTTCTGCAGCAATGACACCCCAAAGTTCAAGAGGAATTACAGCTTCGATGTCGCCTTAGAGCGGGGACGGAGACCAGCCCTGGCGCACCAACAGGACCAACGAGCGCGGCACCGACACAGGGACAGGGACGTCCCACTGGCCGCCGTTGCTGAGCCGCGGTGGAGTCAGGTCCGCCCTGGGCTGCGGGCAGGGGTCGGGGGCGCTGCCTTGCTGGCTGCCCGGCACCCACCCAGGTGCTACCTCTACCCGCTCAGCGGGCTCGAGTATCTGAGCGGGAATGACTCGGAAAGTTTCCTTTTCCAACAGTTTCCATCGAGATGCTCTGTGCCTGTTCAAACAAATATCTGGGCATCTTTTCAAAACAGATTCTCTAAAAATATACAACTCCGCATATTTTAACGGAATTATTAGAAACAGATGCTTAGAGCTTCATCTCACAGAGCAAATACAGAACTTATATTTCTAAACTGAACTTGCGTTGGATCTGAAAACACTTTTACAATGAATCGTTCTACCCGGAGGACACTGTTCGGAAGAAGCACTCGAGGCGTGGGCTTTCGTTTGCCCAGGCTCACAGGACTGCTTCCTCCACGTTACTTCCCACCTGCAGTGAGCCCGGCTGCCCCACTGCACAGAAGGCATGAGATTCACTAGACGTGACATTCGTCTCGCATTCTATTTATTTGCAGTTGCGCTACAGAAAAAAGGCGTTTAACCTTCAGCAAGATTTAAAAAATAGTTTAGCTCATGACTCAAAATCCCACATTTTCATTTAACATCCTTATAAACGAAGGAACCTTACTTCTACCCGGCGCCTCTTCTAGGTTCCACTGCTTGAATTCCTGAAGCGTTTTTGGCTCTTGCACCTGCCTCCCCCTCCTGCCGACCAGGCTGCTGCTCTGAAGTTTAGGAACAAGCGTGGCCCCAGGAAGGTCACCCTCCGAGGAAGGCCCTGGGCTGAAGCCGCCCTTGTGCATGGCTGACGCCCAGGCCCCCAGACACCTGCCGACGGGGCCGTGTGTTAAAAAAAAAAAAAAATGAGCCCTAACTGGTTTGGCTCAGTGGATAGAGCGTTGGCCTGTGGACTGAAGGGTCCCGGATTCAATTCCTGTCAAGGGCATGTGCCTTGGTTGCGGGCACATCCCCAGTGGGGGTTGTGCAGGAGGCAGCTGATCGATGTTTCTCTCTCATTGATGTTTCTAATCTATCCCTCTCCCTTCCTCTCTGTAAAAAATCAATAAAATATATTTTTTTAAAAATGAGAAGGGGATCAAGAATTCAAAAAATATCAGGCCAATAAACATGCACCAAAACGGCCATGTGCTCGCTGCTCCTGCCGGGGCCCTGCGGGTCTGCCGGCGGCTCTCGGGCAGCAGGAGGAGCTGAGCAAGCGTCGTCCCCGTCCCCGCTGAGGGACGCCCTGGGACCAGGGCCACCTCTGATGCCCACGACATCCTGGCTCAGAGCACTGCTCGGCGCCTCGCCCCACACACTGTCCCCAGAGGCCCAGCCGCCCCCGGCTCTTCTGTTTCTATTTGTTCTCAAATCCGTCTACTTTCCGTAGGCTTAGCATTATCCTCGCGCACACAGCCTGCCCTGCAGCCACTGACGTAGGAACTGAGCGACCCCACGGAGGGTGGGAATTCACCAGCGATTTCAACAGACACTTTGAGGTGCGTGTTGAATGAGACCGACGCGGAATTCACATGCGTCTGAATTACTGTGTGGCACAGGTAAACGCTTTTCAGAAATAAAGAAGGCATATTCAATTATTACTGATAGCATTATAAAGTGAAATCAAAAGTTTTAATGCACTGTTAATAAGAGGTAATTTATCAAGGTTAATTATGACACCTTACAATTTTAAAATGTGCATTTTCATGGTTCATGATGGACGTAAGTACACATAATCTCAAATGCACAGGCACACGCGTGTGGACAGGCAGCCGCATTCTTACAGGCTGTTCCCATCGCTCTGAGCTGCCAGGGAGGCTGACAAAACGCGAGTGCAGACGGCGCAGGCTCCTGACCTTGGAGAGCCAGGCTGCTGCTTCGCTGTGGGTGCACACCTTCATCACCGCGTGTGGACAGGAACTTCCCTGACCGTGCATCTCCGGCCCATAACTCTTAGCTACATACAGACTGAAAAAACGCTGAGCTAACAATGAATTTCAAGTTCTCTTAATGCAAGCCATGCCTTCACATTTTGGTTTTAAAAATATGTATAAGTTGTTTTAATTCTACTGTCATGAAAACAAATACTCTCTTTTCTTACGGCTACAAAGTGACGGGCAAGAGAAAGGCGAGGGTTCTGGTGCTGTGTTCTTGCTATCAGCCTAGCACGAGGCTAAAGGATAATGGAAACGCCAGGGACACGTGGGTCCAGTTCAGCAGCACCTGCAGGTAACACCAACCTCAGGTCAGCTCCCGGCCGGCCGCCAAGGAGCAGTGGCCCAGCACCTGGACGTCAGCTCGTCAGCTCGTCAGCCCATCGGGGAGGCAGCCCCGCACGGGGGACGGGCCAGTGACACTCAACAAAGAAAGGCCGGATGTGGGAAAACTCCCCAGAGGGCACGTTCCCCAAGCGGCTCCTCCCTCAGCCCCTGGACAAGAACGTCAAACAGATCACAGGCGGTCTTGACCTCAATACAGTAAGTTACGATGACCAACTGAGTATGTTGAAATAAAGGGCTTGTCTTAATTCTAAGTGAAGGGTCAGCTTCCGCCTGCAGTATCGTGCCAATTATTACTCCCCTACACAAATCTATCAGAAGAATTTCTGGGAAAAGTAGCATTTCAAGTTTCATAACCTAACTACCCCATTTTTAAAACAATTGCCAGAGAAAAGAACAATGCCAGGCTAGCATTTGAACTAAAACTTCCTTTCCTAAAAAACCTGGAAAGGTAATGAAAACGGTCAAGAGTTCAGTAAGTCTGTGTAGAGAGGTCAGTGTTACTTGTAATATATACGTGTGATTCTTCCAATGAACACGAAGACTACTTTCTTCACTATCTGACTCCAGTTAGAGGCATTGAAAACAGAATAAAACGTAGCTGCTCTTTAAATGGCCCCAGAGAGCCAGAGCCCTTTCCCGCCTCTCCCATCGCTAGGGGAGCCGTAGGAATCTCCCGGCAGCTCTCAGGCCGGGAGCGGGAGCCGGGAAGTCTGCCTTGCCCCTGGGGACACAGCGGCAAAGGCCACCAAAGGGTCCCCCAGGTGACCAGGGCTCGCTCTGCAGCCAGGTGGCTGACACTGCAGCCGCCGGACCAGCACCCCTTGCTGGCAGGACTCCCGTGACTGGCAGACTCGTCCCAGAACCACAGAACAGGCCAAGGAGGCCACAGTCCAGCTGCCACCTGCCCAACAGCGGGGTGCCCGCGGCAAATGCTCACCAACGACCAGTACTTGTCACCATCATGGGTTTCTTACCTTTGGCGGCTGTGTTTTTGTGTTTTTTTTTCCAGAATTTCCATTTGCTTCTTTTTGTATCAACAAACATTTTCCATGAATTTGGTTCTTGAGTATATTTCTCTTCACCTTTTGCTATAAAAGTCTGTTTCTGGTCACTCCGCCCTCTGGGTTCCCTGCCGGTCTCTATTGCGCACCGCCCCCCATTCCTAAGCACGGGGGCACCTCCTGCCCGCCAGGCTGGTTTGATGAGGTGCCTGGCGTGCTCCACGAGTACATGGGACGGAGTAGAAGGACCTGGAGGCGAGGGCGATCCTGGTTTCATCAGGGAGGGCTCACATTTGCTTTGGGGGCCAATCCGAGAACCTGGGTAAATCTAGAATCCCTTCGTCCAGTTTTGGGGAGTGAGGTGAGTGACGCTGAGCTAAGTCTCGGCCATTGTACTTCTGGTTCCCTCGTCCTTCTGAGCTTACAGAGCCTGGGGCTTCCAACCCAGTGTTTGGGGCCTGGTCTCCCTCTAGAACAGTGGTTCTCAACCTTCTGGCCCTTTAATACAGCTCATCATGTTGTGACCCAACCATAAAATTATTTTCATTGCTACTTCATAACTGTCATGTTGCTACTGTTATGAATCGTCATGTAAATATCTGATATGCAGGATGGTCTTAGGCGACCCCTGTGAAAGGGTCATTCGACTGCCAAAGGGATCGCGACCCACAGGTTGAGAACCGCTGGTCTAGCCTGAAGGGCTGTCAGGCTCAGGTCTCCGGCCTCTCAGTGAATGAAGGAGTAGAGGGCGGGCAGGTCCCTGGCGGAAGTGCTGGACCCTCTGTCTGACCCAGGGCTCACTATTCCTCTGTCTTCTCAGCTCCGTGGCTCTGAGCTGGCTCAGAACGGGCCTGGCCAGGTGAGCAGGGGACTGTTCTGAGCTAAAGGCTAAAGGCCAGCGCCTGGAGGGATTAAAGGAGGGGCCTCGCTCAGCCCAGGATGACTGTCCTGGCAGGAAGCCTCTCATCAGGGAGCATTTGCTCTGTTATCTGCTGGTCCTGGCTCCCCTCCCAGGCCCAGGCTCTAGCCCTGTCCCCCTCAGGGCACCTGTGCCTCCAGGTAACTGCCTGTCCCTGGGCCTCCCTTGGATGTGGGGTCTGGCCCCACATATGCGTCTGTAATGAACTGGTGTCACTTCCTTGTGTTAATCTCTCAGGAAGATCTAAGGCTGGGCCGCAGGCAGACCCCAGAGGAGGGTCTTCCTCCCCCACGGCCAGCTCGCCACCCCCTTCCTCCCTCCATACACACTTCTCACCCAGCCCTACGCGCACCAGGCCGCACACCAGGCCAGCTCGGCCGGGATCCCTCTGGGTTCAGGCTTCTCCAAATACCGTGAATGAGGAAGAGGAGGGGGAAGAAATAAACCACAGCTGGTTTGTAGGCAAAATAGAAACAAACAGAATCAGACAGAACACAGGCAGCGGGCGGGCAGATGGGGGCGAGGGGCAGGGAGCAGACATCTGGGAAGAGGGGGACATGTGAGGGTCAGAGAGGACAGGTTCTGACGGAGCAGAGTTCACATCCCGCTCCCGTTGTCACATCTCTATGTTAAAGCCTCTCGAACCCGGGCCGGCTGTCCCTATAAGCCGGTAGCAGGCGGAGTGACACTGGGGAAGGTAACGGGGAGGGGGGGGGGGGGAGGGGAAGGAGCAGCTGCCGAAAGGCGTCCACTGGGCACGGCAGGAAGAAGGCCTCCCCAGTGATTCTGCCCCTGGGGAAACGGGGCACGGAGTGGAGCCCCAAAGCCGAGGCTCGGGGGTGGGGGGCTGGGGAATGGGAGGAGGAGGCGTTGGAGAAAACTGAAAAGGGAAGCTTGCAAACCAACCAGCAGACCGCTTCCCAGCTGGTGTGGCTGGCAGCAGGGCCGCCCAGAGCCGCGGAGGGAGGGCACGAGGCAGTCGGAACACCAGCTCTGTGGCTACCAAAGGCCTGGAGACACAGGACAGCCGCTGAGACCACTGCTCCCAGGGACTCCACCACCAGCAGCACTGCCTGACCTTCCTGCACCCGCCCCCACCCCTCTCACCCAAACCAGGGCGGGTGGAAGCCCGCAGAGGGAGAGGAACTGCAGTTTGCAGCTCCCAGGGCCCAGGCGATTCGGTTGCGCCTTCCGCGGGGACAAGCAACCTCCTAGGTTCCTAGGTGTGTGTGGGGGGGCTCCTATCCAGGTGTGTAAGTGCCGCTGTGATGTGCGCGGACAGGTGACAGGACCCGGCTCCACCACAAAAGGGAGAGAATGACCACTAGTGACCAGCTCAGCATCAGGTGCTGTTTCCTACATTCGGTTAAAAACAGCAAACAGGCCAACAGGACGGCACTGCGCTGAGTCCACGCAGCAGCCAGCCGCCGCGGCTGCGTTTCCCTCGCCCAGGAGGCCGCCCTGCCCGGTCATCGGCAATCACCGCCAGCGCCAGGGAGGCCACCGCCTGCCAGACCTGGCCTCCCTCGGAGGGCGCCCTCCTGGCCAGTCATTGGCTCCCTGGCAACCACCCCTCGCTGTGTCCCCCCTGACGCTAAACCCTCCCGTTGGGCACAGCTCCCAGAGGCCTTCCAGGCGCGCACAGGTGCTGCGGGCGGGTCGGAGTCGCTGGTGAAGCCAGTGAGAGCCTCGTTCCACTCGTTCCGCTCGTTCCACTCGGTGGGATGCTGCTCTTTAGCAGCCGACAGTTCGCCAGTGCGGCTGTCGGCGGGGCGAGTCGTCCGGGAGCGGGGCGTGCTGCTGTGGCTGTTCGGTATGACTGCAATGCGCTACTTCAAATTCACCATTTCACAGATACGTGAAGATGAGGCTCAAGTAACCCTAGTTTTTAAAAGTTAATAACTAACAAATACACTACATTATAATATGATTCAGGCGGTTGTGGGGTCTCACCAAAGTCATAGGGTCACTCAAAAATGACTGCTGTTCTCGAAATAGCTGCCTGAGCTGGTTCTTCTAATGCAGCGGTTCTCAACCTGTGGGTCACCACCCCTTTGGGGGTCGAAGGACCCTGTCACAGGGGTCGTCTAAGACCATCGGAAAACACATACTGAATATATAATTACATATTGTTTTGTGATTCAACACTATGCTTTAATTATGTTTAATTTGTAACAATGAAAATACATCCTGCATATCAGATATTTACATGACGATTCATAACAGTAGCAACATTACAGTTGTGAAGTAGCAACAGAAATAATTTCATGGTTGGGGGTCACCACGACATGAGGAACTGCATTAAAGGGTCGCGGCATTAGGAAGGTTGAGAACCGCTGTTCTAATGGCAGACACATCCCCTCAGGGTGTCTGACTTATGTTTTCCTATATTAAGTGAGGTCCCTCATATTTCCATAGAAATAACAATGTTTTCAGGTACTCCCACATTTTCCTTCGTCAGTAAGTGTTTTCAACGTAAATTATTTCACGGGCAGATTAACATTCAATACTGCTAAGTCCGTACAAATATCTGCCTTCCCTCACACGCGCTCACCTAGCTGGTTATCCCATGATTGTAAGTCGCTGCCCTCTCATTTTGCCAAGTTTCATTACAGAAAACAGATGTCCATGTCATCTCCAGGGTCAAACAAATCCTCTCACTCCTGCCCGCTGGCTTCGGAGGAATGCGGGGGCGCCCTGGGTTCTAGTGTCACAGTGGCCAATTACTTCTCATGGAACTTAGAGGTGTCAGAGAAGTTCCCAGCATCGCATCAGCGTGCATTCGTTCTGTCCTCCCTGATGTGGGAGTAGACAAGTGACAGTGACGAGATCCGCTATCTCCTATCACGGCCACCCCACACGCCGTGATAAATTTCCCACACGATAACCTTCCCACTGCCACCTCCAGCTGCAGGAAACACTAAAAACGTGAAGTACAATCACGTGCCGTATCACGGCGTTTGGACTGCGACGGCTTGCATGTATGACGATGGTCCCAGACGGCTATCACGGAGCTGAAAGACTCCCCTTGCCTAGTAGCATCGTAGCCATCATGACATCACAGCACCACACGCTGCCACTGCCTGCAGTGCTCAGCCCAGGAACACGCTGGCCGGGCTAACGGTCCAGGCGCAACAGGCTGTACCAGACAGCCGGGTACGCCGAGGGCTAGACCGCCCAGGCGTGTGTAAGGGCCTCCGTGGTGTGTGCCCGACGCACTTCTCAGAAGCCGTCCCGGGCGTTAAGCGACGCCCGACTATCTCTGGAACGCAGGAAGGGGACATGGAGACTGGCTCAAACCCGCCCCTCACCTCCGGGACTGTAACCACTGCGACCCTTAACAAAATGAGGGCTCTGTGGGCAAAGACCCGGGGAGCTTGCTGAGCTCCTGCTGGGTGTTCATCTGAAGGCGTCTGCCGACCCCACCTCGGCTCTCAGCCTCTGAGGAGCCGCCACGCTTCCGCTCCCGACGGTCCCTGTAGAGTCACTCATACACATTGTGCGATGTTTACTTCATCGAGTTCTTACCCGAACGGTGGTATGCTGTGCACGCTGCTCTGCACTTCCCTTTCGTCCCCTGACGGGAGAAGTGGAGGACTCGTTCTATTTTGATATGTAAGAAAGCCACTTCCTTCTTTCTAATGGGCAACAAGACTCCATTGTATCAATATGCCACATACCCGGCCCTATAAAAAGGACTCCTGGTCGTTTTCAGTCTCTGGCGATGATAAAACACTGCGCTGAACAGCCTTGCACATGCATGACTGACCCTGAGGAGAGCTGGGAAGGAAGGAAACTGCCTGCGGCACCAGCCAGGAACCACCGCACACCTTGGCTGTCTGGTGCGGCCTGCCGCTCCCGGACCACTGGCCTGTCCAGCATGTTGCCGGGCTGAGCTCTATAAACTTTTGAATTGGCTGCTGGTAATTTGGGGGGGGGATCATGTTACATTTATGGGTTAAAATTTAAAGAGCAGGACGCCCCATGTTAGTCTTCCCACTGACAGCAGAAAAGGCCTTTTGTCACAGGTCACCGTTTCCTAACTCTCGCACACATGTAAACATTTCCAAACTCTGGATGCACTGCACGATCCAGGACACCTTTCAGCCTCTGTGAGCCGGTAATTACTCCTGGTGGCAGGACAGGCAACTGTCATCCCTGGTCACTCCAGTCACCAAAACACTTGAGGACCATTTAAGGAAGAAACAGGAGCCATGCTGTTGTTAGAAAACCTTTGGTGACACCTCCTGGAAAGATCAGGAAAGTGCAAGCATCAAAACTAAAGGTGTCAGTGATTGTAAGAAAATTCTTTCAAGAAATGCTACATTATCAATGCTCTTAATGGCACAAAGAACAATTTTGTATTGGGGGGGAAACACTGATTTTGATGACTCCAAAAAGTGATTTGGAAGAATCTTCCTAAATGAGGAGAATCAGAACAGTAATATCTTAACTGAGATACGGTTCAGATTTTCACTTTTATAGCTGCACGAAAGATATGAACAGGATAAAGTGCCAAGTAAGTCCAAGAGTTCCTTCAGTAAATAAAAAACAACACAACACAAAACGAAGCCCTAAGAGAATGTTGCATCGAAAGTACTGGCCACAGTTTATCACAGATTCTAAGTTGCACTGTATATATGTACACGGTGCAACTTAGAACCAGCATCTCAGGTTTGAAGAAATCATCTTACTTTAGGCCCTCCGTAGTATTTCAAAGTTTCTCTCGTATTGATTTTGTGCGTTCTTAAGGCTATTCCTATGTATTTTATCTCTTCTTCCACGACATTTTTTTCATCAGAATGCTATTTATTTTTGCCTATTTAATTAATAGCCACCTTACTGAATTCTCTTACTATTTATAACAAATTTTCAGGACATTATTTGGGTTTCCCAAGTATGCAATGAAATGAGTTTAAACTGAAATCCTAAACTAATGTGCTGGAATTTAAGCTGCATGAAGGTCAGGACTGTGTGTTACTTTCAGTGTTCTATGTTCAGCACCTAGCATATTACTAAACCACATCAATGCATCTTCATCAAACTAACCCCTCCCCACAGAGACGTTGAGTTTAGTTGAAAAAGCCAAATATAAATGAGGAAATAGTATTCAGGATCTTACAGATCCTGTAAGAAACTGGGTATTTGATAACTAAAGTTCTATATGTTTGGTTATAATTAGTTCTATTTTAATAACTAAAAAACCTAATTATGAAATAAGTGTTTTACTTTAAACACTCACCTATTGGGTCTTAGATCTGATGACTCAAACTGGATATTCATGGGCCCGGGATGTACCTCACGGTCCACCTCGGGGGCGAGAAGCTGCCTGGAATCACTGTCCAGATCTGCCATTTCCTCCACCTCTGAGCACTGCAGCAGTCAGTCCTAGATGAGTCAGAAAAGATGGATCATTTCAAGTTTAATTAAAATTCATTTCACTATTAAGAAATAATACATTTGCATGCATTAGACACTGGAAAAATACAGGAATCTGCTGCAGATATCTTAATGCAGTATATGCCTAAAAGACATTTATTTTTATCAGAAACTTGAAGTTCCTGCTTATTTTTCAGCTTGCTAAAAAGTGGACCAATCCCTTTCCAGTAATAAAACAGATTCGGCTCGCCGAAACCGGTTTGGCTCAGTGGATAGAGCGTCGGCCTGCGGACTGAAAGGTCCCAGGTTCGATTCCGTTCAAGGGCATGTACCAGGGTTGCGGGCACATCCCCAGTAGGAGATGTGCAGGAGGCAGCTGATCGATGTTTCTCTCTCATCGATGTTTCTAACTCTCTATCTCTCTCCCTTCCTCTCTGTAAAAAATCAATAAAAATATATTTAAAAAAAAAAAAAAAACAACAAAAAAAAAACAGATTCAGCTATTTGGACCCATTTTCCTGCAGAAAACAACTAAGAATCAGGCCCACTGTTGGTAACATTAAGGAATGTTAGAGAGGCAAGTGGCTTAAGGGAGTTGCTTCTGCCCTAAGGGTGTTTGCTGCACCAGGGGTACTGGGCTGACGTTTTCAAGGCCAACCGGGCTGGGTGGCTCAGCTGGATGAGTGTTGTCCCAGGCACCAAAAGGTTGTGGGTTTGATTCCTGGTCAGGGCACAGACCTAAGGGAAGCAACAGACCCTTGTTTCTCTCTCTTTCTCTCTCCCTAAAATCAATAAACATATTCTTGAGTGAGGATACATTAAAAAAAGAAAGGACCCATACAATAACCAAACTTGAAAACTCAATGAATAGATTTAAAAGTTGATGAGAAAATGAATAAACTCAACAATTAAATCAGAAGAAACTACCCAGAAGTGACGGGGGGGGGGGGGGGGAACGTTGAACGGATTGAGAGACATGGGAGACCTTCTCCTCACTCCGAGAAGGTCTAACGTGCACGTAACTGGGAATCAGAGAGGCGACAGCAGAGGCAATACTGGAAGAGAGAATGGCTGAGAAATTTCTAGATCTCATAAAAGGTAATCTGCAAACTCAAGAAGCTTAATGAATCCAAGCAGAATTAACAAACAATATATTATAGCGTTGAGACCTACGGCTCAGAAAGAGATTCCTTTTAAAATATTCCTGCTCACTGACAATGCACCTGGTCACCCAAGAGCTCAGGTGGAGATGGGCAGTAAGATGAATGTTGTTTTCATGCCTGCCAACACTACATACATTCCGCAGCCCACGGATCAAGGAGCAACCTTGACTTTCAAGTCTTATTATTTAAGAAATACCTTTCGCAAGGCTATAGCTGCCCTAGAGAGTGACTGCTCTGATGGATCCGGGCAAAGTAAATGAAAAACCTCCTGGAAAGGGTTCACCATCTAGATGCCATTGAGAACACCCACGGGAAGAGGTCAAAATGCCAACACTAAGGGGCGTTTGGAAGAAGTTAATGTAACCCCCATGCAGGGCTGAGGGGTTCAAGACCGCGGTGGAGGAAGTGACTGCACACGTGGTGGAGACCGGAAGAGAGCGAGAATTGAAGTGGAGCCTGATCATGGGACTGAGGTGCTGCGATCTCACGGCAGATCTTAACGGAGGAGTGTGCTTCTTAGGGACCAGCAGGGAAAGTGGTTTCTCGAGATGAATCAGCATCTCAGATTTGAAGAAATCTCCTGCTGAGGGTGCTGTGAAGACTGTAGAAATGACAACAAAGGATTTGGAATGTTCCATAGACCGAGCTGGCAAAGCAGCGGCAGGGTGTGGGAGCACGGCCTTCAATTTTCAAAGTTCTATGGTGGGTGAAATGCTAAAAAACGCATCCCAGGCGACAGAGAAATCATTAGAAGCGAAGAGTCAATCCGTGCGGCAAACTTCACTGCGTTAGCAACTGTCCCAGCCCGGAGCCGCCTGCGCCCGGATCAGTCGGCAGCCCTCACCCTGGAGGCAGAAACACAGCCCCGTGGGAGGCTCAGAGGACGGCCAGCAGTTTTTAGCAATGAAGTGTTTCCATTGAGATGTACGTTTCTTAGACACAACGCTACTGCACACTTCACAGACTACAGTGGAGTGTAAACATGGCTCTATAGGGGCTGGGAAACCAAAAAGTTCGTGCGCCTTGCTTCATCGGACCCGCGGCGGCTCCAGGCTCCGCCTGAATTCTAGACGGAAGAGGTCGGGCCACCTCCTACCAGGACACGCGCTCTCCCCACGGAGCCCGCAAAGCCGGGGAGGCCGTACCTGTCCGGCTGCGCCCCACCTGTGGTCCGAGCGCAGGACCCAGCGGCGTCCTCCGACCCGCCCGGCAGCTCTGCTCCGGGGCAGAGAGGACGCCCCGATGCCCGCACCCAGGTCCCCTGCCGCCCCCCATCTCAGCCAGTGGGCATCTCAGGTGACCCTGCCGTCCCTAGGCTCCAGCGGGCGCCCACTCAGCCTCCCCCGGACTCGCTCGCACCCGCTCTCCGCGAGCCGCGCGCGCCCCCCTCCGGAGCGATCTCCGGCCGGGCTCGGCCTCACCGCTCCCCCTCGCCCGAGAAGCCGCTGTTCCACCAAGAACTTCCCCGACTGACAGCCGGCGCCGCCGCCGCTGCCGCCAGCTCAGCCGTTCCGCCGACTCAGCCGTTCCGCCGCTTCCCCTCCGCTCCCTCCCGACAGGCGGGCTGCAAGATGAGGGAAGATGCTCTACCTGAGCAGGCCAGGCCCTCCGCCTCCAGAGCTCAGGGGGCAAGGTGGGAACCTTCCCCAAGCCTCGGAACTCGGGGCAGCCCGGTTTCCTGTACCCCCGGCAGGAAGGGGCCACAGCCTGACCGCGGGGGCCGGCGGGGAATGGAGTTCCGAGAGCACTGGGCCGCAGCTGCGGACTACAACTCCCAGAGGCCCGTGCGACAGCCACGCGCCCCTAGCCGCGGAGCCCCGCCCTGGTCTTGCCCGTCACGGGGTGAGCGGGAGCGCGCGGCTCTGGTCTGGCCTCTGCCTCGGGACTTCCCGCCGGGGGCGCACGCCTGCCGGCGGCTCCAAGGCGCCCAGAAGGAGGGAGGCGTCGCCTGCAGTCCTCACAGCCCGGAGGCCTCGTGGGAAAGGGCTGCTGCGGCATCTCCATCGAGGGGACCTCCCGTGCTCTGCCCCTCGGGCTTTGCTGGTGGTGGTCCCCGCGCTGGGCAGGGCGTGAGCCACGGACGCCCAGGGAAGCTGGCTGCAAGAGAACTGTCGGGTTGGCACTCCTCCTCCCAGGTCTAGACGCTGAGCTTTCTTTCCCCCACTTTTAAGTGTGTGGACACATTCATCTCGGCTAAAGAGGGGCTTTGGGAGGCTTTGAGCGCCCTCCTGCCATCCCTACCGTTTCTCCAAAGCCGCCCACGTAAACGTGCGCCCCATAAATCAGTGTTTGCCGGGAAAGGCAGCTCCAGGCGCGTCCTTGAAGAGCGCATGGCAGCACCTGCACTGTCACGTGATCAGTTGAATGAACGAGTCCCCGTGTCATAAACAGCTAATGGCAGCTGGACTCCAGAAACGGCTATTGTCCCGATAAGGAACCGGCCCTAGAGACTGGATGACTTGCCCGAGGCCAGAAACTATGAGGTGGCAGATAAGCTGGAATTCAAGCCGAGGCGGCGTTCCAAAGCGTGTGCTCGAATTACAGCTGGCGGGGCCTCCACCATGGAAGGCGTGGCAACTGCATGGGAGTGACATGGTGGAGATTGACCCTCTTTTTTTTTTTTTTTAATACATTTTATTGATTTTTTACAGAGAGGAAGGGAGAGAGATAGAGAGTTAGAAACATCGATGAGAGAGAAACATTGATCAGCTGCCTCCTGCACATCTCCCACTGGGGACGTGCCCGCAACCAAGGTACATGCCCTTGACCGGAATCGAACCTGGGACCTTTCAGTCCGCAGGCCGACGCTCTATCCACTGAGCCAAACCGGTTTCGGAGAGATTGACCCTCTTGACTTGCAACGGACTGAGATGCGATGTTTTGACTTCACGATGGTGTGGGAGTGGTGCGCATTCAGTAGAAACTGTACTTTGAATTGCGATCTTTTCCAGGCTAGCGATACCCTCTCGCGCTGCAGGTCCCAGGAGCAGTGTGATCAGTGGGGGTACTCTACAGCGAATTCATCCCGGTAGGTGGCTTTGCCCACTGCAGGTTACTGTCAGCGGCCTGAGCACATACACTGAAGGGGGCCAGGCTGAACTGCGATGTTCGGCAGGTTAGGTGTGTTAAATGCATTTTTTATGAACAGGACATTTCAACTTAGACCAGTGATGGCGAACCTTTTGAGCTCGGCGTGTCAGCATTTTGAAAAACCCTAACTTACCTCTGGTGCCGTGTCACATATAGAAATTTTTTGATATTTGCAACCATAGTAAAACAAAGACTTATATTTTTTATATCTATTTATATATTTAAATGCCATTTAACAAAAAAATGAGTTCACGTGTCATAGGTTCGCCATCACTGATTAAACCACGGGTTTACTGGGGCAGAACCCCACTGTAAGTTGAGGAGCACCTGTAATTACTTGAAGACAGATGAAAGTTATTTTGCTGATGCTATCTATCCTTGCTCAAAAACTTTTGCAACAGCTCTTTGACCTGCCTTCAGATCAGCAGTACATTTTTAGGATGGCTTCAGCGATAGCAAAATTTTCCTCTTTCTCTGCATTCCATGCTGAGAAAATAATTTTAGGCAAGGCTGAGACGCACCAAGTAAGTGGTATGGAATGACATCAGCGCAAATGGCTGACCTGGCTCTGCAAGCAGGAAGTGAAGGCCAAGGCAAGTTGCACACTGTTTGACTAAGCATTGAAGGAGCACCCCAGTACATGGCTAATTGGCAAAGACTGGGAGAATTTGCTTGCATTTTGGCTTAAAAAAAAAAATTTAATGTTTTGCTTCCAGGCATTTAATAAAGACATCCCTGTTAAATCACCAGCTGACCACTAAGCTACTGGGACAGACTTCAGTGCCAAACAACAAAGAATGCAGACTTTATAGAATGAGTAGACTGGTAGTTAACTTTAAAACCTGGATCATACTCAAACTTGGTGTGTGTGTTTTTAAATATATTTTTATTGGAGAACCAAGATGGCGGCATAGGTTAACGCTGGAGTTTGCTGCTTTGAACAACTACTTCAAAAGTGAAACCAAAAAACGGAAGGGACATCACCCAGAACCACAGGAACGCTGCCTGAGTGGAAGTCCTACAACTAGGAGGAAAGAGAAACGCATACGGACACTCAGAGGAGGCGCAGTGCTGAAGTCAAATTCTGAGGTGCGGAGTGCGCGGAGCGGGCTGGCGGCGGAGGGCGCGGTTGGCGTTTTCAATCGGGAGGGAGTCGCAGACTCTGAGCTCCAGATCCGGGCGAGTCTTTAGGGATCCAGACTCAAACGGGAGAAGCGGGACTGTCTGGCTTCGGTCAGAGCGAGTGCAGCTTTCTCTCTGAGCTTTGCAGCCGGTGCTGGGACTCAGAGAGGCAGAGCCCCTGGGGACAGGACTGAGAGCCGCCATAACTGCTCTCTCCGGCCCACCCTGTTGATCCTGTGCGACCCGCCCCGCCCAAGCCCTGCACACAGGCATTTGCCGGATAGCCTCAGGCAAAGGCTAGATTAGCACCTCCCTAGAGGACAGAAGTTCTCTCACTGCTGACACAACTGATTCTCATAGCCACTTGGCCTGGAGGTCAAACCCTCCCTGGAATTAGCTACAACAATCAAGATTTAACTATAAGACTGTGAACAAAGACCACTAGGGGGTGCACCAAGGAAGCATAACAAAATGCGGAGACAAAGAAACAGGACAAAATTGTCAATGGAAGATATAGAGTTCAGAACCACACTTTTAAGGTCTCTCAAGAACTGTTTAGAAGCCGTCGATAAACTTAATGAGATCTACAAGAAAACTAATAAGACCCTCGATCTTATATTGGGGAACCAACTAGAAATTAAGCATACACGGACTGAAATAACGAATATTATACAGACTCCCGACAGCAGACCAGAGGAGCGCAAGAATCAAGTCAATGATTTGAAATGCGAGGAAGCAAAAAACACCCAACCGGAAAAGCAAAATGAAAAAAGAATCCAAAAATGCGAGGATAGTGTAAGGAGCCTCTGGGACAGCTTCAAGCGTACCAACATCAGAATTATAGGGGTGCCAGAAGATGAGAGAGAGCAAGATATTGAAAACCTATTTGAAGAAATAATGACAGAAAACTTCCCCCACCTGGTGAAAGAAATGGACTTACAGGTCCAAGAAGCGCGGAGAACCCCAAACAAAAGGAATCCAAAGAGGACCACACCAAGACACATCATAATTAAAATGCCAAGAGCAAAAGATAAAGAGAGAATCTTAAAAACAGCAAGAGAAAGAAACTCAGTTACCTACAAGGGAATACCCATACGACTGTCAGCTGATTTCTCAACAGAAACTTTGCAGGCCAGAAGGGAGTGGCAAGAAATATTCAAAGTGATGAATACCAAGAACCTACAACCAAGATTACTTTATCCAGCAAAGCTATCATTCAGAATTGAAGGTCAGATAAAGAGCTTCACAGATAAGGAAAAGCTAAAGGAGTTCATCACCACCAAACCAGGATTATATGAAATGCTGAAAGGTATCCTTTAAGAAGGGGAAGAGGAAGAAAAAGGTAAAGATACAAATTATGAACAACAAAAATGCATCTATCAACAAGTGAATCTAAGAATCAAGTGAATAAATAATCTGATGAACAGAATGAACTGTTGATTATAATAGAATCAGGGACATAGAAAGGGAATGGACTGACTATTCCTGGGGGGGAAAGGGGTGTGGGAGATGCGGGAAGAGACTGGACAAAAATCGTGCACCTATGGATGAGGACAGTGGGTGGGGAGTGAGGACGGAGGGTGGGGCGGGAACTGGGAGGAGGGGAGTTATGGGGGGAAAAAAAAGAGGAACAAATGTAATAATCTGAACAATAAAGATTTAATTAAAAAAAAAATATATATTTTTATTGATTTCAGAGAGGAAGGGAGAGGGAGAGAGAGATAGAAACATTAATGATGAGAGAGAATCATTGATTGGCTGCCTCCTGAACGCCCCACACTGGGGATCAAGCCCACAACCCCAGGCATGTGCCCTGATCGGGAATCGATTTGTGATCCTGGTTCACAGGTCTACACTCAACCACTGAACCACGCCGGCCGGGCACACCTGGTGTTTTAAATCAAGCCTCCACAGGTGGTGTCTTGTACCTCCCACCACACCAGGAAGCACAGGTCTTTCACTGGTGATACTGACTGTTCCCAAGTTCCTCTCTCCAGCTTTTCACCAGACCTTGATGATCACCTGCCAGATCAGGCTCATGCCACCCTCTGGGTCTGAGTAACTTTCCCTCAGTGTCCTTCGTTTCTGTCTACTTAGGAAGTAGTTAAGTCCAAACAAGTTAGGATGTGCTTTGGTCCTAACAACTTAGTAGCCTTTTAAAAACATGTAAATTCAAAGAAAAATACTTTATTTCGTTCTTAACCACAATTGCTTACTAATGGGATGCATATGCACATGGGCCCTGCACAACTTCCTCAAATCAGATGGGACACCACTACCCCCATTTCCTGGCCCACGGTGGATTTTGCACACTGGCTTGGGGTCACAGCAACTGCTGAGCACTCAGCTTTGCAGAGTATGATGTTCTCCAAACGCACGGACGTGATCTAATGTTAAAAGTGGGAGTTACCTCAGGCTGGGAGTTCACATGGTGTCTGGCAGAGGTTGCTGTGTTTTTCTCAAAAATTTCAAATGTTCTGGTGTCCCTGCGAGTCTCCATGGTGCGTTCACAGTTTGGGAGAGGCGGGTCACTAGCCATGATTTTCCTGGCCTACAGCAAACATTGGCAAGCGCTGTCTGTAAAGGGCGAAGTCGTAAATATTTTAGGCCCTGTGGCCATCTAGTGTCCGTGAACAATTACTACTGAACATATGGTGCGAATGCAGCCGACAGAGCACATGTAAACGGATGCGTGGCTGTCTTCCAATTCATAGCAGCAGCAGCGGCTGGGTTGATCCCCAGGACCCTAGTTTCCTGACCCCTGGCCTAGAGGACTCAGAGTGGAGATTTTTGTTTACCAGCTGGAATTCGTCTCAGGGGAAGAATTTGTCCTCAACAGTCTTATTACCCCCAATCATGTTATCAAACTTGTTTTTCTTTTCACGTTTCCAAAATGAGTTGGTTGCCTCACATCTTGCAAAGGTGACCAATTACTTGGATGACGGAGATACTGCGGAAAACATCTAATATATCAGTTCTCTTAATCTGCATTGCTTTGGAGGATTTAGTGCCTCTTTCTAAAGTGTGAAGGGTCTGACCTGTAAAGTTTGCTTCCAAACTGAGCCACTTTTGAGGAAACTCTTGTTCTTCCTTATTACATGGGATTTGGAGAAACTGTGTAAGCTTTCCAGCGAGTCTTTGGAGACAGGAATCTTAAGGTTTTGGCCACCGCCACGCTTTTCACTAGACGGCTCCTTGAGAGAGGGGCTAATTTCACTTGTAGCACTTGGCATAGCACCTGGCACCCAGTAGGTGCTCACTTAAAGCCTATTTAACAGCTCGATGAGTTTCATCTGTCTCTTTCTATGTTGCAATTTATTACCACCCCCAATTTAAGGCCTCCCACCAGGGAGAACCAGACAATAGCATGGACTGGCTTCAGTTTCTGGGGACGCACATCAAGGAGCACGTGCTGCCTGGTCTGTGTTCGTCCTTTTTCACTTGATGTTCACATCTTTGAGTTATATTATTTCCATCCGTTTCCTTTCCTCAATATTGCACTTCAGTTCTCATCAGAATTCACTTATTTTTTTAACCAGAGCTAGCTCTCAAAAGTTATATAAATTGGGTTTTAGATAAAAAACCATTTTATTGTAATAACTGAAGGCAACAAAAATCTATTCTTTCCAAGAGGTGAATAGCAGAGAATGTTTGTTGTGTTTTAAAAAAATATGTTCATGCCAGAAAATATCTCCAAGTTGTCCATACTTTTAAAAAAATCTAATTGGTTATCATTCTATCTACACAGTTTCTTATCTTGCTCTTTTCATTTAACCTAAGACATTTTGAAAGAACCACGTTCAATGCAAAGTTGGTTAAGACACTTCAGAGAAGCCTGCATAGGAATTCAGAGCACCAGGGGTGCCCGTGGCTGTCCCCACACAGAGCCACCCCGAGGACACGATGTGAACATCTGGTGTAAAAACAAGTTATTAAGCCTGACCTGTGTGGCTCAGTGGTTGGGCCTCGACCTAGGAACCAGGAGGTCGCGGTTTGATTCCTGGTCAGGGCACAGGCCCAGTTTCCGGCTCGATCCCCAGTGTGGGGTGTGCAGGAGGCATCTGGTTGATAATTCTCTAATCATTGATGTTTCTCTCTCTCCCTCTCTGAAATCAATTAAAAATATATTAAAAAAATAAAAAAAGAATATATATTTTTTATTGATTTCAGAGAGAGGAAGGGAGAGGGAAAGAGAAACATCAAGGAGGAGAGAGAATCATTGATCAGCTGCCTCCTGGACGCCCCTCACCAGGGTTCGGACCCACAAGCCGGGCAAGTGCCCTGACCGGGAATCGAACCGGGATCTTCCGGCTCACAGATGGCTGTTCAACCCCTGCGCCAGGCCGCCGGGCTCAACGAGAATACATTTAAAAACCACCCCGGAAGTTGCTAAGAATGACGGTCACGCCAACACGCATTCTGGGTTGACCGTCGTTGAGTATGACCTTTTAGAGACAATGCACCTGGAGGACAATCTTGCCCGTTCCCTGCTCACTGGACGCACCTGCCGGGCTCCTGGAGGAAGACGGACCCGCGGGCGGCTCCGGGGACGGAAGGCACAGCCCAGCCTCAGGCCGGGCCGGACCGACCACGCGGGGCTCCCCCTTCCCGCACGCGAGGCCGAGGGGTCTGTTGGAGTCAGAGCGTGGGACGCGGTGGAAACAAAGCCCGACGTAAGGACGACAGGTCCTGAGCGGCAGCACCCAGGTCGGTTGGTCGGTCGGAGGGACGGGCAGTGCCCAGGGGGTGCGCCCGCAGACCACGTGACGGACGGCCACGCTAGTTTGACCTGTGCCCCTGGGGTCAACGGGGTCACAGGTCCCAGCACAACTTCCTCTTCCTTCGGGTCAGGGGGCGGCTGCTCTGCAAAGGCGTGGACCGCACCTCCGGACAACCGGGCCTCCTGGGGCACGCGTGGGCAGCCCCGCCGCCACCCCAGGGCTAGCGGAGTCCCCGGATGTGAAGCGGGAACGGCAGACACCACCCGAGGGGCCAACTGCCGGGCTGCGGGCTTCAGGGCGGCGACAGGGTAGGCCGAGCGCCGTCCCGCGCTCCGTTTTGGGACAGGCGGCCGGGACTGCCTGGCGCGCTGGCACCGAGCGGGAGGGACGCGAGGCCGCGGCCCGCGGAGCCCCGGAGCCCGCTTAGGCCCAACGGGCCACGGCATCGAGGATGAGTGGGCGGCCGCGGGGGGCGGGGTGGAGGCGGGGGGCGGGGCCGCGCGCGCTCCCGGCGCTGATTGGCTGGCGGCGCGCGCCGGGTGCCTTTCGCCGCAGCTGCACGCACCGGACGTGGGCGTGGCGTCGGCACGTGCGGCCGTTTAGGCGGCGCCCGCGAGGACCTGGGCTCCGGGCGGCAGGCGGGCGGCGAGGGGGGAGGCGAGGGGTGAGCGGCGGGGACGCGGGCGGCTGGGCCGGGCGGACCCCGGCGGGTGGACGGGGTGGATGCCGCGGGCCTCGCCTCCGCCCCGGATCCCGCAGTCGCGGGGCGAGTCCGGGCTGAGGGCAGCGGGGGTCGTGCACGGCCGCCCCGGGAGAGCCCGTTGACCCCTGAGGGGGCCGCGGCCTTCCTTTGGGACCCTCGTCCCCTTGTCCGCCCCTCGAGGGCGCCGGTCTCTGGCCCGCTCCCCGGAGAACCCTGTCAGAACCCCCAAAGCTTAGCACTTCGATCCCCCCCGGCCGGACCCGGCGCCTCTTCGCGGGAGGTCGGGCTTGGGGGGCCGCGTGGGCTGTCGGGGGGACGCGGTGGTTGCCCGAGTCACCGCGGCGGGGGCCCCACCAGTTCCACGGGCGGGAAGGGGGACGGTCAGTGCCGCCTCCAGGACCTCGCCCCCTTCGCGGGGAGGTGGGCGCCGGCCGAAGGCGCAGCGCGGGCGCGGGCGCGGGTGCGGGGCCGTCGGGTGCGCCGCGGCGCGGTTCTGAGCGCATCGAGGCCCGTGTGTCTGTGCTTCCAGGAGGACGGGCTGGACCACCATGGGCGATGAAGACTGGGAAGCGGAAATCATCACCCCGCACCTGTCGTCCTACGTGCCGGTGCTGGAGAAGGTAGCCGCCCGCGGAGTCCCGCTCGCCGCCCGGGCCCCGGGGAGGGGGTCGCTGGGGCGGGCGGGCGCCAGGGGAGCTCGGCCCACCTTCGCGGGCCTTTTCCGCCGGCTCCCTCGGGCGTGCTCCTGTCCGGATGGTGACAGTGCGGCTAGCGTTCACTCTGCTCCGCCACGTCGCCGTTTCCTGACTGCCATGCTTGGGTCACACGCGACTTCCTGGGCAGGACCGACCGATAGCGTGGCCTTCCTGTGGGCGTGGCGTCAAGACGCTGGTAGCTTCTCGCTGTAATAGTGTCACGAATGTCTGTCTAAGGCTTAGTCTTTGTTTTAATTTGGGAGGTTTTTGTTTGTTTGTTTGTTTGTTTGTTTGTTTCAAAAATGGAATGACTTGGTCAAAGGACATTTTGTGGTTGTTCTCCCCCTACCCCAAGTTCTCAATAGAAGTGTCAGGATGTAAAGGTTTATTCACAGACACACCTTCTCCAGTGGACTTGAAGCGTCACCTGCCTAGTTTTTATCTTTCCTCCCTCCAAGCTTTTGCCCTTGTTACGTTTCCTCAGACAGTACACGGCAGGCAGCGCCCTGTGCGCGCTGATTGCGGACGGTGTTTGCCGTCTCCTGTGGCTGACTCAGGTCTCGCCAGTGCGGCCTTTTCGAAGCTTTGTGCTATTCAGTGCCATACATACCTTGTTTCATGATTTGGGGATGCTGACTTGAATATAATTTTTGTTAACAAATCTACCTTAGGATTCTTTACACATATTTGTGTGGGTCCAATTTGTAGTCAAATTTTTGCATTTGTCTGCAAACGTAACACCTGGTGCTGGCTTTTTTGGTGGTTATATGGCCTGTTTGCCTCGAAGGGAGTGGTGCCGTTAACAGCTTTTTTGCCTGCCTTGGTTGAATAAAAAGTGCAGAAACTAAGGATGAAGGTGGGACTTTTTAAAATGATATTTTCAATGTAGGAGGACTCGGGTCTTTTATGCAGCCCAGTTTCTCTTAGGCACTGTTTTGATGGGTTTTGCAGGCCCCGTTTCCATTTGTAGAGACAGCTGGGTTTCCCTTTTGTTAAATTGATAGTGGCTCTGAGACCGTCTGGAATTGGTATCATCTTAATGTGTGTGACCAGCCTTTCTGAATGCTGCTCAGGATTCTATTCGGAGATTCAGTGTTGACACATGCTTATATAAATTTGAATAATTGGCCACTGTTCTGGTAGCTCTTAGAACTTTGAGAGTCTAGATTGTGAAGTGAGTGCACCACCTCAGGACAGAACAGTGAGAGCTGGGAGGTGAAGAGAAGTCGGTCACCTCACCAGTGCACGGGAGGCAGAGATCTGCATGCCAGCTGGCTGGGACATTCAGAAAGCAAATACTCTGAGGATTAAAATGGAAACAGCTTGAAATAGTCCATCCACAAATATAATTTTATAAAGTGGGAGCAGCAAAGTTTGTAAAATTATTTGCATAAGAAAATAAAGTCCGCACCTTCTCTGTTCACATCATGCTGTGGTTCTGAAGTAGCAGAAACAGATGTGGCCCCTGGACATCACGGAGCTGGCAGACCTAAGGAGGCGGGCGTGCTGGAGCCCCAGGGCGAGTTCTGGCAACTTCTGGGCCTAGTCATCGGCGAGATGTGGGAGGAAGAGTGTCTCTTAATCGAGAGCACGGGAGCTCGTTGATGCTGAACAGGGCGAGTTGTGGGAGATGGGCAGTGTCTCATCCTCAGACCCTACAGGCTAAAGAGATGGCACCGGCGGTTGAGCTGGTCCAGAGATGGGGAGAGCCCTCCTGGAGGAGGGCCCGCAGGTTACAGCTGTTGGGGACGCCTGACCCCGGGAGGAGCTGCACCCCGAGTCTTCTGTCCTTGCTTCTGTTCTCGTCTACACTCTGGCCTCGTTGATGGTGGTTCTGCTGCAGCCTGTCGTTGGTTGATCACCTCATTATGAATTTGGATTGTTAAATGCTTTTGTTTGGGGAAATTACTTTTATTTGAAAAAGGGCTTCACACCGAAACTAGGGCCTACATATTATAAGCTCTTGCAACAGCCACATTTGT
This sequence comes from Myotis myotis, assembly GCF_014108235.1. Taxonomy (NCBI): domain Eukaryota; kingdom Metazoa; phylum Chordata; class Mammalia; order Chiroptera; family Vespertilionidae; genus Myotis; species Myotis myotis. The sequence goes on along the minus strand of NW_023416357.1, from coordinate 934,474 downwards.
TTCTGGGCTTTGGTGGTTATTTCTAAACTAGAGGCCCAGTGCACAAAAATTTGTGCACTCGGGGGGAGGGGGGGCCCTCAGCCTGGCCTGTGCCCTCTCGCAGTATGGGACCCCTTGGGAGATAACATCCTGCTGGCTTAGGCCTGCTTGCGGGCTCAGAGCAGGGCCGATTGGGGAGTTGGGGCGCCACCCCCTGTCATACACAGAGCAGGGCGATCGGGAGGTTGTGATTCCACCCTCAGTCACGCTCAGGGTAGGGCCGATTGGGGGGTTGGGGCACCATCCCCTGTCACACTCAAGGCAGGGTTGATGGGGAGGTTGCGGCGCCACCCCCTGTCATGCACAGAGCAGGGCCAATCAGGGGGTTGGGGCATTTCCCCCTGTCACTCACAGAGCAGGGCCCATCAGTGGGGTTGGGGTTCTGTACCCTGTCACGCACAGAGCAGGGCCAATCAGGGGGTTGGGGTGCAGCCCCTTGTCACACACAGAGCAGGGCCCATCAGGGGGTTGGGGCGCCGCCCTCTATCACCCACAGAGCAGGGCCGATCAGGGTGTTGGGGTGCCACCACTCTCACACTCAGGGCAGGGCCAATGGGGAGGTTATGGCTCTACCCCGTCACACACAGAGCAGGGCCCGTGGCGGGGGGGGGGGGGGTTGGGGCGCCACACCCTGTCACACACAGAGCCGCAGGGCGATCAGGGGGTTTGGGTGCTGCCCCCTGTCATGCTGATCCTGGTGCTGGGAGGCATATTACCCTTTTACTATATAGGGTAGAGGCCTGGTGCATGGGTGGGTGCCGGCTGGTTTGCCCTGAAGGGTGTCCTGGATCAGGGTGGGGGTCCCCCTGGGGTGCCTGGCCAGCCTGGGTGAGGGGATAATGGCTGTTTGCAGCTGGTCACACACCCTTCAGGGTGGGGGTCCCCACTGGGGTGCCTGGCCAGTCTGGGTGAGGAGCTGAGGGCTGTTTTCAGGCTGGGGGTGACTGAAGCTCCCAACCGCTCCTTTTTTTCTTTTTATTCTGGGCCAGCTTTAGCTTTGAGGCTTGGCTCCAGCTCTTAGGCCTCCGCTGCTGAAAGTAGGTTTCTGGCCTTTGCTTATAATGTTGCGATCCTGCTGGCTGAAGCCCGGCAGGTTTCTGGGGTTTTGTTTAGCTTCTGTGTTTGTTACATAGTTGCTTGCAGCTCAGAGGCCCGCAGCGGCAGGCGGGGAACGTTGGAGTCCTCCGTCACTGAAGCAAGCAAGCCTCATGTTAATTTCAAGCTGCCTGGCTGCTGGCCGCCATCTTGGCTGACAGTTAATTTGCATATTGCCCTGATTAGCCAATGGGAAGGGTAGTGGTCAAACACCAATTACCATGTTTCTCTTTTATTAGACAGGATGTTGAGGTGCTTTGCTCTTTTTTGTGAGACCTGGCAGCTTGCTGCACTTCGGGTCTGTGTGGGACATGTGGGACTCAGGTAGGAGTTCTGCAGCTCAGATGGTGCTGGGGGAGGCATTCCTTCCCCACAGCAGCTGTGGAAGGTGCTGACGGAGGAACCAGGCTTCAGCTGGGGCGGGAGAGGCTGATCTGGCTGGCACCGCTGAATCAGAAGAAGGGGTGGAGGGTGGCAGTGTCTGTATCTTGGGACTTTAATTTGTATGAGACCAAAGGAGGAGAGATGTATTTTGTTCAGAATTTAAATTTATATGGCAAACTACCTGTGCAACCGGCCTGGTCAGCCTGTCTGGGCAGCCTACTCAGCTTTGCCTGACGTGGAACCGAGACTAGGAGATGAGATCCTGGTCTTCGGGACAAGGCCATGTAATCCTTGGATGCATTTCAGGGAATCTGGGCATCCCATGAAAGCGGTGTTTGCCAAGGCCCTCAGGCTGGCGGGGGAACATGGAGCTGCTGCACTGGACACTAACCTGGGCTGGAGGCAGCATCTTCAAGGGTCATCAGTTGTCCAGCTGTGAGCTTATTTGAGTGGCACACCTGACAAGCATTTGAGGTCCAAACCTCGCCAGGTTTAAGAGGAAAAACAACTTACCATGTGAGGGAAATACTACTTATTTGCTTGGAAAAGATACAAGACTTTAAAAAGCTATGATATTCCAGATTGAAAATAATAAGAGCACTAACAAGGGGAAAAGAAATGTGTTTATCAAAATGCACACATTATTTGCAGCTGCACCTGAGGGATATTTGTAGTTGCATATGCTCTTATGTGTAAACATTTTGAAATTTCTAAATAGGTTCATATGGGTGGTTTAAAGTTATAAATGGCGAAGTCTTCTAAAAGTGAGCGTAAGACAAGACCTGTGATTCATTGAGTAAATTTTATGGAGCCCTCCTAGGTGCTGGAGGCAGTGGTAAACACTGTAAGTAAGGTACTTGCTGTCCTGGATGTTATATTTTACAGGGGGACAGAAGAAGCACACTTGAGAACCGAATGATTGTAGTGAAAAGTGCTATGAATAGTTCTGGGGAAAGTGTATGTGTGGATGGAGAGCGTGTGGATGTGTGAGAGAGACAGACAGATGGTGGATTAAGATCACGTGGAGAGGAAATGGAGAGGACTAGCTTCCCTGGGACAGTGCCTCAGCCTGGGCCTGAGGTGCCCCACAGCGCCGTGTGCAGAGGTCCTAGGAGGAGCAGAGCTGGCCATCGGGGCCCCAGGAGGCAGTACAACGTATGGGTTCCTAGGGCGCTGAAGCCAGGTGACCCAGCTGGGTGCTTCAGGCAACAGACATTGGTTCTCTCCAAGGCCTGGGCCTGGACATGAGCAGTCGGGTCAGCAGGGTGTGCCCGGGAGGCTGCCGGAGAGAACCCATGGCCCCTCCAGCTCTGGTGGCTGCATCTCTGTCTGCTCCGTCTGCATGGGGTCTGCTCTGGGTCCTTTCAGTGCCCTTTGCCTTTCTCTTGTAAGTACAAGATACCAATTCCTAGTCCCAGAAACTTGTCAGTGTTACCTTATCTGGAAAAAGTTGTGCATGTATGATTGAAGATTGTGAAATGAGGAGGTGAGTGTGGATTTCCTGAGTGATGTCATTTGCTGAGAGAGAATCTATGGAAGATGGACAAGTTTGGGAGGAAAAATGTTTTAAGAACTCTCTATTCTGTTCAATTTGAGATGCCTGTGACACACATTAGTAAGGATGCCAGTCACTATATGAATTGGTTGCTTAGGAGAGGGATCAGACTACAGATATAAAATTGGGAATTATCTGCATGTTAATGGGATTTAAAGGTATGTGATTGGGTAGAGTTCAATAGAGTAAAACTTAGAGGGATCTGCTGCGAGCTCAGGGCACTCCAACTTCAAAGGCTGGGAGGGGAGGAGCTGGCCAAAGGGACTGAGGAGGAGGCGGCTGAAGGCAGGCAGTAGCCAGGGCAGTGTGTGCTCCTCAAGCCAGGAGAAGGTTGTCCTGAGGAAGAAACTCATTTCAGATGCTGCTGAGGGCGCCTGTGGATGAAGCAGGGTACTGACCGCACTGCATCACCTCCTCATTGGAGGCATATTCCCTGCGGAGTTAAGCTGGAGGCTAGGCTTGGGGATTAAAGAAAGAATGAAAAATAAAACCAAAACAAAATATAATAAGTAAAAAGATAAAATATGAATCTAAAAAGAAAGAAAGGATGGGAAGGTGCAGGCAGCAGTGTTAGGAGGGTCGGGGAAGAAGTGCTGTAGCTGGAGGGGAATAGGAAGGAAGTTGGTCTTTTGAAGGTAATGAAAAAGGTTGAGGTTTATGATGAAATGATTATGCTGAAAAACATTTTTTGATGTCTTGTTTCAAAATTTTCCTTGAAATGTGTAAGTTTCATGTATATAGGACATTACATCCACAGCCTGAAGATCATCTAGTAATTAGCTTTTCAGTTCTTTAGTGCCAGAGTGTTAACACTTAAAAAACCAGCCCTTTTTTGGTGCTCTATTCAGCCAGTAATACTTTGGCTACTAGAGAGGGAATGCACATGATCTAGGCATTCATTGGTTGACTCTCGTATGTGCCCTGACCATGGATCAAACCCACAACCTTGGCGTATGGGGATGATGCTCTAACCAACTAAGCTGCCTGGCTAGGGTCTAAGTGATAGGTTAATATGCTCTGCATACAATGTTACTTGAAGATTTTGGAATAATTGATAAAGGAGCATCAGTGACCCAGGAAATCTTAATAGTCTACCTCTGAACAAAGCCAGTTATTAAAATTTTCTAGTATCTGTGAAATAGATTATACATTCTTATTCCAGTAGAAAATTAGTCTTTTCTTTCTTCTTACAGGATAGGTATTCTTCTGGAGCAAATGGAGACACTTTCAGCAGGACTCCAGTTCCATCGTCAGGTATGAGTTAGGCCGAAAGGAGGAGTCCTGTCCGGTGAAGGGCTTCACCTTGTGAATGAGGAACTGCCTGGTAGATAGCTCCTGGAGACGCTTTAAAGATTCCCTAGTGAGAACTGTCATATTGGGATATTTTGGGGTGGAGGCCACTTCCAGTTAGAGAAGGGAGAGAACAGAGTATGGTGCTATGGACAGCTTTATTTGATAGAGGGGGTTTGCCATCCACTTCTAGGAATAGCCCAAGAGTTTCAAAACACCAACCAGAAAGAACGTATGCACCCCTATGCTCATAACAGTGCCATTTACAACAGCTAAGATCTGGAAACAGCCCAAGTGCTCATCAGTAGATGAGTGGACAAAAAAGCTGTGGTACATCTACACTGTGACATACCATGCAGCTGTAAAAAGAAGGGTTTATTACCCTTTGAGACAGCAGGGGGACGTAGAGAGTGTTATGCTAAGCAAAATAAGCCAGCCAGAGAAAGACAAATATCACATCATCTCACTTATATGTGGAATCTAAGGAACACAATAAACTGATGATTAAAATAGAACCAGAGGCATAGAAGCATGGAACAGACTGCGGACTCTCAGAGGAAAGAGGCGTGGGGGAAAGGGGTGGGAAGAGATTGACCAAAGAATTCATATGCATACTAGAGGCCTGGTGCACAAAATTCGTGCATGGGGGTGGGGGAGGTCCCTCAGCCCGGCCTGCGCCCTCTCACAATCCAGGACCCGTTGGGGGATGTCGGGCCTATATCGGCAGTCGGACATCCCTCTCGCAATCCAGGACGCTGCGTGCACCAGTGACCATACTTTTCATACAGGTGAAAGGCATCTTGCTGTTGTATGGGGAGCTACATTTTTTTGCCGTGATTATAAAAATTACTACATAACAAGATCCTTCTGAGGCAATAGTACCATTTTTCCCATCTTATGGGTGGAAAAACTGAAGCAGAGGGAAGTTAAGTAATTGTCTTTGTCACACAGTTATAAGTGTCTGAATCAGGGCTGACCACAACATGTGCAGGTCAGAGTCCAGGCATGTCATTGTTGCATCATCCTGTTTTTTTCAGTGTTAGAGTAGCCTTGTCAGGTTTTAATTTTTAAATCTAAGAGACTGTTCCCAATATATAGGGTAGGGTCCCTGGGCCTGACCAGCAATCAGGGTGATCTGTGGGGCTACCAGCCTGTGGGATCAGGTCTAAACTGGCAGTCAGACATCCCTCTCACAATCTGGGACCGCTGGCTCCTAACAGTTTGCCTGCCTGCCTGATTGCCCCTAACCACTCTGCCTGCTGGCCCCCAACTGCCCCCCTGCCTGCCTGATCATCTCCAACTGCCCACCCCCCACCGGCCTGCTTGCCCCCAACCGTCTCTGCCTTGGTCCCACCACCATGGCTTTGTCCGGAAGGACATCTGGTCTCCCTGTCTAATTAGCATATTACCCTTCTATTAGTATAGACTAGTGGCATGGTGCACGAAATTCGTGCAGGGGGGCGGGTGTCCTTCAGCCCAGCCTGCACCCTCTCCAGTCTGGGACCCCTTGGGGGATGTCCGACTGCCAGTTTAGGCCCAAATCAGCCTGCTCGCTCCCAACTGCCCCCCCCACCCCCGCACTGGCCTGATCGCCTCCAACTGCTCCCCTGCTGGCCTGATTGCCCCCAACTGCCCTCCCCTCCTGGCCCAATCACCCCTAACAGCCTCTGCCTCGGCCCCACCACTATGGCTTTGTCCGGAAGGTCCCCTGGAAGGTTTTCCAGTCTAATTAGCATATTACCCTTTTATTAGTATAGATATGCATAGCCCATGGACACAATGGGGTGGGGCAGGAACTGAGTGGAGGGGAGCAATGGGGGGAAAAAGGAGGACATCTGTAATACTCAACAATAAAGGGGAAAAACCACCAAAAACCTTTGCCCGACCTGGACGCTGCGTGTTTGGCTGTCAGGCTGCTAGGGGCTTGCCAGGGTCCCTGACATGAGCGAGCAGGACTTGGGCCTGTAAAGGTGAAGCGCTTGCAGTGGAGTCACCATTTGTCTTGTTTGCGAGAGTGCTTGCTCTTACTCATAGCCCATTCCCACCCGGCGGCCATCTTTTTCATTCCTAATTACAATTCTCCTTTGCCATGCGTGTGGGGATGTTGAAAGGGTGTGAAGTTTGCATACCACCAAGATACTTGCTATTTTGACTCCCTTCATAATGTTATTTGCTTTAGAAATGGATGATGGACCTTCTCGAAGAGATCATTTCATGAGAAGTGGATTTGCCTCTGGGAGGAGTTTGGGAAACAGAGGTAAGGGGCTTTGTCTTACCTTAACCTTGTCAGCTGTGCACAGTGGCTGAATGAGGCTGGTCTGGCTGTTCAGTGCGAAGCCAAGTCTGTTCTGACTGGTGGACAGAAGATTCTGTTGGGATAATGGAGTCATCATTTTCTCAAATGCCATTGTTCCTTTTCCTGCTTTTACTTTTTGGCCAAGTAGGACATAGTTTAATTGCTTAGACAGATTGGTTCAAGATAGTTGCTTCACAGAGCGCCCGCTTTATGTGTTTATGATGATTGATTCCCAGCAGCTGGCATGGAAAGTGTAAGGCTTCAGAGGTAGGGCGGGAAGGAGCTCCTTCAGCTTTGGTTCCCAGGGAAAGGCAGTATGGGAAGCATTTCTATCATCTCATTTGTAGTAAGAGGTTATTTTTCAAAGTTTGACATTTATTTTTTACTTTTAGAACTTGATCTGATAAATAATGACACAACCTTCCCACAGTCCATCTTTAGATTTGATAATAAAATGCTGAAAATATTCTGCACTATGGTTTTTTATAGTGAAATAAAATATTAGGACCTCAAATATATTTAAAAATACATATGACTATTTTTTATGGACTATCATAAGCTAGGGCTAATTGGCAGTTTTAAATACACATAACACTTATTGAACTTATTAGCTATTTGAAAAACTGGATATTTCTAGATATTTTTATTCATTGGAAACTAGAAGTTGATGTGTGTGGTATTTCATTTGATGTTTGGAAAACTTAATTTCTTGTTTAGATACAGTTAACACAAATGTGAATTTTATATTTTGACATGTTCCTGCTACTAATGGCTATAATTTATTCTTTAAAGATGCATATATATATTCTGTTTTTTAAGCCTGTGTCAGTGGTTGGCAAACTGTGGCTCGCGAGCCACATGCGGCTCTTTGGCCCCTTGAGTGTGGCCACGAAGTTTCAATCGCACTGTGTGTGCGCGCCCGCACGTGGCATTTAGTGGAAGAGCCACACTCAAGGGGCTTCTTTCCCTTAAGATTCGTCTGACTTCTTAGCGAGTTTCAGTGTCCATGTTATTTCCCCTCAGAACTTGTAGAGCTAGGAATGTGTTTCTGAAATGGACTCTTAATCGCTTAAAACGTAACTGGTTCGCTTTTCCTGTTCTGTGAAGCAGGGTCTGAACAGCCTCAACTTCTCGAATCACGCGCATCTTCAGATTCTGGTGAGAGTGCTGATGGTGGCTCAGACACAGTTTTGCCTGTGGCTTTGGAGTTTCATTGGCCCCTGACCCTGTGTGGGCTGCTACAGAGATGGCGAGGCAGTGGGCGAGGATCAGGAGGCCGTGCTTCACTCCCCCCAGGGATGGAGTGCAGGGCAATTGAGCTGCCTTGGGTGCCTGTTACCATTTTTTGTTTTAAATAACCCTGCTACTTGCCATAGCAACTCTGCCCTTGATATTCTTAATACACTGGGAGAGAACCACACGGAAAGAAGTGTTGCTGGGCATGTGGGGGAAGGGTTGGTTCTGACTGGAGCACTAAAGGGAGACTTTACCAAGAGGTGGCCTTTGAAAGAGGCTTTTATAGAGTGAAGAGAGTTTTGATAGGGACAGTAGAAAAGCAGGCCTGCCACAGCAAAGGAGCAGCATGTAGGCATGTAGAAGTTGGGGGGGGGACGGGGGGACGTGTGGGGAGTGGCTTGCAAGCACTGCAGTGGTGGGTGCTGATTGGCCAGGAGGCTAATATGGGGACATCTGTGGCAGGGAGGGGATGCAAAGGGCACTCAGCTTATTTTCTTTATCATGTGGCCCCTTCCTGAGTTCAGTTAGAATAGAAGGAGTGAGTGATTTAAATAGGAGAAAAATGCATTACTAATAAAGTAATTTAGAAACAGGACAAGAGTATAAAATTTTCAGTAGCAATGACTTTCACTTGGGGGGCATAATGTCAATAGCTCTCTCTCTCAGGTGAGGTTTCTATACAGAAAGTCAGAGTTGCCCTAGCAGGTTTGGCTCAGTGGATAGAGCATCGGCCTGCAGACTGAGGTTTGATTCCGGTCAAGGGCACATCCTGGGTGGCAAGCTCGATCCCTAGTAGGGGGCATGCAGGAGGCAGCTGATCAATGATTCTCTTTCATCGTTGGTGTTTCTAGTTCTCGCTCCCTCTTCCTTCCTCTCTGAAACAGTAAAAATATTTTTTTAAAAAGTTGAATTTTCTGAACAAAGGTCACTAGGAAAATAACTAGTCTAGCGCTGTATTTCAGTGGTATATTTATGTTTTTACCTTGATATCATAATGTAAGAATTTTTAAAATAAGTTGGGGGTATGTTAATTACATCTTATAAACTGCTATACTTCTCTCTCCCTATACCTGAAAGTCTCCCAGATTCTTCTGACCTCTGCTTTTATGACATGCTCACAGTTACAGGCTAAGAATTGTACTCCATGCTCACAGTTACATCCTAAGAATTGTACTCCATGCTCACAGTTACATCCTAAGAATTGTACTCCATGCTCACAGTTACATCCTAAGAATTGTACTCCATGCTCACAGTTACATGTTAGAGAATTGTACTCCATGCTCACAGTTTACATGCTAGAGAATTGTACTCCATGCTCACAGTTACATGCTAGAGAATTGTTGTCCATGTTCACAGTTACATGTTAGAGAATTGTTGTCCGTGCTCACAGTTACATGTTAGAGAATTGTTCTCCATGCTCACAGTTACATGCTAGAGAATTGTTGTCCATGCTCACAGTTACATGCTAGAGAATTGTTGTCCATGTTCACAGTTACATGCTAGAGAATTGTTGTCCGTGCTCACAGTTACATGTTAGAGAATTGTTGTCCATGCTCACAGTTACATGCTAGAGAATTGTTGTCCATGCTCACAGTTACATGTTAGAGAATTGTTGTCCATGCTCACAGTTACATGCTAGAGAATTGTTGTCCATGCTCACAGTTACATGCTAGAGAATTGTTGTCCATGTTCACAGTTACATGTTAGAGAATTGTTGTCCATGCTCACAGTTACATGCTAGAGAATTGTTCTCTGAACTCTTTCAGATGCCGGCGAGTCTAATAAAAGGGAGAGCGCGTCCACGATGGGTGGCTTTGGCGTTGGCAAGGGTTTTGGAAACAGAGGTAACACCTGCTTGTGATTCTTGCAGTCAAAGCCCGAGTGAGCACGAGTCTCCCCGTCTTTGAGCTCCTTGTGTATCTCCTGTGACGCACATGGACAGTGTGCCTTTCCCAGGGATTTCCGCTCCCGGGGGTGCCACCACGTCCTGGTGAGAGCAGCAGTCTGTGTGCTGCTTTGGGGTGCCTGCTCGTCCATGTGGCTTTTTTACTGGCCAAGCTCCTTGCTACAGCCTCCTTTCATGCGGATTCACACCACAGGTGAAGCCCAGTTCTCTCCTCTGTCCTCAAGGCTCCCCCGCCCTCCCCGATAGAGGCCGTGCCATCCTCCAAGGTGAATCGGAGCCTCCATCTTCCGTTGAGCAAAGAGGGCTTTGAAAATTAAACTTTCGTCCTACAAACCTTTAAAAACGAGATCAAGAGTAGAGTTTACTTCAAGGCCAGGAGGTGTGACTGGGGGACTCCCCTGAGCGTTTGGAGCCAGCACTTGGCTCTGGGGGGGCGAGGACAGCGGGACAGGGGCCATTGCAGCGGGCAGTGGAGCACAGTCCTTTTCTGAACCAGCTTCAGAGATGGCCAGTGTTTCAATGAAAGAACTAAAAACTTAGATTTTGTGACAATCCATTCTTTCTTAGGAATTCTCTTTATTTTTAAACTAGATGTCTGCTCAAAGAAAAACATCTTTGTCACCCAATCAGATACTGAGGCTCTAGGACACTTTAATACTGTAATTGTGTATTAAAGCTGCAGGGAGCTTTATGCTGGAAGCCATGTTAGATTAGGGTTGAACCTGAGATGTGAAGTGACTTGATATGTATACATTTTTCATATAAACTTAACATCTGTCCAACAGTAATTGGTTAGTCTCTGAATTACATAAACTATAATTTAATATTTTATAATTTAGATTAAATACTGATTGACAGACATCCTGTTTTACAACTAATTTTTAAGTATATTATTTCTTGAATATTTTTGCCCTAAAGATTATTCTATTAAGACTCAACATTTGAAAATGCTGTCAAATATTACTGACGGATGCTTTTAGAATTGACTTTAGAGACATGTCTGTATGCTCCACAGATGCATAAATCTAGAGACAGGTTTTTATTGAATGAGAAAATTGAAAGCAGAGGTTGGTGGTGAAAGATTAAAAAAATTTTATAAACAAGAAATTTCTTGTTACTGAGAAGGGAAAAATTACTGAATATTGGCTTACAATTTAGTTGTACTGTCCTCTGGCACATAAAGAAATTATGAGTTAACTTATAAAATTTTAAAAATTTTGGTACTTTGAACAGAAAGTACATAGTGGTGATACTGACATGTCCCCTGTGTGACCCACGCACATGTGGGAGGGTCTACGACATTTGAGGGAACATAACATTGACTGACATTTTAACCTCAGTAAATTGACACAAGGCAGCCCTGTCTGGCCGCTCGGTTCACTGCAGGGTCGCCCAGTACACCAAAAGGTTGTGGGTTCGAGTTCCGGTCAGGCATGTATGGGAGGCTTTCTCACATCAGTGTTTCTCTCGCCCCCTCCCTCTCCCTTTCCCCGTTCCTTTCTCTAAAATCAATATTTCCTCGGGTGAGGATTTAAAAATATATTAAAAAATAAATTGACAAAGGGAGAAATTGTAATACAATCTACGTGAGGTCTTCAGTATTTCTATATAGTTGTCTGTGTTTTGTCCTGTTCTAAAGGGACGTCATAACAAGTCGTCCCTGGAAGGTGTTTTTATTATACCACAGAGCTACAGGTAATTATTGTTCTCAGAAATTTGCAAGTTTAATTTAAATTTTTACAGGTTTTCCCAATAACAAGCTTGAAGAAGGTGATAGCTCTGGTTTCTGGAGAGGTGAGTTCAGTGTTTTTTGTAGTGACTATTAGAGTTTAAAGTCTAGAGTACGTGCTAAAGAGAAACTAAGGTTAAGTGTATTTGTCTGTTCCAGTTCTGGAGCACTATCCCTGTAGACTTGCAAAGCCAACATCTCTGGGGTGGCCCTGGGAATTTATTTTTAATGAACTTCCCAGATGATTCTTAAGCAGCCTTCTGTGTAGTGATCCTCTTATCTATTCAGAAACCCTGACAGTGTCATTAAAACCAGAAAAGCCAGGATATCCCCTCGTTTTTTCATTAGCAAGAATGGGGAAAAGTGCATGTCTTTTAAAAAACTGATGTCTCGGGTTTATTAAACAGGCAAATTATAGACATAAGGATGACACATAAAAGAACAGTCATGTGCTTCTAGTGTCTGCAGACCACGTTTGGGACGACTAGTGTTGAGATATTTCTGAAACCATGTTAGTCAAGTGGACAATCAAGAAATGCTATGTCTGGCTGGTGCCCGCGCTTGGCACGGGTGCTCACTTACACACTTCCCATCCAGTATTTGGCTGCAGTAGGTGATTTGTATGGGGATTGACTGAAGAATGTCTTTATATTTCTGTTGTTAAAGTATTTTAAGAGTTGTTTGTATTTTAACTTATGAAAATGTTTTTCTTACTAATTTAGCTTGTGGCGGTGCTATTTTTATTTAAAAGAATTTTGAAGTAATTTATTTTTTAATCACAGTTGACATATAGTTTTATGGTAATTTCAGATGATGACTGTTAAATTTTGATATTCAGTCTTTGCAGTTAACTGTTTAGATGCTATTTACATGTTAAACTTTTATTCAAGAGCCTAATAACTTCGGGGAAGACACTCCGGCGCGGAGCAGGGGGTTCTCCAGGAGAGGAGGTAAGGACCGGGTTTGGAGCAGTTTGTACTGAGGGCCGATGCTCAGCTGACAAACTGCTTTCGGAAGAGATGAAAGAAAGGCAAATTCAGGTGGTGCAAACCTTTGAAGAAAACTACTTTGGCACATGGCTGTGCTGTTGATAATGTGGGCGAACCTTCAGAAGGTGTTCCTCTTTTCGCTTCTGCTGGATTCCCCCAGGATCCCCGGGACGTGCTTTGAAGTGCAGAGCCGGCGGGCTGAGTGGATCCTGGTCAGTCACGGTTTAGAGGAGCTGGGAGGCCCATGTCCTGAATAGAATCTCCGGAGACGTGGGGGAGGAAGAAATTGTAAAAGACTTTTTGTTCTGGTCTAGTGGGGCTCCACCATTCTCCACTAATCCTGCCTTTAATGAAGCAGATGTGAGATGGCACCAGTTGGGATGCTTAATTCTTAATGATCTGTAGGCAGACATGTTAAAACAGCAACAGCAAAGCCGCAGAAAGACTCATGAACGTACAAAGTTGTTCCAGGTACACAAAGCTCCTTAGGATCAGAGTTTCTCATGTGGAAGGAACGCCACGGTGACCACGTCTGCCGGTGCTCGCTGCAGCTCAGGGACGTTCTTTCCCTGATCACTAGGTGGTCAGCTGGTTGCATGGCAGCCCTGCCTTTTGAAGCTGGACTGGCTGCGTTTCAGTGTAGCCTTATTAAGGATGGGGGATGGGAACTTATTTTGACACTAGAGGCCCAGTGCACGGATTTGTGCATCGGTGGGTCCCTCAGCCTGGCCTGCGCCCTCTCCCAATCTGGGACCCCTCAGGGAATGTTGGACTGCCAGTTTCGGCCTGATCCCCACAGGGCAGGCCAAGGGACCCCACTGGTGCACGAATCCATGCACCAGGCCTCTAGTATGCATATAAGATCTTTGGTTAATCTCTTCCCACCCTCCCCCCTTCCCCCTTTCCTCTGAGATTCATCAGTCTGTTCCATGTTTCCATGCCTGTACATTGAGCGTCTGTCCCCTGGTGGTCAGTGCGCGTCATAACTACCGGTCACAGTCGCTTAGGCTTTTATATAGATAGGTTGGTATGCATACTATCTATATTTTTAGAAAAGCTTAATATTATACCTTTTAATGATTTTTTCCCTTCAACATTTTAAAAGATTTATGTATTGAAAGTATAGCTCTAAGTTTATATATTTTGACTTCTAAAATAGTTCACTCTTACCTTTTAACATTTATTTTAACAAAGATTATTATTTTTTAAAGAAATATATTTTATTGATTTTTTACAGAGAAGAAGGGAGAGGGATAGAGAGTTAGAAACATCAATGAGAGAGATCGATCAGCTGCCTCCTGCATGCCCCCCACTGGGGATGTGCCCGCAACCAAGGTACATGCCCTTGACCGGGATCGAACCTGGGACCCTTGAGTCCACAGGCTGACGCTCTATCCACTGAGCCAAACCGGTTTGGCACAAAGATTATTTTTAAAAATATATTTTTATTGATTTCATAGAGGGAGAGAGAGAGAGAGAAACATCAATTTTGAGAGAGAATCATTGATTGGCTGCCTCCTGCACACCCCACACTGGGAATCAAGCCTGCAAACCTGGGGATGTGCCCTGACCTGTAATCGACCATGACCTCCTGGTTCATAGGTTGATGCTCAACCACTGACCCTTGCCGGCCAGGCAAAGATGATTATTTTTAAGACCATGTAGGATATGTGGTGTTTCTGCCCCTGCCTTTGAAAAAGAAGATTGCGTAGACTTTTAATTCTGCAGAATACCGGTGCTCTTTTCACCTCTAGTTCCTAGGCTCTGTATATAACGTGGAACTGGCGTTATTTATGCATATCCACTTAAGAGTCGGAGCCTCTGCTGTACGGGGCATTGAGCTGTGGACACCAGAGGTGCTGAGGCATCAGAGGGTCTTGGGCTCCACAGAGAAGGTGGATTTGGAAAGGCACCAAATTGAATTTATAGGAAAGAATAGAGTGGGGGATGATGGCTCGATTAATCATATTAAACATAGATGAATAGAACCAATGAACCCAAAGATAGATGGGAGGAGGAAATTCTCTAAATTTGAAAAACCTGAAAGCTGTTACCAGATTTGGAAGACAGACTGAGAAGCCCTCTTATTCCAACATGTGCCTGCACAGCTGAGGAGAGAGCAGAAAAGGGGCGGGGGAAGGGGGGAGGAGAGGGAGGAAGAGAACAGATGAGACTTTTCCAGTTTAAAGAGGCATACGAGTCCTGAGAAAATCAAATAAAAACATATTCACACCCTGCACATGTGTTGAAATTACAATATTACCAAGATAAAAACTAGAACTACCAGGGGGGAAAGATCCACCTGAAGAAGATCAGTAGGTTGAGAGCAGAAGTGTTTTTGTGGTGAAGGCAGGTGAGAGGATAGTAGGATCAGGTGCCGCGGGAGAAGAGGTCCGAGCTCAGGTGGGTGAGCTCGTGCAATTCAGGTGCCGGAGAGAAACAGTACCATGCATACAAAGACCGCATTCAGTACTCAGGCCATTGAGGAAAGAAATACTGAGTTGTCTAGGTTAATAAGAAGGGACTGAGCAGGAAGAAAGGAGCAGAAAGCAATGGTGAGCCAACATAAGCCTAATAATGCAAATCGACCAAATGGCGGAATGACCAGTCGCTATGACATGCACTGACCACCAGGGGGCAGATGCTCAACACAGGAGCTGACCCCTGGTGGTTAGTGCGTTCCCACAGGGGGAGCACCGCTCAGCCAGAAGCCAGGCTCACGGCTGGCGAGTGCAGCAGCGGTGGCGGGAGCCTCTCCCGCCTCCGCGGCAGCACTAAGGATGTCTGATTCCCATGGGGAGCAGGCCCAAGCTGGCAGTTGGACATCCGCCGAGGGGTCACGGACTGCGAGAGGGCGCAGGCTGGGCTGAGGGGGGTCCCCCGCCCCTCAAGGGCATGAATTTTGTGTACCTGGCCTCAAATAAATAAACATTTAAAAATTGGTAAGCCTAATATAAGCTGGTGATAATGATAATTAACTTAGGGGGTTTCAGAAACAAGAAAGAACTAAAATACTAGCAAAGACTTGTTTTTGTGTGTGTGGGTTTTTTGTTTGTTTTTTGCCTGCTCAGTAGGAAGGAGAATAGATGGAAAATAATTTAAAGATTTCTTAAATATGAAAGAATTGAAGGGTGATCAGAAAAAGGATAAATAAACATATAACTTCCTGGTGGAGGAAATCCAATAGAAGGACAGGGCTTTGGAGGAAGGAGTCTAGGTTTATAATACTTAAATATTTAAGTATTTGTGGTGAAATGAAAGGCTATCAGTAAAAGCATAAAATAAAATACAGTAACTGGGGAAATCTAATAGGACAAAAAAGCACAAAAAGCACTGAAACTCAGTTAAAAACACTAAGATGTAGAAATAAAAATCCCTATGTCGATAGTCACAATATACATGAATATATTTTAATGCAAAACCAAAAACAAGGAGAAAAAGTGTCAGTATTAGCCAAAAGAAGCTGATACAGAAATAGGAGATAAAAGATGCATATTAGTGATAAACAATGATACAAGGCATGCTCACTGGGAAGACGTTACAGTTCTGAGCATGGTTTAAATCTAACAACATATTCTGTATATAAATAAAAATAGAAGTAACTATTAGAAAATTTTGCAAATCCTAATTAAACCCTTAATTCTAGATTTAAACCGTTTTTTCTTCAGAAGCTGACAGACTGAGCAGAATGGAAAGGAGTGAGACAATAGAAGATTTGAGCACCAGTTACTAGGCTTGATTTAATATTTCTGTGTGGAGTAATATCCCCCAAAAGGACAGGTTACATGCTATTTCCCATCCAGTATATGGAAAAGACGTAGAATTGGACCATCTATTAAGGCCAAAGGGAAGTTTCAAAGCTCAGCCTAGGATTTATATCAAGGCCATGTCGCCTTGTTAAAGAACAATAAAAGTAGAAAGCAGTATCAAAAAGCCTCACCCTTGCAGTTTGGGAACTGAATTTCTCAGTTTATGCATAATAGTTCACATGGAGACAATGAAGTATAGAGCAGAGTGACAGTAAAAACATGTCAGAACTTACAGGATATAGCTAACACAGCTGGCTTTTTAGAGGAAATGTTACAATCTTAAATGCATCCATTAGAGAAGAAATTAGATGGATGTTCAGCTTAAGAAAAGGAGGAGGCAAGTTCATCCGAGGAAGTGAAAAAGATACTAGACACGAATGAAATAGGAACATACCATGGAGTGCTGTTCAGCAGTAAAGTGAAGTGCAGTTTCACACAGCAGCCAAAACAGGTGAATAAAAAAAGCATGACGAGTATGTTTAAGTATGTTCCCATTAGATAGAGCTCAGAACAAAACTAAACCATGCCTCGAGCAAAGAGAAGTACAGAATTGGTAAAATTAAAACAAGAGCAAGGAAATGAAAAACCACTCAGTACTGGGGGGCGGGGAGAGAGTTCCAGGGAAGAAGTGATGCATTATGGGGCAAAGGTACCGGGGACCGTTTTAAACAGGGTAATGAGCCTGTAGGTTTTCATTTTAATGTATTTATTTTAAGCAAGCATATGTTTTATATGTTCTTTTTATACACACAAGCAATGAAATAAGTTAAGCCGAAAAGCAGATCAAAGGGGCTTTCTTGAAAAATTCTGACAGGGTTTCTTAAAAGATAAAAGGCACAAATAAACACTTAGAAGAATAAGGTGGGTATCGGCACTGATAGCAGCCTGTGGCTGGATTGAGAAGCGCTCTGTGAGGGAGGGAGGCGACAGATGCAGAACTGTCTGCCCCGGTTTATAAACAGGCTCTAAGCGCACACAGAACCCAGGATCAAGAACTAGCACCTGTAGAATTCTTATGGATTAGTTTCCTTAACCAGAAATAGTTCCAAGTTCATAAACTACATGATTTAAACATTTCCTACCTAGTTGGCTTCTTGGTTTTGAATTGATCTTGATCTGTCATAGGTGGGATCTCATTTTACTTGAACTGTTTCTACTGATTTTTTTTTGTATTCAGTTGAGTTAAAAATGTATTATTTATAACAGGAAGTTACACTGTGTGTGTGCCTATATCTCTGTGCTTTGAGTATCATGTTTGCTATTTCCTATAGGAGCAAATAGAGGCCCAGATTTATTTAATCTCTGCCGACTGTATACATCAGTGATGGCGAACCTTTTGAGCTCGGCGTGTCAGCATTTTGAAAAACCCAAACTTAACTCTGGTGCCGTGTCACATATAGAAGTTTTTTGATATTCGCAACCATAGTAAAATAAAGATTTATGTTTTTGATATTTATTTTATATATTTAAATACCATTTAACAAAGAAAAATTAACCAAAAAAATGAGTTTGCGTGTCACCTCTGACGCGTGTCATAGGTTTGCCATCAGTGGTATACATCCTGTTAGTGATGCAGTTGTGGCAACTTTCAGGATTTTAAGAGCAACCCTGTTTCCTTATGGTCACCTTTAGTTTTGATTCCCAAAGCCAGTAGTGGGCTTAAAAAAAAACTGTAGCCAAGTCTATTCATAGTAGGAGGGTTAAACATTATAGTCAAACTAGAGGCCCAGTGCACAAAATTTATGCACTTGGAGGCGGGGGAGTGAGGGGGTGGTCCCTCAGCCCAGATTGCGAGAGCGTGCAGGCCAGGCTGAGGGACCCCACTGGTCCATGATCGGGGCTGGGGAGGGACCACAGGAGGGCTCCAGGGTGTGTCCTATCGGTTGGAGCATCTGCCCCCTGGTGGTCAGTGCATGTCATAGCAACTGGTCAACTGTCCTCCCCCTGGTGGTCAGTGCGCATCATAGCACGTGGTTGAGCAGCCTTAGCATATCATTAGCATATTACGCTTTGATTGGTTGAACAGACAACCAGACAGCATATTAGGCTTTTATTATATAGGTTATAGTGTTTCTTCTTAGTGACTACTTGTTCGTGCCTTAAAATATTTAAAGTCATTGAATGATGCAAGGCTTAAGTTAAACTGTGTCCCCACAGCGTCTTTGTCCTGTGCTGTTCATGTGCGTGTTGCTGTTTTAGGCTTTCAGGATGGAAATGACTCAGAAGCTTTGGCGCCGCCCAGAAGAGGTGGACGAGGTGGCTTCCGAGGTTGCCGTGGAGGGTTTGGCCTGGGAAGTCCAAGTGAGTAGTGGGTGCAAATGGTGCGGTTCAGTGAGGAGGACATGATACAGACAAGGCCTGTCCCATGAGGTTGTTGGGAGGAGGATAGGATGGCCCAGCACAGGGGCGGGGCACAGTCACCTACATTGTACATCTATTACTTAGACACATGTGAACGCATCCTGCTTATGTAGGAGAGCAAGCATCTTTTCAGACGAGTGTGTGACTCGGCTCTTCAGTGATACAGTGTTATGGTTTTGGAGCCATGCTAACGTGGCTGACCTTACCAGTAGGCGGCCTTCTGGTGGCTCTCTCCCAGCCTGCCTTTCACAGCGTGGCTCCTGCCTCCTCCTCCAGCTGTCATCCTGGGAGCTGAGGTGTGGCCTTCAGAAGCTGCTGGGTTGCCTGTCTCTCCTAAGGGAGGACGAGCGGAAGTTTGTGATGATGCACTAGGTGTGCAGCTCATCAGTGACTCGGCACTTTTTAAAGTGGGGCCTGGGAGGAGCCCAGGGGCCATTCTGGAGAAAAGGGGACTGTGCAAGTTCAGGCGGGCACAGCGCTGCTTTGTGGCGGTGATTTAACGCTTGCAGGTATTATATTTTGACAAATCATTGACCCTAAATGCTTTTATGAAAATAAACATTTTGAGGAAGTAATTTGTAACTGAAGGAAATAATTTGTGGAGAAATCCTGTGTGCAGTACTTAAAAAACACTCAGGTGATTCCCGTTAAATTTGAACTATTTTACCCACATCTTTTAACTTTTGGCACTATAACATGATTTTTTCTTTTTACCCATGATTTCAAAACTTCCTAAAAGTAACAAGTCATCTAATTTTATCATCTACACATCTAGACAGCGAGTGTGAGCAAGACGAGGGGACGCCACGCACTGGCGGCCTTTTTGGATCTAGGAGACCAGCGTTTAGTGGCCCGGGTGAGAAATAGAATTCACTATTGAAAATTAATTATTCACCTACGCTTTTAGTTCAAGGGTTAGTAACCCTAACATATATGTTTACGTATGCTAGGTTGGCTCATGATTTTTTTCTGCTTTCTAGCTCTGTAGGCAAAAATACATGGACAGTTTTGCCTCTCATAGAATTTATACACTGAATTATTTCTTCTCTCTTATCTACCAGTTAATTTGAGTTATAAATTGTGCTTTTAATTAGAGGAAGGAAAATAAATTTTTCATTAGTTTCAAAGAAGGGATTCTGAGTTAGGGGATTTGAGGAGAAAATGAAATAAGAATAAAATTGTTGATGACTAATGTTCAAATGTGAGCACATAAACTGTGGTACATGCGGACAATGGATTATTACTCAGCACTCAAACAACATGAGGTACCAGGCTGTGAGGAAATATGGAGGAACCTTGAATGTCTATCACTAAGTGACAGAAGTCACTTGGAAAGGCTGTATGCCTCTGATCCCAACTCCCTGACCCCCTAGGAACACGGTGGCGTTTCGGGGGGCAGTGGGGAGGGCTGAGCAGGCAGAGCATGAAGGGTGCTCAGGCAGTGGAGCTGCTCTGTGGGCGCCGTAGTGACGGACATGCGCCCTTCCACGTGTGTCCAAGCTCACACAGTGGTCAGCACGGAGTGAGCCTGATGTCCGCTCTGGCCTCTGGGTGGTGAGGACGTGTCGGTGAAGGGTCTCAGTTGTAGCAGGTGCACCCCTAGGGGGGTTGTTGACAGTGGGGGTGGCCATGCATGCGCGGGGACAGGAGGAAATGGGAAATCCCTGTATCTTCCCTCAGTTTTGCTGTGAATCTAAAACTGCTCTAAAATGGAAGGTTTTTTTGGTTAATAAATCTTTATTGTTGAAAGTGTTACATATGTCCCTTTCCCACCCCCCCTTGCCCTCTCCCCAGCCTGTACCACCACTGGCTGTGTCCTTGGGTCATGCATCTATGCATATGAGTTCATGGTTGATCTCTCCCCCCTTCACCCTCCCCTGCCTTCCCTCTGGGGTCGGACTGTCTGTTCAATGCTTCTCTGTCTCTGGGTCTATTTTTGTTCATCAGTTTATGTTGGTCATTAGAGTCCACAAATGAGGAGTTCATGTGGTATTTATCTTTCTCCAACTAGCTTATTTCGCTTAGCATAATGCTCTCTAGGTCCATCCCTGCTGTTGCAATGGTAAGAGTTCTTTCTTTTTTATAGCAGCGTAGTATTCCATTATATAGATGTACCATAGTTTTCAATCCACTCATCTGTTGATGGGCACTTAGGCTGTTTCCAAATCTTAGCTATGAACGTAGGGGTGCATACATTCTTTCTAATGGGTGTTTCTGAGTTCTTGGGATATATTCCTAGAAGTGGGATCTAAACATTGAAGTTTTTAAGGGAAACATTCGGATGAGAAAAAGGTTTAGATGAACTGTAGACTTCAGAGGTGGATGGTCGAGGGACTAGGAGTCCTGAGTACGTGCTCAGGGTCTGATTAGAAATAGCTCTGTGGTGCGTGCGCTGGAGGGGGAGTGCTTTCTCTAAAGCATCTGCAAAACCATGTCTTCCAGGCAATGGCGACATTTACCAAAGCAGAGGTGGGAGTGGACGAGGTGAGTTTTTGTTTTTATTTATTTTTATTTTTATTTTTATTTTTATTTTCATTTATTTTTTGTTAGTTCTCACCGAAGGATAATTTTTCCATTGATTTTTAGAGAGAGTGGAAGAAGGGAGGGAGGGATTGGGGGGGAGGAAGAGAGAAGTGAGAGATATACATCGATTGGTTGCCTCCCACACACACCTGATGGGGGCCAGGGATCAAAACCCCAACCCAATGCCCTTGCCTGGGAATTGAACCCATGGCCCTTTGGTGGGCAGACCAATGCTCTAACCACTGAGAACACTGGCCAGGATCAAGGTGAATTTTTGTTTGGTTTCCCTATAAGTGGTTAAAATGATTGTAATACAAGTTTAATTTTTGAAGTTAATTGTAGCTGTTACTGCATTTATACACTTGGAGCATACATTTGCACAGCCTGTGTTTTAGAGTGACTTAATACTTAATGCTGTAGATGTATTTCCTTAATATGCTTACAGGGCTGTTTACTGAAGCTTCATTTATAGTAAGTAAAGACGGAAAGTCACCTAAAATTTATCAGCAAGTAACTCCAATAAGTAATAAAACCATGAAATGAAAGATCAGGGAAATACGAAAGATTGAGAAACTGTGTACAGAGCCTTACTGTAGAGCAGTGTGTTTTTTTCTTATGACGCGGTTTGGTTTGGTGGGGGGTGGAGTCCAGTGCACAGGACGTGGTGCCCGAGGGTGTTTCAGTCACGCCCTTCCTGTCCTGCACGAGGGCCACGCTCTCCCGGCTGTTAGGACAGTGGAGCTGGCTGGCCGTCTGGGAGCCTCAGGGTCATGCAGAGTCTGAGCATTCAGAGCAGCACCCTGCCCAGGCCCTGGAGTCTTGACTCTAGAAAGATTTTTCTCCAAATGCTCCCGTGCGGTGTGAAAAGAAATGTTTCGAGACCTTTCTGTGGACAAGTGTAGGGCTCCCAGGAAAAGGCTCCCTCCACACAGGGCAGCCTGTTCTGGGTTGTGATGTACCCTCCGCGGCCCAGAGGGGGCGTTACCTGAAGTAGAAAGGCCACAGGTGCACAGGGAGGCCCGGCTGCTCCTGCTTTTCCTCTGGGGTCTGGACTCCCAGGCCGGAGGTGGCCGCATTGTCAGCCCTCAGGAAAGCCTGGGTTGCCGGGAGCCGGTCCATGCTTGCTGTTTCAAGGGACCTGGCATATATGGCATACTGTTCTTAATATGTTTGCTCACCTTCTTGGCACTATGTGTTTTAACCAAGGTCTCTGAGAAAGGTTGTTTGCCCAGGTAGGGATTTTCCCCTGAAGTTAGGGAGGGAATAAAACCTCTTAACAAGTGCCAGGCGGGTAATTAATCACTTTAACTATGAACAATCATGCTTAAGCTACATAATCTTTACTCCCTGGAATGGAGATAAGAAACGCCCTAACCTTTGTAATAGAGATTGATAGGATTGAATCAACTGGTATAAATACAGATGTAACTAGACAGCAAGACACAGAACTTAGAACACAGAACTTAGAATACAGAGCTTAGAACACAGAACCTACAGACAGAAGAACTTCGCTGGAGAGAACATGGCAAAAGATCCTGGACTGAACCTGACTACAGAAATTGGCAAGAGAACCTGACTAGAACCTGGTGACTGAACCTGGCTGGAGAACCTGGACAGAACCTGGCTGGAGAACCTAGCGAGGGAACATGGCTACAGAACCTAGCTGGAGAACCTAGCAAGAGAACATGGACACAGAACCTGGCAAGAGGTCCTAAGCAGAACCTCTCTGGAGATCCAGACCAGAACTTGGCTGGAGATCCTGGCTGGAGATCCTGGCTAGGCTGCTGATCAACTGAACACTGTCTCCGTGTCCTTCCTTCTTCGCCGACTCCATCCACACCTTTGGGGACCCCTGGACCTGCTGGGGTTGGACCCCGGCACTGGGTCTCGCGTCTCCTGAGCTTCTTCTGGGGACAGCAGTCCCAGCTCCTTGCTGGGGAGTGAGGCGCGTCCTGGGTGAGAGCAGGGGAGAGGACGTTGACGCTGGGCCTGGGTGTCTGACTTTGCCCCTTGGCGGTTCTGCTCTCTGTTCGTTCCCTGTAATAAGTCATCACGTGAGTCCTGGGAAATGGTGGGACCTGGAGGTGCTGGTGGGGACACCCCAACACAGATGAACACTTACTTCCGTTTAGAAAATAAATCCCTTTGCTGAGGGACATAGGAATTAGAGACATAGCAGCTTAAACAAAAAAACAGTAATATTTAACAGAGTCATCTGCATAAAACCAGCATTTTGAATACAAAGGAAACAAAATGCTCAGGATTCCACGTATCTTAATTGTCTCAAGTATTATTTGTGCGAAAGGACTTTAAAGAGGTCTGTCCGTTTTTAGAATGTTCTCTTTGAAGACAAGCAATGAAGATAAAGATGGGTACCGCCTTTGTCCTGATTGTCACTGTGGGTTTCCTTCCTAGGGGGCTACAAAGGGCTAAATGAAGAAGTCATCACAGGCTCTGCAAAGAGTAAGTGTTCCTTGAGATGAGGTGTTTGATTCTTATAGTGAGAGTTCTTTCACCCCCCAGTTTTAAAAAAAACATTTATCTCTTTTTGGGTTTGATTCCCTTTAAGATTCTTGGAAGTCAGGAACTGAAGGAGCAGAAAGTGATGACACTCAAGGTACATTAATTTTGTGTGATTCACAGAATGTGTATTGCATTTTAATAAAAACGCAGAATATTTAAAAGCGAAGTTAACTTTTTAAACTTAGAAATTAAAACTTTAATGCTAAATATTGAGAAATTGTATAGTATTTAAAGTTTGATTTTGCCAGTTTTTGTCTGTTTCCCTCTTACTTTTCTTCTGGTCCTGTAATGGAGATTCTGTTTATTATTTGAATTCCAAGGACCAAAAGTGACCTACGTCCCACCTGCCCCACCCGAGGATGAGGACTCCATCTTCGCACATTATCAGACAGGCATCAACTTTGACAAGTACGACAGTATTCTCGTGGAAGTGTCCGGACACGACGTTCCACCAGCAATTTTGGTCAGTGATCATTATCCCTGTATTGACTGTCTCAAACTGTGGTTTCAAAATATATGGCACATTCCTTTAAGTCGATACTAAGGAATACAAGAATTTCATCTTAGTCAATAAAGGGTTAGGAAATTCAAAACCATGTCTACCACCTACATAGCGTTAATTCCTGTGTTGAAAGAGAGGCTCCTGATTTCACACTCACCTCCAAACCAGGTGCACCTTTTACTTACATTTACTAAAAAGGATACTCTGTAGAGTCAAGATCTCTGCTTCCGAAGTATTTGAGAAAGTTGGGTTAGGGGAGTGATTTCCTAAGGCAGGTGGGACCTTGTTGATTAGCAGCCCTTGTTACTGATCAGTTATTTGTGCCTCACAGGTTTAAAGGGGGCAGAGAAACTGCCTTTAGAACCACTGTCTCCTGGAACTATTCCTTATGCAATTGAGTAGTGATGCAGGTTGGATAGTACTTTGAGTGGGGCCGTATTAGTAAAGTAATTTTAGTATGTAGAGTGGAATTTTAAAAAACTGAAAATGAATTCAAATGGAATGTTTATGGAATGATCTGCAGTTGATAAATGGAAATGAATCACTGCCCCTTTCTTGTAGACGTTTGAAGAAGCTAATCTCTGTCCGACGCTGAATAACAACATTGCTAAGGCTGGTTATACGAAGCTGACTCCTGTGCAGAAATACAGCATCCCTATCATACTCGCAGGGCGAGACTTGATGGCTTGTGCTCAGACGGGATCGGGAAAAACTGTAAGCCACTTCCCCACGTGTTCTGCCCACACTCGAGTTAAGGGTTTTTGAACTTTGGTTCTTCCCCAAAGAGCTTGAATCTTTTGTTGGATTGAAGGTTTGAAGATGATTTCAGTGAACTGTCGTAAATACTGTACTTACATTTTTGCTTCTGGTTTCTGCTCTTAGTGGGGTGTGCGTAGTTCTGAAGAAAGAATTTTGAAGTGATTTTAGACTAGTGTTGCAGTTAACAGATGTTTAATTTTTCTAGGTGTGTTCAGCTCCTTCTGGAACATGGTAGTATCTAAACCAAAATGATTAAGGGTGGAAGAGGATGCGTGGTAATTTGTCAATTATGCCCTTTAACTTGTAGGCAGCATTTCTCTTGCCAATCCTGGCGCACATGATGCGTGACGGCATCACCGCCAGCCGCTTCCGGGAGCTGCAGGAGCCCGAGTGCATCATCGTGGCCCCAACCCGAGAGCTCATCAATCAGATCTACCTGGAAGCCAGGAAGTTCTCTTTCGGGTGAGTGCGTCTGGAGGCCCTCACAGCAAGCGTTTTTTAAGAAGACTTTCTCCTCTGCTTGGGGGAGAACTCAGTAGCACCACAGTCGTGTAACTTAATCCAAGTGTTCTTCTTCCTAATCTTGTTTATGGAATCCCTGCTTATTTTTATTTTTAAAAAGAAACATGCTTATGAAAACTTAGACGATAATAGAATAAGAAAGTAAGGCAGTCCTCGGGTTATGTCGGACTCGACACACGTTGTTTTGTGGTTACATCACTATCTCCCATTTATAGTATTTTTTAAAAAGTTCTGTCGTTTCAACGTATGTACAGTGGGGCCTTGACTTATGAGTTTAATTCCTTCCGAGACCGAGCTCATTAAGGAGCTTGTTAAGGAGCTCGTTAACTCAAATTACTCTATCAACTCAATGCAAAAAATCGGCCGAGAGACAGCTGGTATCTCAAAAAACTCGTTGGTCGGGACACTCGTAAGTCAAGGCCCCACTGTACATATGTGCGGTAAGTTTTTTATTATTTATTGGCCACAAGTAAAGGTCAGGAATTGTTATCTCTCTTTTAAATGTTTTCACTCTCTCACTTCATTACTGCTGTGTCTGTGCTCCATGGGAGAACGTAGGTGCTCGAATAGGTGGGCTCTGACTACGGCGAAAATCGCTTACGTCTCTCCGTAGGAACGGACCTCCCACGTAAACGGAGGACCTGCTGTAGTGAGCCTATTGGCGTATGTTCTGGTAATTTTTAATTTAAAAAATAAACTTCAGGTGTTCCTAATTTTCTCCTCTTTTACACATAAACATGGAAAACTGCTTATTTCATTATTAGACCTAATTTTTAAAGACTTTAAAATTACCTATGTGTATGTATTTTACTTCCCTATTTGGGGGTGTTGGAGTTGTTTCTAATTTGGGGCTACTATAAATAAAGCATTCCTATAACCATTGTGTGGAACTCTGTATCTGGTAGATTACTTGCCTCCATTTCATTTAGTTCTTTTTCTAGATTTCTGCAATTCTTTCATTTGGGGCATATTTCTTTGTCTCCTCATTTTGGCTTCTCTCTGTGTTTCTGTGCACTAGGTAGAACTGTTGAGTTTCCAGTCTTGGTAGGATGGCCTTAGTGGTAGGTCCTGTGGGGCCCAGCGGCACAGTCTCCTTGACCCCCTGGGCCAGTTCTGCAGGAGTGTCTCTGGTGTAGGCTCTGTGGGCCTCCTGTGGGAGTTGAGCCTTGATGGAAATACGGTGCCTGTGGGCGGTGCAGTAAGAGGACTCGACACGGGCATTGGCGGCTGTCCCTCCAGCCCTCAGCCAGAGCCACACAATGTGGTCTGTCCCCGTGTGTCTCTGGCAGCCTCCCAGCCTCCGTCCCTTCACTGGAGCCCAGAGTGAGTGCCCACAAACGAGCATTTGTGCATTGTTCCTTTAAGAGGAGCCCTGGGTTTCCAGCTGCCTTCTGTCTCACCTGGACAGGTAGAATCCCTGCTGGTTTTCTTTTTTTAAAAAAAATATATATTTTATTGATTTTTTACAGAGAGGAAGGGAGAGAGACAGAGCGTTAGAAACATCGATGAGAGAGAAACATCGATCAGCCGCCTCCTGCACATCTCCTACTGGGGATGTGCCCGCAACCCAGGTACATGCCCTTGACCGGAATCGAACCTGGGACCTTGCAGTCCGCAGGCCGACACTCTATCCACTGAGCCAAACCGGTTTTGGCATCCCTGCTGGTTTTCACAGCCAGAT
Source organism: Myotis myotis (assembly GCF_014108235.1). Classification (NCBI taxonomy): domain Eukaryota; kingdom Metazoa; phylum Chordata; class Mammalia; order Chiroptera; family Vespertilionidae; genus Myotis; species Myotis myotis. The sequence continues at coordinate 907,275 of NW_023416357.1, read as the reverse complement.
GTTATATGGGCTCCTCTTCGTGGCTCTGGTGCTCTTGGCTGGGGACCCCGGTGTGGGGTGTGACCCTCACTCCTAAGGGGGAACTTTTGCAATGAGACATTCTTCCTGGTTCTCAGCCGCCACGTGGGAGGGCCCAGCCCTTCTTGCACCTCCCCCTCCCCACCAGTCTCGGGGTCTGTATCTTTGGCTGTCAGGCTTCTGTTCAGCTGCCCTTAACTTGATGCTCAGGTTGGTGGGTCTGTAGTTCAGTTGGAAGGTTGATGTGGTCATGGGAGGAAGTGAGCAGTGTCCACCTGCTCTGCATCTTGCACCTTCTCCACATGTGCCTTTCAGTCCTCGTGACAAATGGTGGCCTGCTCAGCTGGCGCCACCTGTGATCTTAAACGGTGTATGCTGTAGTGTTGCTTATTCTAGAACTGGCCCCTTTCTCTTTATGAAAGCACATATTCCTTTGGATGGATGGACTGTAATTTTGAGTTTTCTATTGTTAGGTGCTTTGGTAGTTTTCAATCTTTCGATACTAAAAACAATGTTGGCACTGAATCTTATTATACAGTCATCTTTGCCTGTAATGGGGACATATCTGAAGGATAAATTCATGTGTGTGAACTTACTGGAACAAAAATACATTTTTAAATTTGAATATTGACTACAATTGTGAAATGGGTGGCTTCAGTTTTCCCCCTCGAGTGCCAGTTTCCCTATGGTCTGCCTGACTGGTGTTATCACACTTGAGGGGAAATGTATTAATCTTCATTTGTTTTCCTTTTAGAAATAATGTGTAACTTTAAAAAGGTTTAAAGGTTATTTGTGCTTTTAATGAATCATTTCTTCATGTTTTTGTCCTATTTTTGTGTGGGCAGTGGTGGTGTTTATCCTTGTTTTTGAAGAGCTCTCTTTATCAGATCATAACAAAATATTTTTCCATGGTTTTTCATTTGTTAACCTCTTCCTGGGAAGAATTTAATTTTTTAAAGGTTGTTGAATGTATTAGGTTTTGTCTTTATGGATTTTGCTTTACATTTTGTTAGATATAAGTGTCTAATTTTTAAGTAACTAGAAAATAACATTTCTTTTTCTTGTCAATAGAACTTGTGTAAGAGCTGTTGTCATATACGGGGGAACCCAGTTTGGGCATTCAGTTCGACAGATAACCCAAGGCTGTAATGTGTTATGTGCCACTCCTGGGAGACTGATGGATGTCATCGGTAAAGAAAAGGTAGGCCCGGGGGCGGCTGTGTGGATGAATTAAGTGTTGTGTATGGGAATGGCGACAGTGCTGTAGAGATGGAGGTGTTTGTTAGAGTACCATCGATAACCATTCCTATGGGAGGCCCCCTCACATTTTTTTAATGTGTTCTTACCTCCTTAACAGGAGATAAATACTAGTTCTCATTTCATACTTGGGAAAACAAACTCAGCGTGATCATGTTATTTATTTAAAATCCCCTAGTTAGCTCTAGTAAGTTAATAGGGCTAGGGTAGAATCTCGATCTGATTTCAGAACCCGTATCCTATACCCAGCCACCCTGGGAGACAGATGTGATAAACGCTTTTCTCTAGTTTCATCTATGTCTGGATGAAATATTTTTCCCCCTAGAAGAAGCCTTTGATGACAACAATTTTGTCTCCCATTTAAGTGTGGGAGCGATAGTAACCAGACTCGTTAATTTTCTAAGACTTTAGGAGATTTTAGGGCCATGTCCGTACTTTAGGTTTGCACATACCACACTGTTACATCTCTAAACAATACTTTACGTTCACTTTCATGAACGGGATTTGCTGCTTTTTTTTTTTTTTTTTTTTTTTAGCTCTTCTCTAAAGAGGTTACTCAAAACATGTTTTTCTGCATCAAGGCACTTCTCTTAGAATACTTACTAAGAGTATGCAGAGGGGGGAGGGATGGAGGGGATTGGATGAAAGAAGAGGAAAGGATTAGCCAAAGAACGTGCTGTATATGCACAGCCCATGGACACACACAGCTGTGTGGTGATGGCCAGCAGGAAGAGGGGAGGGGCCAGGGGGAGGTGGGCCAAGGGGGGTTGGAAATGGGAACATCTGCAATAGTGTCAACAATAAAAATAAAGTTAAAAAAGAGCATCCAGAAAGGTCCATCTTGATCTGTCACTAAACATGTCCCATGGTGGTACCGAAGTCATCCGTTTCCTGTTTGTAAATGTGTGCTTCTCTTTATAGCATAAATGTTCAAGGTCAGAGGCGTTTCCCAGTTGTTCGTGAGTGGTTAGAGAATGGAGAATTTATTCAGGATTTGAAAGAGTTAGAAAAAAAATTGCCATTTAAAAGACATTTGTATTTGTCATTCTGTTAGAAATTTTTATTTCTCAAGGAATCTGACTTTATCGGAAAACAGTCTAGATCTGTGCTGTCCAATTTATTATTCATGTGTCTATTTAACTTCAAAGATGATTCAAAACTTAAAATTCAGTTTCTCAGGCACACTAGCCACAGTTCAAGTGCATATATAGCGACAGTGGCCGTGGCTGGTGTGTCAGGCAGCGAAGATGCAGAATGGTCACGAGAGTGAGGTCTGCTGGGCAGTGTTGGTCTAGATATTCTGGTTTTAGTCATAACTTATAAAATGTTTACAACATTATAGATAATGGAGAACTGAAATAAACAGTGAAGTATTATCTAAGCATAACCATTCTCATTGCATTGATTTCTAATCTTCATCCTTAAGAAAATATTAATAGTTGGAATGTGTAATATTTTAGTTTAATATATTAACTAGTGTGCATTCTCTGCTCTAATCTTTGAAAATACCCATAAAGATTGGTCTTAGACAAGTCAGATATCTAGTTCTGGATGAAGCTGACCGCATGCTGGATATGGGTTTCGGACCAGAAATGAAGAAATTAATTTCCTGTCCAGGAATGCCTTCAAAGGAACAGCGCCAAACCCTTATGTTTAGTGCAACTTTCCCAGAAGAAATTCAAAGGTTCATTTTTTTTTTCTTAAAGATAATTGTAATGTACATACATGCTTTTATAGAAACAGAAGCAATATGAACATTCTATTTTTTGAAAAATATTTAACTTTTTTAAGATTATGAAACAGTTTTAAAAAGTAGATGTATTCCTAAAAAGTGACCATAGTTTTCATTGTTTCTTACCTTTGTTCTTGGCTTTGCATTAACCTCACATTTTATTAAAATGTGTATGTGTGTAGTATAGCACAGCACCTAGCTAGGATTTAGTAAGTTCTTACTAAATTAAGTTGTTTTTATAATTGTCCCTTTTCTTCAAATCAGTTATAGAGCTTGGGGGAATTGGTCTTGGGTAGAAGATGTGCCCACCAGCTGTTGACAGATGTGGCCTGGTGAGTTGTGAGCCAGGAGGATCCCTCTAGTGTGCGACTCTGCGTTGGGCCTGCTGGTCCCTTAGCCACGCGAGCCTACAGCGCCCAGGCAGCAGTGTTAGCTCCTCGTTCAGCTGTTTGCAGAGGCGGGACTGTGCTCTCCTCGGGAACCGACCTCCAGACCTGCCGAACCTGCTGTGGGGCAGGAGGCACAGGTCCCTCGTGCGTCTCTGGAGTGATGGGATGGGCCTCTCTTGCTTGCGTCCCTTGGTGCCCAGGCCCATTCACCACAAAGATCCTGATTCGAGTTCCTGTGACTGTGGCGTGATGAGGCCACAGGCCTCACAGAGGGTCTCTTCAAGCCGGGCACTGGCTGTCTTTCCAGGGGACAGGCAAGGGCGGTTCCAGCTCCTGCCAGGGTGGCAGCTCTGGGTCCAGTGTGATGTGACTGTGGGCCGCCTGTGCTCTGCAGAGGGCCCTGGTCTGGTAGAAAGTTGCGTGGGGCCACAGGCCTTCGGGCGGGGCTGGCTGGCAGTGTCTTTCACTCATCACATGTTCCGTGTCTGTGTGTCTACCCTGAAATAGGAAAGTATTTGGGTATCAGCCAGCCCCAATGGCCATGTGTGCCCCATCGGGCAGCAGTGTTTGCTGAGGACCTTTTATGTGCCATGTTGGATTCTGAGCCTGGGAACATACAGTGAGTCGGGTGGAGTCCCTGCTCATGGGTCGTGTGTATCATTCAGTCCCTGACTCCTCGATCGCGTCACTGACTTCCGCCTGAGTTCGTGCTACTCCCTTCCGTGCTCACCGAGGCCTTGCAGCATCCATCTCACTGGCTGGCACCTGCCGGTAATGTCCAACCTATTGCCCGTATCCCTGGTCTCTTTCCTGAGCTCCAGACGCTCAGATCTAGCCTCTTAGTGGCATTTTCCTCTTGGATGGATTACCAGCAACTCCTGTTCCTCATGTCCAAAGCTGACCTCTTCTTCAGCCTCCTCCTCCTTATTGGGATCATGGTCTTTTTAAGCCCAAATCCTTTGAATTATGTTGAATCCTCCTTCACATTCCTTTATGTCACTGCCCTTGAACAATACTCAACTTGGCAGTTATCCCTAAAATGTTTCAAATCTGTTAGTTTCTTCTGTTTCCAGCCGTAATTTAGAGCCTTTTCAGTTTTCCTTTGCTTGTTGGCAGTAGCTTTCCAACCTGCCTCCCTCCCTCAGCCCCACTTTCGCAGTAGAGATAATTCTGAAATGAAGTCTGACCCTCTTGGACATTGGTTCAGAATAAACCCTTGCGTGTCTCCCATCCCCACAGACTGTAACAGCTTTCAAATGCTCACACGTGACCGTCGGCCTCCCCTGCCACTTGCTTACCTGGAATCATTTGTTTCTGGTCTGTGAGCGGTGTCCTGTGGCTGGACAAGCCGCATCCTGTCCTCCTCGGTATTTGTTCTCATTTCTCCTCTCCTTTGGCATGGAATGCCTTGCCTTATTACTCTTTCACATTCTTACTTGCTGCTTCCTCAGATCAAGCTTCAAACTCGAAGACTCTTCTAAATAGACATCATTTTAAACTGTTTAAAACATTGTACATTTATTGGAATGCAAGAAGTGTTCAGTAGATGCTTTTGTAACACTAGATTGTTATATAAACTAGAGGCCTGGTGCACGAAATTTGTGCACTTGAGGGGGGGATATTCCTCAGCCCAGCCTGTACCCTCTCCAATCTGGGACCCCCTTGGGGGATGTCCGACTCACAATCCAGAACTGCTGGTTCCCAACCGCTCGCCTGCCTGCCTGCCTGCCTGATTGCCCCTAACCTCTTCTGCCTGCTAGCCTCATCACCCCCTAACCACTCTCCTGCCAGCCTGATCGATGCCTAACTGCTCCCCTGCCAGCCCGATTGCCCCCAACTGCCCTCCCCTGCAAGCCTGGTCCCCCTCAACTGCCCTCCCCTGCTGGCCTGGTCACCCCCAACTGCCCTCCCCTTGCCAGCCTAGTCCCCCTCAACTGCCCTCCCTTGCCAGCTCCATCACCCCCAACTGCCCTCCCCTGCAAGCCTCATCACCCCCAACTGCCCTCCCCTGCTGGCCATCTTGTGGTGGCCATCTTTGACCACATGGGGGCAGCCATCTTGTGTGAGGGTGTAATGGTCAATTTGCATATTACTGCTTTATTATACAGGATACATTAAAATACTATATAATTAAAATATGTGAACATTAAACTGGACATTTTAAAAGTATAGTAATTATTTTTATATAAATCAATGTGAGCACTTCAGAAGCAGAGACCGTCATATTCATCTTTGTGCACCCAGTGCCCAGTCCCAGGTGTGCCTGGCGCAGGTGCTCACGTGTGGTCAGTGATGAGGAGGAGGATGGGCAGGAAGAAACTTTGCTCCCAGTGCCCAGTCCCAGGTGTGCCTGGCACAGGTGCTCACGTGTGTTCAGTGATGATGAGGAGGATGGGCAGGAAGGAACTGTGCTCCCAGTGCCCAGTCCCAGGTGTGCCTGGCTCAGGCGCTCACCTGTGGTCAGTGATGAGGAAGAGGAAGGACAGGAAGGAACTGCAGATGCCGTCAAGGTTTATGGATGAGAGGGTGCTTGCTGGATGGAAGTAGATCAGAAGGAAGCTCTTCTCTTCTCTCTGGTGGGGAACAGATGAGGGGAAAGCACAGCAGTGATTGGTGAAGGTCCTGGGTGCGCTGAGTTTGCACTATTTTCAGATACTCGAGGAGGCAGCTAGAGAACAAGGGGGAGAGAGGGGACTGAGATTTGGACCTGCCCTTCATTCCCCAGACGCAGCTGTGTGACTGCCTGGCCCCTTCTCCAGCTCCCAGGTCTCGGGGTGACCTTGTGCCTGTCAAGATGCTGGTGCCGAGCTATTGGGCGAGCAGCCTGGCCTGGCCTCTGGGCCCTTATCTTGCTTTTTGGCCCAGTTTTGTTCAAGTATGACTTTCTGTGCATCACGACGTGACACGCACTGACCTATGGTCTGGTTTGCTCCTAAGAGTTCGTTTGAAGTTTAGTAATTTGATAAACAGTATTTTCCGTGATAAAAGCAATGAGCAAAGAACAGAATTTTTGCATAAACTTACATTTCAGTGGAGCATACTTTTTATTGTACACACATTTTACAGTTTTGCGTGGTCAGCACATGCAGTTGGAATTACTATGTCCATTATTTGACACAAACTTTTTCACTAGTAGTTATGTATTTTGCAGAACCTTAGTATTTTATATTGATCTTTGAAAGTAGTATTTGGATGGTATAAGTATTCACCTTATATTGTAGTTGTTATGATCTGTCTTGCAGGATTTCAGCAGATATTTTGCATATTAATGGAAGAGGTTAAGTGAAGGAATAATCTTTTGTCTTTCAAGGATGGCTGGGGAGTTTTTAAAACTGAACTACTTGTTTGTTGCTGTTGGACAAGTGGGTGGAGCATGCACAGATGTCCAGCAGACGGTCCTCCAAGTGGGCCAGTACTCCAAGCGAGAGAAGCTGGTCGAGACCCTGAGGAACACAGGTGCCGGCATTGGTGTGGTTATCTGTTATGATTCTGATTTTTTAAAGCTACTCTTAAGGATTGTTTGGTATGAGTTTTAATAAGTTTATTTTCATTCTTTTTCTAAAGCTGTTTTTATGATTCAGTTTTCTGTGTAATTATATAGGAGTATAGTCCTTTCTCCTCCATAAAGGTTAAAAGTAGGAAGGATTTGAGACTTTGCTTAACAGTATTTGACTAAAAACTATTCCAGCAGAAAAATAGGGGGTTTTTGTTTGTTTTAGAAAATAGAAAAGCTTAGTAACATATTTTTACATCAAGCTCTACTCCACCCCAAGTGAGCTCTGCTGTATTTCCAGCTCCCCGTTTTTGCTTCCGAAGGCCTCCTGTGTTCATCGATCGGAAGCATTTTAGAGCTGGAAGGGACTGAAAGACCCGACTCTGCTTCTTCAGAATATACTGCTGAGAAATCAGTTCCCTTCCCCAGAGCAGCTCTTAGGGAAGGTCATCCACTGCATCTCTTAGTTTGAGGGAAGAGCTGCAGGCTGTACCTGGAAACAAAACTTCCAGTGGGGCGCGTTACAGGCTGCACGTCCCCCTGCCCCCCTCCCCCACCCTTCTCCCGTGTAGTAGCTCGCTCTCAGTTTGAAGGGAAAGAGGCAGAAGAAGGCAAGAAGCCATCTGATTTCCAAAAATGAGCAAGAGAAAGAAAGCATTTTCTAAAGGTGTCTGGTCTTTATATACAGGGTGCTCCTCAAAAACGCATACGGTGCACACTTTAACGGCTGGTTCAAACTGGATTTCTCTCTCCCCCCAGCCCAACCCGTGAGAGGACATTTGCGTCCCGGGTAGCGACCAGGCCGGTTGGTCGAGGTGCTGAGAGTGAAGTGGTGGATGAGAAGGTTTCCTACCCACCTCCCTTTCCTTTTTCTGAGTTTTTGGTTTGAATGTTAGTCATAGTTCCATTGTCTTTCATTGTAGGTGATGAAAGAGCAATGGTCTTTGTTGAAACTAAGAAAAAAGCAGATTTTATTGCCACTTTTCTTTGTCAAGAAAAAATATCAACAACAAGCATTCATGGGTGAGTAGATTAATACCACTTCCTGGGAGGGAGGTGGTGTCTACTTGCCATTTGTTCAGAAACATGAGTCTATATAATGAATATGATAGAATCCTAGGATTCGTGTTCAGAATTCTCAAAACCTAAATATTATTCTTCATCTTCATATCAAGGTTTTATTAGAACTAAGTGTCAGGGACGAGGGAGGTAAGGCCTGTCTTAGGGCTCCTCCTCCCCAGGAGTGGGGCCTCCTCTACGGACCCCTGCGGGCCCGGTGCTCAGAGCCAGGGCTCCCTCTGCCGTCTAATCTCCTTGGCGCACTGCGTGCTTACAACGCGCTAACATGGCTTGTTGGTCCTTCACTGGTACATGTAAAATGTTATCAGAGACTGCGTAGGATGCTGAGGTTATACTTTGTCAGAAACCTGTATTTTTTAAGAAAGTATTCTAATCAAGTCGTCGTGTTTTTCCCAAGACTAGAAAGATTATTAATAGAGATTAATAGGTGAGACTTGGCATTTGTCATCCAAGTTTACAGTCTGACTGTATGTCTTAGCTGTCACCCCATCTGCAACTGGGGATGGTGTTCCAGCCTCAGAGTATGGTGGGAACTGTGTGACACGTGGTATGTGAGAGAACAGTATGTCATATGTAGCTCGTATTAAAAAGAAATGTAGGGAGAACCAAGATGGCGGCATAGGATAACGCCGGAGTTTGCTGCCTTGAACACCTACTTCAAAAGTGAAACTAAAAAACGGAAAGGACATCACCCAGAACCACAGGAACGCTGGCTGAGTGGAAGTCCTACAACTAGGAGGAAAGAGAAACGCATACGGACACTCAGAGGAGGCGCAGTGCTGAAGTCAAATTCTGAGGTGCGGAGTGCGCGGAGCGGGCTGGCGGCGGAGGGCGCGGTTGGCGTTTTCAATCGGGAGGGAGTCGCAGACTCTGAGCTCCAGATCCGGGCGAGTCTTTAGGGACCCAGACTCAAACGGGAGAAGCGGGACTGTCTGGCTTCGGTCAGAGCGAGTGCAGCTTTCTCTCCGAGGTTTGCAGCGGGTGCTGGGACTCAGAGAGGCAGAGCCCCTGGGGACAGGACTGAGAGCCGCCATAACTGCTCTCTCCAGCCCACCCTGTTGATCCTGTGCGACCCGCCCCGCCCAAGCCCTGCACACAGGCATTTGCCGGATAGCCTCAGGCAAAGGCTAGATTAGCACCTCCCTAGAGGACAGAAGTTCTCTCACTGCAGACACAGCTGATTCTCATAGCCACTTGGCCTGGAGGTCAAACCCTCCCTGGTATTAGCTACAACAATCAAGGTTTAACTATAAGACTGCGCACAAAGACCACTAGGGGTGCACCAAGGAAGCATAACAAAATGCGGAGACAAAGAAACAGGACAAAATTGTCAATGGAAGATATAGAGTTCAGAACCACACTTTTAAGGTCTCTCAAGAATTGTTTAGAAGCCGCCGATAAACTTAATGAGATCTACAAGAAAACTTATGAGACCCTCGATGTTATATTGGGGAACCAACTAGAAATTAAGCATACACGGACTGAAATAACGAATATTATACAGACTCCCGACAGCAGACCAGAGGAGCGCAAGAATCAAGTCAATGATTTGAAATGCGAGGAAGCAAAAAACACCCAACCGGAAAAGCAAAATGAAAAAAGAATCCAAAAATGCGAGGATAGTGTAAGGAGCCTCTGGGACAGCTTCAAGCGTACCAACATCAGAATTATAGGGGTGCCAGAAGATGAGAGAGAGCAAGATATTGAAAACCTATTTGAAGAAATAATGACAGAAAACTTCCCCTGCCTGGTGAAAGAAATGGACTTACAGGTCCAAGAAGCGCGGAGAACCCCAAACAAAAGGAATCCAAAGAGGACCACACCAAGACACATCATAATTAAAATGCCAAGAGCAAAAGATAAAGAGAGAATCTTAAAAACAGCAAGAGAAAGAAACTCAGTTACCTACAAGGGAATACCCATGCGACTGTCAGCTGATTTCTCAACAGAAACTTTGCAGGCCAGAAGGGAGTGGCAAGAAATATTCAAAGTGATGAATACCAAGAACCTACAACCAAGATTACTTTATCCAGCAAAGCTATCATTCAGAATTGAAGGTCAGATAAAGAGCTTCACAGATAAGGAAAAGCTAAAGGAGTTCATCACCACCAAACCAGGATTATATGAAATGCTGAAAGGTATCCTTTAAGAAGAGGAAGAGGAAGAAAAAGGTAAAGATACAAATTATGAACAACAAATATGCATCTATCAACAAGTGAATCTAAGAATCAAGTGAATAAATAATCTGATGAACAGAATGAACTGGTGATTATAATAGAATCAGGGACGTAGAAAGGGAATGGACTGACCATTCTTGGGGGGGGAAAGGGGTGTGGGAGATGCGGGAAGAGACTGGACAAAAATCATGCACCTATGGATGAGGACAGTGGGTGGGGAGTGAGGGCGGAGGGTGGGGTGGGAACTGGGAGGAGGGGAGTTATGGGGGGGAAAAAAGAGGAACAAATGTAATAATCTGAACAATAAAGATTTAATTAAAAAAAAAATGTAGTGTCAGATGTTTTTACTGGTATTAAAAATAAATTCACGTGTGTCTGCAGCTGCCTTTACTACTGAGCCGAGAGGCAGAGGTGTAGGGAGAAGCGAAGTCTGTGGGACAGTCTGTAAGGGACGTCAGTGAACGCTGCGTGTGGGTGCGTTGAGGGCTGTCAGTGCTTCTGGCTTTATGAGGCTCTTACATTTTGTCTGAAAACCAAAGGGCTGTGAGTAAGGGAGCTGTGTTGTGTGGAAGTTGAGACTCTGAAGTGTATTTTGGAAATTAATCACCACCCTCTCCCAAATTATAGACTTTTTAAAAAAGAAAAAAAAAAAAATTCACACGTCACACTTGAAAGGCTCTCCTTACAGTTTTTGTCAGAGCTGTCCTAAAATACGTGCTTTCCTTTCTTCCAAGGGACCGGGAACAGAGAGAGCGAGAGCAGGCCCTGGGAGACTTCCGCTGTGGGAAGTGCCCCGTGCTGGTGGCTACTTCTGTAGCTGCCAGGGGGCTGGACATTGAAAACGTTCAGCATGTGATCAATTTTGACCTTCCCTCCACCATCGACGAGTATGTCCACCGCATCGGGCGCACCGGCCGCTGTGGCAACACCGGCAGAGCCGTCTCCTTCTTTGATCCCGAGTCGGACAGGCACTTGGCGCAGCCGCTCGTGAAGGTGCTGTCGGATGTGAGTGTCCCGTCTTGGAGCTGCGCCGAGTGTTCTCACCTCAGCGGGGCAGTCGGCGCCTCACACGCAGGGGCGTTCACGAAAGCGGAGGGCAGTCTTTGAGGCTGCATCGGTGCCTGTGGCTCATGAAGTGCATTTGTTTTAAAGGCTCAGCAGGACGTTCCCGCGTGGCTGGAAGAGATTGCCTTCAGTACCTACGTGCCCGGCTTCAGTGGGAGCAGCAGAGAGAGCGTTTTCACATCGGTGGACACCAGGAAGGTTGGTGAGGGCAGCTTAGACGGGGCTGTAGTCGCTCCGTGGAATATGTCTGATACTGAGACATCCCGAGAACCGTCAGCATTTACCTGAGCCATTATTATTATACCTGAAGGTTACCGTAATATTTCTCTAAAATTTCATATATATAGGTATATTTGGTGTTAAAGGTGCAGAATTAACATCAAGGTTTATACTCAGAAGTCCCCCTCTCCCCAAATGTGCTGGCATTTTAAATTCTAATTTGGTATCTCTTGAACTTCCTGTATTTTGGGAATTCTTGCCACATTATTACTAAGATACAGTCCTAGAGACATGAGTTGTACATCTTTTCTGAGGTGTCAGTTTCTAGGCAACAGAAACAGCATACGAATCATGAAATAGTTGTGCGTACTCATTGGTGTCAGAGCTTTAAGTTTCTCCATTTGCCAAAACTATTGGCTTGAAGTGTTTTCCTTGACTTCCCAGGTGGAGCTGGGCCTTATCCCCAGAGCTGGGTCCTGGAGACTCATGCTACCTGCTCTCGTCTGGGCCTGTGGCCTAAAGCGGTCAGAGCACTAACAGTCTCTCTCTCTCTCTCTCTCTCTCTCTCTCTCTCTCTCTCTCTCTCTCTCTCTCTCTCTCTCTCTCTCTCTCTTTTAAAGAATTTCCGTGGCAAGAGCACTCTGAGCACGGCAGGCTTTTCCTCCTCACAAATCCCGAACCCAGCAGATGACGAGTCGTGGGACTAAAGCCACGGCAGCCTTCAAGTTCTGACAGAGTTTCAATGCAGAGAAGCAGTTTTGATTTGAGTTTTTAACGGAAGTGTGAAACCCAGTACTTGTACCTCCTGTCGTTCTGTTCTTACTCCCGCCCTTGAAAACCCCTCACCGACCAGTTATGTGAGATGCTAACGCTACAGCTTTGCAGCTACTGATGCAGACGGTGTTGACTGGAAAGATTAAAGCATTCTAAACGCCTTGCTTGCTTCTAGTGTATTCTTCAGGGATTGTAGGCATGTTTCCTGTCCAAATGCTAACTGGGTCTCAGGCTGGTGTTTATGACCCTATAATAGGCAGCAGTGTGTGTGATGCGCTTGGTGAGAGATGATTGGGCTCAGTTTTCCTTACAAGGAGGTTTGACACAAAGGTGTGTCCCTGGAACGGGAGGCAGAAGTGACAGCAGGAGCCTCTGCCAGCAGCTTCTCGTCGTCAGAGGTGCGATGACTGCAGTTGAGTGTGTGCAACGTGAGCTCTGTACTCAGTGGCCAAACAATGTGTGTTCGTGTCCTGTGCAGATTGGCCTTGAAAATACAGGCTGAGGCCGCGCCCTCTGAGCTTGGCCACCGCGCTTTCCTTTCTCAGTTGCATAGCATAGTTTCCACTCCTCTTTTGAAATTTTTGTTATGAAACCAGTGAAGTGAACAAAGTCATCTTATATAAATTAAATATTAATATATAATATACACTAATACACTGATGTAATGATGAAAACCATTCTTTGAATACAAACTATATCAACAAAAAACAATGTTCCTTCCTGCCATAATTAATCTTTTGATGTTTTAAGATTAATGAGGGAAACAGCCCCCTTTTCACTTGCCATTATATATCTTAAACTTACTATGTCTAGGAAGTTCTTAGATCATTGAATGAATGAACCAAAACATTAAGGCATAAAGCAGTGAGATGTAAATAGTAGGGAGACAGAAATGATCTGTTTTGAGTGTATGTTATTGTTCACTTAAATCCAAAGCAACATGTCCTCAACATATATCTTGTTGTAGGAATTTGATTAATAAATGAGATCACATATGAAAAGAGGGATATTCAACAAGATGTTAGGATTACTAGTGAGATGCCTGCCACATACCACATTCAAAATAAATTTCATGTGAATTACAGGAAACCTACAAAAATACAGTTAAATATTAAACCTTTGAATTGTAGGTGAGAGTTGATTGTAAGCTCAAAGGACAGAAATCATGAAGGAAACAATAATTTACTTAAATAAAAAGAGTAAACAGGCAAGTAAAAATCATACGTGACTCCAGCGGGCTGTCGGTGTGAGTCTGTCGGTGGCTGTGTGGGAACCCAGCAGACACATGGGCAACTCAGGGAAGTTCCACTGTAAAAATGCGGGAAATCACACACTTCATCTCACTTCTGGAAAAGGCGGCGGGGCGGGGGGGGGGGGGGTGTTTGCGTTATTGTAATGTCTCTTAATTTTCCCAGTTTGTTTTGTTTACAGAGCTCATTTACAGGCCATTTCTGCCTTTTCCATTTCCTCAGAGGGCTTCTTGGTCTGATTGCTCTAAAAGGCTTTTTGACTCCCTCGATGTGTCACATTACCACACATAACTGCATTGCTGAATCACAGGTCAACATGGGAAGAAAAGAATGCGCAACCCACCATCATGGCAGCCCGATGGCAAGTGGCCCCGTGTCGCTTTCCTTTCCTCAGTCTTTAAGAAAATATCAGAGGAGCAGACAGATAGTTAGAAAGTGAAATGTGATGGGAGGGTTAGAACGAAGCCGTAGGCTCCTGCCCCTCCCTTTCTCAGTTGCTGGCCCACATCCCCTTCACCTGCCTTCACCGTGCCTGTGGTCACCATGTTTTACTGTCTCACCAGGTTTAGACTTCTGTTGGCCTTATGTATGAGATGTCAATATGTAACCCACCTCTCCTTAGTCACTTCCTATTTTCTCTAGTTGTATTGAAATACAGTTGACATACAGCACAGTGTAAGTTGAAGGCGTGTAGCATAAATGTTTGTGAAATGATTACCGCAGTAAGTTTAGTTAGCATTCATCCTCCTCATACAGATACAAAAAAAGGTAACACAGCCCCGGCCCGGTGGCTCAGTGGGTTGGGGCGTTGTCCCACACACCAGAAGGCGGCAGATTCGATTTCCAGTCAGGGCACATACCTAGGTTTCAGGTTGATCCCGGTGGGGCACGTTCAGGAAGGCAACTGATAGATGATTATCTCACATCAGTGTTTCTCTCTCCCTTCCTCTCTCTTTCAAAATCAATGAAAGACATATCCTCGGGTGAGGATTAAAAAGAAAAAGGTAAAGCAAAGGCAAAAGAAATAAAACTTGGTCGCTGTAAATAATGTAGTTAGAAGTGTCCGTGGTGAAAGTGGGATAGAGCCGCCCTCCCCTGCCCTCCAGTTCTCTTTCCTCCCTGGGACGTGCAAACTGTCCGTTTACGTTTCCAAAGTCAGCATCCGCCTCCTGCTCTGTACCGTGAGGCCGGCTCATTCCACAGCCGTTTCTCCTGGCATCAGGAGCCCACAGGCCGGGTTACATTGCGTAATGATGGCTCTCCACGTGGGCCAGCCATCACAGTTTGATACCCTTGCCTCCATGGTTTGTCCAACCTTAGGGCCTCTCTGTTTCCAGGGAGAATTATTATGTCAAGATGAAGTGAAAATTGATCAAAACCATTGCACACACCCACTTGCTTTAAACTTGGACCGTTGGTTTACCCTGTGGCTTGCCGTCCTCTCGCGGGAGGAGGAACGCGCCCCTTCCCCACGGTGCCTTCTAGGATCCCACCCCATCTGTGTCCTCTGGGAGCTGCTGGCAAGGACTGGGGTGCTGAGGCTTTACCCCAGGGGGCCTTGCTCCACACGCCTTCTTTTCTGAAGGGGGCGTTGTGTTATTTCTTGGCTGATTTTCCCCCAAGTTTGCTCTCTCTTATGGTAAGATTGTACAATTAATCTTCTGTGTCTCATGTTTTATTTATTTTTTCATCTTTTTGCTTATGTTCTGATAGAACTTTTACTATCTTCCAACCCTTTTAGTATTTTTAGTTTTTTATTTCCAAGAGCTCCCTTACTTCCTCTTGTGTTTCCAAATGTTGCTTCATATGCATTTTCTGCTCCACTAACCTTTCACCCTGGGATTTAACGAGAAGTCGTTTTTACATCCAGCATGTGTTTTTCTGCTCTTTGGCCCCAGAAACCTTATATGCAGGTTTTATGTAGATTGGTTATGCCAGCTCCCGTCACATTCAGCCCTCTGCCCATTGTGGCCCCTTCCCCCCAGCTCTCCTCCCTCTGAGCTCAAGGCCTGGGCTCAGGAGGCTGCAGGCTGGGAGGAGACTAGAAGCAGCTTCTCTGCCTGTGAATCCTCGCATGTTAATGAGGCAGAGGCTGGAGCAGCAGAGAGGCTCCTGTGTGCAGTGTCAGTGTCAGCTGAGCCCAGTGGGTTGTGGAGATGAGCAGCTAGCCGTGCGCGTGAGTCCCCCCACCACCCCATCACCAGGGTCTCGGGGCAGAGGGTGTGCCGTCTGGTTCCCTGGCACTGCTGTCAGGTCTGTGCAGGGCAGCAGCCGAGGCCAGAGGCTTCCCTGCGCCCCAGGTAAGCTCACAGGTTGGCAGTGCCCGTGTCATCGCTCCCCTAATGTGAGAGAAGACAGCTTTGGACTTGGGAGAGTGTGTGCTGCGCACAGAGTATCCCATGTGTTAAAGCATCTATCTTCCAGCGGCCCCGGGAAGGGCCAGCCCAGCCAGTGTGCACTGCGGCCATGTGCAGCCATGGTGCCCGCCCCACCCAGCGCCCCGTCCTCCCTCTGTCCGCGGCCCTGATGGTGAGTGGGCGCCCGTCGTCCTGCATCAGCCTGGGGAGAGCCAAGCAGGCGTGGAAAGCTGCCAGTGCTCAACTCAGTGACCGCCGCCAGGACCCGGCCGGGGGTTGGCCGCTGGGACCGACTGGGCATCCAGGTGAGAGGCCCTGGGGCGGGCGGGGTTGCCCTCGCCACCCTCCGACCTCGGGCGTCTGTCTCCTTTTCTCTCTGACCAGGACCGGGCCACTGGCTTTAGGGCCCAGCCCAACCCGAGGAGCACACGAGGCCTCCCGCTGCCAAATGAGTCTCGTCCTGAGGTTCTGGTGGACCCGCCTCTCAAGCCCCAACAGGGTGCGGCCCGGCCCTGCCCAGTGCCCGGAACTGACTCTCACACCTCTTCCAGGAACGCTGTCACTTCACGCTGTGTTGTGCATTTGTTTCCAAGTGCCCCGTTCCGCTAAGATGTCCCTGCCTCTCAGCTGCTCCCTGGGGCCTCCGTTCCCTGGGGCCTCCGTTCCCTGGCTCCCTCCATTCCCGACACTCTGGGCACCTGCGTGAGCACTGGCCGCACAGGGCTGTGGCACCTGTGGACTCCCCTGGGGGCCTCCGCCTCCCCTCTGTCCCCCGAGCTGCGCACAGGACCGGACACTGAGCTGGGTATGTGGGTTGAGCCTCCCCCTCCAGCCTGGTGGTGCCTTGTTCAGGTCGCAGTCATGTGGCTGAACAGCGGGGACGCCATCTGAGAAATGAGCGCTGGACAACTTGGCCATTGAGTGAATGTCCCAGAGGCCCTCACACCTGGACAGCGAGCCGCGGCCCCCCGGGCCGTGTGGGGAGCCTTTGCTGCTCTGCAGCCCTGACAGCAGGTCACCGTGCTGAGCGCCGCGGGCAGTGGTAGCACCGCAGTAGGGAGTTGTGTCCTGAACACAGAAGGTGCGGGGCGTGTGGTGTGGGGGTCGGCACGGTACCTGCGAAGGCGGTGCCGCGGGCTGGGCCGCCCTGGGGGTCGGGACATGCTGCACGCTGTCCATTTAGACGACACGAAACTTACAAAAAATAGTTTCCTTTCTTCAATGATAAATTAACCTTCGCTTTCTCTCCCTTCTTTACTTTGTAAACTATTTGTGGTTTTTTTTTGTGAATCCTTGCCCGAGGGTATTTTCTCTTGTTTTTTAGGGAGAGTGGGAGGGAGAGGGACAGAGAGAGACATCAATGTGAGAGAGACACATACCCTCCTTCCTCAGGGACCACCCCCGGGGCTCCCTGTGTCCCCTCACCCGAGCCCAGGTTACAGCTGGTGCCATCTCAGCCACAGCCTTGTCGGGTCCTGTCCCTCCTCATCCTTTGAGGTCACGGACAACCCTCTTAGGCCTTCCCCAGGGCCATTCATGCACGGCTTGGTGGCATCGCCCAGCTCGCTCAGGTGCCGATGCAGCCCCAGGTGCCGAGGTTCTCTCAGAGCTGCACCCGCGTCTGCCTAGGGTCAGCGGCAGCCTGGGCAGGGGTCCCCCTCAGGTGGTAAGCAGGCTCTGAAGCTGCTGTAACCCCGACCCCCTGGCTGGCTCAAAGACAGAGTGTGTGAGGGAGAAACACCACTTTTAAAAAACCCTCACCCAAAGAGGGAAGATATTTTTTCCATCGATTCTGGAGAGAGTGGAAGGGAGGGAGGAGGGGGAGAGGGAGAGAGTGATGTGAGAGAGACACATCAATTGGTTGCCTCTCGCCTCGACCAGGGCCAGGGATCGAACCTGCAGCAGAGGTCTGTGCCCTTGATCGGGAATCAAAACCACAATCCTTTGGCCTGCAGGCCAGCTCTCTAACCGCCGAACCACCGGCCAGGGCCACACCATAAAGATCCCAAGAGCAGAGGATGTGGGAACATTGTCAGCATGAAGCCAGCTGGGAAGCTCTGTTATTCCAGATGTGCTGCTCCGATTTGCTGATGTAGCAACTGGGGCCTCTTGGATGAGGCGCTGGGTCACCGTGACTTCTCGCTGCTCCTGGGATCACTGGAGTGCGTGCTGACAGCCCCAAGGGCTGTGTGGGGTTCCACGGGGGTTCCACATGCAGCCCGCAGCGTGGCCCCAAGATAGTCTGCCATCCCGTCCTTGCCGCCCCGACCCCTGGCACCGGCTGGGCCTCCCTGCAGACGCGTGTCCTTCCAGACTTCTGTCTCCCGGGGGTGGTGTCACCCTGGCTGGCCCTCCACAGCAGCCAGACGGGAGTCTCCCACATTCCTCAGCGGCCGGCTCACACGCAGGCTCCCCACACGCTCCACGCTGCCGGGTGAACAACGTTTCCATCACCCGCGGCCGGCAACGCGTCAACACCATCGTCGGGTCCCGCCGTGTCTTTCGACATCGCACACATGGGCGCTCTGGCTGTGACCGTCCTCCTGCTGCGAGGAGCTGCTTCTGTGCTCGCCCGCCACCCAGGTCGCTTGGTGGCTCTCGTGTCGGACGCCGTCCGTCTCCGTGCCCGGACGCAGCAGGACTCGGCCTCCGTCCTCTGCTCGCACACGTGTGCATTGTCTTAAGAGTTGAGGTTGGGGTTCTTCTTGTCCCATCCTAATCCCTTCCTGAATCTGCTTTTCTTTTTCCTGATTTTGTCAATAATGAAAGGATATAAACTAATAGTGCTCAGAGTGGTCCCAGAAGTCACCCGCTTTCCCCCTTTTGTTTACAGGACACTGGCACGGATCTGCTCCCAGCTCCCCCGCTTGCTTTGGCCACGTTTCTCCGTGGTTTTGGCCTCGGTTTCCTCATCTGCAAAGTGGGAGTAAAGACATCATCTGAGCACAGGACTGTGGTGCAGATGGACAGTCCAAGCGCCCCGCCTGCACAGGTAAGGCCTCCACATGTTAGTGATGGGAAATGGCACTGAGGTGGTGGCTCAGCCGCCCCTCGTTGCCGTGAGCCCTGTAGACACAGTCAGAATGACAGACCGGCTCTGCGATAGCGCCTGTGTGCCTCCCTCCTCGCTTCGGCTGGAAGCCATTATGGGATCACATGTTGCTTCCAGCTGCGGACTGCTCTCAGGTCCCCCATGGCAAGGGCTTCCTGAGGAGGAATCCCGCAGCCGCCCCTCTCGTGGCTCTGCCGCTCCCAGCAGCACTTCCCGTGCCTGCCTCTCCCGGCAAATGGGCTCTGTACTTACAATAATGCGCCTTGCTTCCCAGCATCAGCGCTGAGCGCACCCTCCACCCTCGCGGGACTGGGCTGGGCTTAAAAGCAGAGGAGTCCCGGCCGCCCAGCCGCCCGGAGAGAGGCAGCGTCTGTCTCTCCCTGTGGTGACTCGAGGACCCAGGGCACCTTCGATGCAGATCCTTTGACCTGCAGGACGTCGGGCCACCGCCTGGAACAGGCAGGTGGGTGCCAGCTCATTTACACGCGGCTGATGACTCGAACCCGTGCACATTGGGCCTCTTTTCTGTGTTATGGGTCTTCTGCTTCATTCAGTGAAATGCAGGTCACACCCCAACCCCTGAAGGATTCGTGGGAGAGACTGGTTGGTGGTAGACAGGGCACCTCATCTTTGGGCCGCTAATATTTTAAAATGCTGGGGTGGAGTCGGGACCACGGGGTCAGAGGTCAGGGCTGGGGAAGTATATGAATATAATGCATTTATCTGTCTGGACACAAGGCTGGAGACAGTGAGACCCAGGAGGCTCAGAGGGAAGCCCTGTGTGTCCCGTGCCTGGTGTCAGGGCCGCCGAGGGCAGGAAGCACCCCTTGGTTTCGGAGGGAAGAGTCGGCTTTGGAGTAAGACGGCCGTGGTTTGAGTCCCAGCTCTGCCGCTCACAAGCTAGATGACTGCTGGGCTGGTCACCCATGATGTCGCTGAGCCTGGCCTGTGCCTGTAGCGAGGAGTGGACACCAGCCAGCGAGGCGTGATTTGTGTTGTGTGATTAGCATTTCGTAGCCTCGTGGTTGCGTTTGCGCCAGCCTGGCCGCCGCCGTCAGAGGCCGTGTGTGCAGGTAGCCGCCCCGAGTGCGTTTCTGTGCCGGTGACATCAGTGAACCAGCGCCCAGGGCGCAGGGATAGAGTGGACGGAGGGAGGGCAGGGTGGCTGGAGGGAACCACAGCCCTTCTGTTCTGCTGCTGTGGTCGCCTGAGACCCGGTGGGAGCAGCATGGCCACCTGCCGCTTCCTCCCTGTCCTGTCCCCGCCACAGCTGGCGGCATCGCTGGGTCCAGTCCTCCTCCTCGCGTGGCCACTGCTGGGCTTGCACCTGGAAGGACGGTCACTGTCCTCGGGCGCCGTGGGCTCGGAGGGTCCCTGTCCCGCCGGCCGCTCCTGGCCCAGACCCGGCTCCCAGGAGGCTGCACAGCCAGGAGGCCCCGCAGAGGGAATAGCGTGTTCTAGGAAAGGCCTCTCCCTGAAGAGCAGCTACTCAGAGCCCGTGCTACATGTGGGGTGTCTCTGAGATGACTGTGCTGGAAGTGGGGTGTCTCGGGGATGACTGTGCTGGAAGTGGGATGTCTCGGGGATGACTGTGCTGGAAATGGGGGTGTCTCGGGGATGACTGTGCTGGAAGTGGGGGTGTCTCGGGGATGACTGTGCTGGAAGTGGGGGTGTCTCTGGGATGACTGGTGGAAGTGGGGGTGTCTCGGGGATGACTGTGGTGGAAGTGGGAGTGTCTTGGGGATGACTGTGGTAGAAGTGGGGGTATCTCGGGGATGACTGTGCTGGAAGTGGAGGTGTCTCAGGGATGACTGGTGGAAGTGGGGGTGTCTTGGGGATGACTGTGGTGGAAGTGGGGGTGTCTCGGGGATGACTGTGCTGGAAGTGGGCCATGTGTCGGCGATGACTGAGGAGGGGAGTGTGGGTGGGGGCACCGCCCACTCTTGTGAATTCCCCGCGCGTGCTGCCCCGGAGCGGCTTGGACTGGGGGCTGAGTCACCTCTGCACGTGGAGACAGATGTGCTTAGACAAAGGGCCTCTGTCTGCCATAGAGACGGCCCCCAGCCCCCAGCCCTCAGGCCCCTCCTGCTGCTAAATTAGGGGTCAGAGAGGGCCTCGCCGACCAGGGGGTCAGGAGACTTGGTTTGGAGGCGCCGGCATCAAGGCTGGGGGGCCTGAGGGTTTAATGCAGCCGTTCCTCTCGCTGCTCTGCCGCTCCCAGCGCACGCCCGGTGCCGGGCCTCTCCCAGCAGATGGGCTCTGTGCTCACAGCATGCGCCTCGCTTCCCAGCATCCTGCTCAGCCCACCGATGCCCCGATCGCCTGTGGGCTCTGCTGGACACTCAGCTTCTGTCCGAGTGCCTGGGAGACCCCACCGCTTCGCACTTACACCTCCAGGCAGCGCTGCCTCTGGTGTGTGAGGGTCCGGGGCGTGTGAGGGTCCGGGGTGTGTGAGGGTCAGGGGGCGTGTGAGGGTCAGGGGGTGTGTGAGAGTCAGGGGGCGTGTGAGGGTCCGGGGCGTGTGAGGGTCCGGGGCGAGGGCACGGTGGCCGCAGGAGCGTCCAGTGAAGGGCATTGCCGCAGTAACCCCCCCCCCATGCCTGTGCTTGGCTCATAGTGCTCACCAGGTGACATTGTGGTGACCGCCCACCTTCTCACCCCCTCCTTCCCCTCAAACCCTCTCCAGGGAGAGGACACAGCCGCTAGCACAGGGACTCTGTGCGGTTTGCCATCCCCTCTGCCCTCTGACCCTTCTCTTTGTTAAAAACCACTGGACTAGCCCGCCAGTGGCTCAGTGGCGGAGCGTGGACCTAGCAACCAGAAGGTCACAGCTGATTCCTGGTCAGGGCACAGGCCCGGGTAGCGGGCTGGATCCCCAGTGGGGGTGGCGAGCAGGAGGCAGCCAGTCCATGATTCTCTCTCATCATGGATGTTTCCCTCTCCCTTCCTCTCTGAAAGCAATAAAATAAATTTAAAAACAACAACAAAACACACTGGACCAGGATGAAGGAAGGACAGGCTCTTTCCTCTGGCTAATCCTCACCAGAGGGTATTTGTTTTCCTTGATTTTCAGAGAGAGTGGAAAGGAGGGAGGGCGGGGGAGAGACACATCGATGGGGCGCCTCCCACCACACCCCAGCCAGGGCTGGGATTGAACCCACAATCCAGGTCTGTGCCCTTGACCAGGATGGAACCTGCAGCCCTTCGGTGCCAGGGCCGGTGTGCTAACCACTGAGCCACCGGCCTGGGCAAGACGGGCTCTTCTTTATCCCACGCCACGTGCGTGCGGCTCGACAATGCTGGATGGGGAGGAGGACGCCAAGGCCACGGCGAATGTGGGAGAGGCCCGCCCCGCACGCGGCAGCGCCAGCCCCGGGAACCCGTCCTCACCCCCACGTCTCCACTTCCTCCCGCAGGGACATGAGCACGTGGAGCTTTTTACATTGCACAGATAATAGGTGCGTGTTCTCACAAGGAGGCAAGCCATAATCACAGCCCATTAAGAATACTTTATGTACCAGCATTTTATTCAACATTTAACATGGATAACATTTTAAAGATGCAAAACCCGCCTCAGGATCACCATGTTGCTCTGGAGTGTGGAATCTTTCATTCATCAATCACAGCCGTGGCCTCTGCCCCGTCCCCTCCCGGCTCCGTCCCCCTCCGGCCCTCCCGGCTCCCTCCTGCTCCGTCCCGAGGCCCCTCCCGCTGCGCCAGGGCTTGTGAGGGCGCGTCTCTGGCTCCAAGGTGAAAAGCTGAAGACAGTAATTAGACAGTGAAGACGCTAATCCCATCACAGGGAATCTTCTTCATGGACAATGGGAAATTGTTCTCTGTAGGTTTCAAACTCATTTCAGTCAACACGGTTGTTGGCAGAACAGCCTGTGTGAGGGCAGCGCGGCCCAGGCTCTCCCCGCTCCCCAGGCGTTGCCACTGTTCCCCATCGAGCTCATTACGGCTGCCCTGGGCATTCTCAATTTGTTCCTATCAGAGACGATTGCCTCTGTGGTTTTCTCCAGAAACACTGCGCGTGGAAGGGAGGTCCCTCCAGTGACCGCCTGGGTGGAGAACGTGTTGTTCCCTACAAGGGCCTGGCAGCTGCGATGCTGTTCCATTCGCTTCTTCCTAAAAGGAGGCATTGCTTGCCACTGTCCCGCGGCGCAGCTGGGACGGGAGGGCAGGCTCGGTGCTGGTGCATCCCACAGACCAGGCATCGCCCTGACCACAGGCTCCGAGGGGCGTGGGAGATGCTACAGGAGCCGCTGGAGGACAGGTACCCGGCCCCACGCGCTGGGGTGGCAGACAGGGGCGGGCCGGGGCCACGGCCACCTCCCTGTGGGCGCTGGAGGAGGCAGGTGTCCGGAGGAGGTCAGCTGAGGTGGCTCTGGAGGGTGGGTCACCTGCCAGGACTCGGGGAAGGACATTTAGGCGGAAGGAGCCCACGGACGGAGCGTGGGGTGAAGACACCCTGGTGCATGGGGGAAACGGTGAGCCGTGCGTTTGGCTGGGCACCAGGGCCGAGGCAAGGATGGGCTCAGACCCGCAGAGCTCACCCACTTCTCCCGGGAGTGTGTTCTCAGCACAGTACCTTCCATGTCACGTGTGGAATGAACTGTGGACAGAACAGTTGTGGACGGGTGGACGGAGTGAGTGTAAAGGGGTCTGTGTGATGACAGTCGACGCATAACATGAAATAAGATGGAAAAAAACAAGGGCTCAGGCGTGTTTGTGCCTAGGACTCTGCTTGCTGAACCGACACGGAGCCAGCTAACTGACCGAGGACACTCGGTTCTCTCCGCAGACGCGGGACCATGTGGGCCTGGGTGCTGTGGGCGCTCCCTCTGCTCTGCCCAGGCGGCCTGGCAGGTAGGTGGGCTGTGCGCCTGCTGGGCTGGGCTGCGTGAGTCATTGCCTTCTCTGGACAGGAATTGCCCATTGAGAGCAGAGGGGCACTGGGCCCCGGGCACAGGAGGGGCAGCAGGGGGTTTGTGGGCCCTGCAGAGGGGGTTGGGGCCGTGTGCACGTGGATGTATGTGGACGCATGTGCCGACGTGGTAAGATGGCCTGTCATATTTCCCAAGGGACGGAATGAGAGTCTTCCCACGGCCCCGATGAGGAGAAAATGCCAGACCTCGCAGCTCACCAGCCAACCCCGCGTCCGGTCGCTGTTTTCCTCCAAGCGCTCGATGCTGGCATGTTCCCACGCACTGAAGTCTGTGTGTGTGTGTGTCTGTGTGTGTTTCAGCTCTGCCAGCCAAGCCCGAGAACATTTCTTGCATCTACTACTACGGGAAGAATTTTACCTGCACCTGGAGCCCAGAGAAAGAAGCCAGTCACACGTGGTACAGGGTCAGGAGGACTCAGTAAGTGCAGGGCTGTGTGCTGGAGGGAGGGGAGGAGGCGGGCTCAGGACGTCTGTGTTCTCAGTGACAGCTTCTGAGTGGCCCCTGGGCATTCAGCAGGGTGACCCCTCTGGCATCCAGCCGCCAGGTGATGGCGTGTGACAGTGTGGCTGCTTGCAGCCCAGCTGACAGGATCAGACACTGCAGGGGGGAAGGGGGAGGGGGTGGCTGTGGTCGGGCTGACAGCTGTCCCCGGTCACACACAGGGGACAGATCTATTTACTGTATTCAGCTGCATTCTTCCTCCTCGTAGAATGTGTGATAAAGCTTTTCTTCTTCGGGCCCAGGACTGGAGGGAGGGTGCCTTTTCTGCCACCAACTCGCTGTGTGATCCTGTCGTCAGTAACCACCAGGATGAATTCCAACTTTTCACTGCCTCACACTTCCCTTGTTCAAATTCTATTAGAAAAATTATAAAATCTATAATAATAAAAGCATAATATGCTAATTAGACCGGACAGCCTAACGACCTTTCAGACGTCCTTCCAGATGAAGCTGCCATGGCAGGGGCCAAGGCAGAGGCAGTTAGAGCTTAGGGGCAATCAGGCAGGCAGGCAAGTGGTTAGGGGTGATCAGACAGCCAGGCAGGCAGTTAGGAGCCAGCAGTCCTGGATTGCAAGAGGGTGCAGGCCAGGCTGAGGGACCTCCCCCACCACCCTGCACAAATTTCGTGTACCAAGCCTCTAGTGTTATTATAATTCCAGCCCAAAGCCAGGCGACTTAGTGAATGTGGACAGGGCTTCTGTGAAAATTTGAAAATAGCTCAGGAGACCCACTGCGTCCTCCATGCTGCTGGGAGCCAGAAGGCCCCGCGGGACCTGTCACAGATGGTCTGTCATTTTTTTCTGCTTCAAAGCGAGCCTAGCGGCCCCAGCTTTATTCTGTTTGGTGTTTAAATGCAAGAGCTCATGAATCCTCCTTTTTTTCACTCCTGTAACTGGTCACCGTCTGGCGAGGGGAGCCCACTCATGTTTTACAGAAGAGGGGCCAGTGCCTGGCGGCCCTGTGTCGGTGGCGGTGGCAGGCGTCCCCGGGGCCCAGCAGGGCCTGAGAGGCGAGAGCAGGTCTTAGGCTCCGAGGGAGGCAGCCTCTCGGACCAGCCGCCTTCCCAGCAGGAGAGCCGCGCACACAGTGGTAACCCAGGACCTGTTTCCAACAACACCTCCCTGTAGACACTGAATGTGCAGCCATGTACATCTTCACAGGCCACAGAATCGTCGTCCTTTCTCCTGACCGTTTAGCCATGGAGAGCTGGTGCTTAGCCTGCGGGCCACGCAGGACGGGGGGGCGGGGGGGGGGCTGCCTCTGACCTCCCGGCTATGGTTCGCCCACCCCTGGAAAGGCCCAGTGGCCCAGGGGCCACGTGACTTCCGCCTCCCGTACGCCCTGTTCCAGGTTCTCCTCTCCCGGCCCCAGCCTCATCCGTCTCTTGCCGAACCCCAGAGCCACGTGGCTAGAGCTGCACCCACGGGGCAGGGGGTCCTGCTGATGTGCGTGCGGGCTTGTCCTGAGCTTATAGCTGGACAGAGTTTAAGTGATCTGTCTTGGAAAATAATTTCAGTGAGTTTTCTGAAAATAGTATAACCTATGGTAAATAATTTGATCTGAAAGACAAAGAATATTAAAAATCACCCCAAAGCCCATCACCAAAGGTAGCAACTTTAGCATTTTGATGATGACCTTTCCAGATACCTCTAAGAATAGTTATGTAAATGCACAAGTTGATATAAATGTGATTATTTGGTAGATAACACGCATCCTGCTCTTTTTCGCCAATAAGAGTATGGACATCTTCCCGTGTGAGTAAATATCGACGTATTGAAAACTATCATTTTAAATTCTATTTCTGTATCTGCCATCATTTATTTAACAAATCCTCTTTGATTCTTTTCTGTTATGAAGCAGTTCCCAAGGTTAGAATCTGGGATTCTAGGGGCCCATTCATCACTTGTGACCAATAGGAAAGGCATGACAAGGGTAGCTTGCGAGGGCTTGTGGGGCCCAGGGAGTCTCCGTGGCCTCAGCCTCGGCAGCAGCGTGCAGTGAACTGCATCTCTCCGTGGAGGGGAGGGAGGACTGTGCGGAGAGGGGGTACCACCCTTTGGTCTAACAGTTCTCAAGAGAAACCCAGACGGAACCTAACAAATACGCCCTTAACACGGTACGTCTGGCTGGGTTTCCACACTCTGAAGCAGCTCACACTGAGCCACTTTTTCCTCCCAAGCTCTTATGGACGTAAAAGTGACACTTGTGATTCTACAAGCGAGACCCCCACTTCGTGCTCCTTCTTTCCTCCAATAACAATCCCAGACAATTACACCATCCAAGTGGAGGCTCAGAATGCGGACGGGACCGTGGAGTCTGCCGTGACACATTGGCGCTTAGATACCATAGGTGCGTGTTATTGGCTACCTTCTCTGCTCTTTTCTCAAAGATACCACCTCCCCCTTCTTTTGTTCATCCTCACCTGGGGTATTTTTTACCACTGATTTTTAGAGAGAGTGGAAGGGAAGGGGAGACAGAAACATCGATGTGGGAGAGACCCATCTATCGGTTGCCTCCCGCATGGGGCTGGGGATAGAGCCTGCAACTGAGGTACATGCCCTTGACTGGAAATCGTACCCAGGACCCTTTGGTCCATGGGCTGACGTTCTATCCACTGAGCCAAGCCGGCCAGGGCGAGGGGACCTTTTCTTGATGGGGTGTTCATTTGGCTGCTGCAAACCAGACCTCTGACTGTTTCCAGAGCTCTGACCAGATCAGTGGAAGCACTTTCTGTGGGTTTTTGCCTGTTTGTTTGTAGTGTTTCTATGGGGGAACGAAACCTTGGAATTTCCTCGCCATCGTTTTGCTGACATCACTCAGTATACATCGGTTCTCAATGAGCAGTTCTGCGGGTGAAGATTAATGACACGTCTCCTGGGCGACATACTTGTGCACAACAGGGATTGTGTCCAGGCTGACGGGAGGAGCCTGGTTTCCTGGGAAGGGCGGGGTTTTGGAGTGGGTGCAAGTGAATTCCAGCTTGGCTCCCAGGAGAAAGTTAACCTTCAAAACCCCAGTGTTACCTTCTAACAATGAGGATAGCACCTGTTAGGGGGCTGAGAGGCGCTGCTGCAATGATGAGGAGCTGCAATTGGTGGAGCTTGTTTGGAAAGCAAACGGCAGGTGTGGGAGCCACTGACACATGTTCACACCTTTCACTGGTGGTTCTGCCCTAAGCGGCCTCAGGAAGCCACGGAGACCAGACAGAGGTGCAGCTGTCCCCCTCACTCACTCACCCAGCAAAGCCCCTGCCTCCTGGGCCAGGTGTTCATGCCGGCTCTGTGCCCGCACAGCTCCGCTCCAGGGAGCCTTACCGTGAGAAGCCGGGAGCACTGTGAACGCCCAGTGACAGAGACCAGGGCAGACAGATCCTGCTCACCCAGGAGATGGAACATTCGGAAGCTTGGAAACAATCATGTTTTGAAGACTTTGTAATGAAAGAGGGCGCATATGCTGATTGCATAATTTTATTTAAAAGAGGAAGCCTCGATCTAGCTGGTTGCTCAGTGGTTAGGATGTCGGACTGGAAGGTTGCAGACTCGATTCCTGGTCAAGGGCACGTACCTGGTTTGCAGATTCAATCCCTGACCTGATTGAGGACCAAGCATGAGGCAACCAATCGATGTGTCTTTCTCTTTCTCTCTCTCACCTCTCTCTCCCTCCCTCCCTCCCTCCCTCCCTTCCCTTCTACTCTCTAAAAATCAATGGAAAAGGAATTCTCACTCCTCAGGTGAGGATTTTAAAATTAAAAAAAGAGAAAGGCTTTATTTAGCACATTAATATTTTTTTTGAAAAATATGCCAAGAGTTACATAGAAAAAAGCCTGAAAAGATACCTGTGTGTTAATAATGGTTATCTCTGGTTGATGGCATTATGGATCATTTAATGTTTTCCTTTGTATTTTTCTATGTTTAAATTTTTTTGAATGAGCATATGTTACGTAATAACCAGAAAAAATACACATTTTCAAAGAGAAAGATTTGGGACAACAATGTTTGTGGTGCTCAGAGGCGAGGCGAGGCGAGGAGCTTCCCACGGGCACGGGCACTCCGTCCTGGTGCCAGGAGAGGCGGGCAGGGCGTGGCGATGGCGGGCCGCCCACTTTGCAGTCCACGGCCTCTTCTGTCCGTTCTGCTCCATTCGCCTGGCCCAGCAGCAAGAGGCTGATTTACAGAGACGACAGGGATGTGTGCTCCCGCCTCGGACGTTCCTTCCCCCCGTTTGCCATTGCACCTGCCACAGCCGGCACAGAGCACGCACCAGCACTTCCCCCGGGGGCGTTCTGCAGTTGGGGTAGATGCTATGAGCACGTTCTGATCCGCGAATATGATTTTTATTTTCAGTAAAAATGGACCCACCTGTGATTTCCAGTGTGAAACCAGTTTTGGGCTTCAAACGGATGCTTCAGATACAATGGGCCAAGCCTGAGCTGGCCCCCGCCTCTTCCGCGTTGCAATGCAGGCTTCGGTTCAGAACAGCGAACAGCACCCACTGGGTAAGTCATGCCACGGGGTGTTCCGACCAGGGCCCAGAGCGGAGGTGACTGGCCGCTGGTGTCGAGCTGGACTCGCTCTCTCTTCTCTGCAGTGAGAACGGAGACAGAGCGCAGCGCGCCCTCCCGCCGCCCTCGGTGGGAGCGTTTCCCCGCAGGCGCCTGCATGCTGAGCGCCCGGCACGTAGAGACCTTCCTTTTGCATCCACCTGGTTTGTGTCTCGCTGTGTTGGCTGCCAGAGGTGCTGGGCGTGGCATTTCCTTTTCTATGTTATGAAACTGTGAGATAAAATACACATTCGGCAAAGTGAGCGGAACCTAATATGCACTTAACAGACTGTCATTGTCAGCTTAGCCATATGAGCGCCTCAGTGCTTGTCAGCTCCCGGGAGCTGCTGTCCTGGTTTTCGTGGTCAGTACTTTGCTTTTCAGTAAGGGCTCAGTCTGTACTCCTGAACGACGTAGTTTGAGACATTATATAAATGGAATCCATACATTTAGTACTTAGTTTGTCTCTCTCGTTACTGTGCCTTCAAGACCCATGGGGTCATGTGATGGTGGTGCTCCTACTTTTCACGGCCGTGTAGTGTCCCGCTGTCTGGACACAGAGTAGACTCACGGCTGGGGTTTGCATACACCCGGCCTTACTGAGGTGGCATAGCTTTCCGCCAGGGGCTCCCCGCCCTGGACCCAGAACCATGGGAGCTGGGGGCTCCCCGCCCATGACCATGGCTAAGCTTGTGAGGAGAGGTTCCTGTGGCTGAGTGGGCGGGCGGAGCAGCCCCGTTCCCGGGGGAGGCAGGTGGGGTCTGGGACCCAGGCACCTGGGCCTCCTTTCGGGCCTCAGTTCAAACCCTGACGGCGCCTCCTGTTTGGGTGCGAACGGTCCTGGCCTGCGGGGAGGTTCATTTGTGGACGTTACACATGGTAAATGGTAGGATCCAAGCTCTAACACTCCTGGTTCTGTAAGCTAAGGGAGGGCTGGAGTGAAGAGAAATGGAAAGCTCACTGGTCTCCATCCAGCTCAAGGGCGTCTCTGCCTTGTAGATGGAAGTCAGCTTCTGGGTCGAAGAGACCGAGGGAAACCAAACCTACAACCTCACGGGGCTGCGGGCCTTCACGGAGTACAAGGTAGCGCTGCGCTGTGTAGCCCAGGAGTCCGCCTTCTGGAGCGGCTGGAGCCCCGTGCACAGCGGGACCACCGAGGAGGAAGGCAAGCGCCCCGACCCCCTCGTCCCCCTCTGCCTGCTTGGGGCGGGTGGTCGGGAACCAGGGAACCCCCAGTCCCGGAGCCGGGTGTCTGGGCCTTTCCTCTCAGCAGGGCCTCCCCGGCCACAGGCTGAGCCGGGCCCCAGGGCGTCGGCTACCCAGCAGCTTTCTGTCCCGAAGGCAGGAACCCCAGGACGTGTGAGTGTATAATACTTAACAACCTCCTGCGACAACTTAAAGGTTCTATTGCAGACCCCGGAGCTCCTGCTCACCATATAAAGGCAGGGCTGACTAATGCGGGGAAGAGAAAGGACCCCACTGGCTGAGGAGCCCCAGCCTGGCTCCGCGGGACCTCGGACAGGACTGTTCCCTGAGCCTCAGTTTCCTGACTATCCCTTCTCCACATGGAATATGTGGTAGAATGGAGTTTGTTGAGGTACCTACTTGTCAGTGTTAGTTTAGGGAGTGAGTGAAATCGTGTGTGCAGCCCACAGATGCCACCCAGTAATGCCAGGCTTCCTGTTATTATTTGCTCCCCCTGGAGGCCCTATCGCATGTGCAGACCCGCCTGTGGAGGTGAGGGGCGGAGCTGCAGAGGCTGACAGGCTGCTCAGGGCCCGAGATGTGCTGTTCTCTGTAAATCAGGAGCCTGTGGGGCCTGACCCCCAGCCGGCAGCCAGCACCATGTGGTGAATGAATGCGTTTTCCAGGGCGGCTCTCACAGGCCCCCGAGTTTCACGGGCTGGAGTCCCCGCGTGGTCAGGGCGGTTTTCATGGAGACAGGACGCAAGTCCAGGTGTCCTCAGGGCGGTTTCTCTGGAGACAGGACAGAAGTCCGGGTGTCCTCAGGGCAGTTTCCTTGGTCCCCGCTTGCCACACTGTGGGGCCAGCAATCTGGAGACCAGGTTCCCTCGGGGTCTTGTCTGCACAGCCTGCCTCCTCCCGTGGCTGTCACTCCTCCCGTGACCTCCTGGCCCCTATGGCTCAGTCTCCCGTTAGCTCATCGAGGTCTGGCCTCTCTCTAGTGTCCGTGTCAGCCCCAGGCTGTCGGCCAGGATCCAGACTCAGCCTGGCAGCTGATCGGTCTGCGGCCATGGCTGCGGGTGATCGCCGCCCAGCAGGTGCTCCCGTTCTGGGACTGGGCTCATGCAGTCAGCACTGCCCACCAGGTGGCCAGGGGAGCTGGTGCCTTCGTTTTCCCTCATTTTTTCAGGAAATGAGTGGGCGTGCACCTCTTGTAATTGTTTGGAATATCTAAGCGGAAACACTACCTGTTTCCTTGTGGATTCCAACTCGTTGAGTGCTGGGCATTTACCCGCGTGTGAACAGGTGCATACTCCTGTGTGACACTCGGCTTTATTGCTCATGCGCTTACGGCCCAGGCGGTGCGCCTCCTACCACTGTCCTCACAGAGACAACGTGGGCTCAGCCAGTAGCTGGGCCGGTCTCCCAGGAGCTGGGCCGTGTCCTGAGGAAGGAGCTGGAACTGTTAGGTTTCATGTGTGACCTCATCTTTATTCCACTGCGATGTATCTACCAGCCCTGCCAGGAAGGTCTTTATTAAACTGAAGACAGAGCAGCCAGTGCCTGGCCTTAGCAGGGAGAGCAGCGGGCTGGTTCCAGCCAGTCTGCAAGCCGCGGAGACCGAGCGCCTCCCGGACATCAGCCCTGCGCAGGCTGCGAGGTCCGGACCCTCCCCTGCCCCCACAGCTGGGAGCACGCGGCTCCATCGCCCACTTGCGGTCTGTCCGTTCCCCTGCGTGGCCGTCAGGCATCCCAGCTGGCTGCAGGCAGATGATCTCAGAGGAGTAAGATGGCACAGCAATCCAGCACTGAGCCATACGTTCCCTCCCAGGGGCTGATGGCACCTTCTTCTGAGCTCACGGGAAGTCCTCAGAACCAGGGCGGTTTAATGTCTTCCTGTGGTTGATTCCAATCCTGCAGCCACGCCGTTCCCACCTCACTGGTCACAGCAGCACTGATCCTGCTGTCTCCCCAAGCAATCCCTTCCATGGCACCGAAACCTAACCCTTCCTCCCCCTCCCCTTCCCTCCCCCTCCCCTCCGCCTCCTGCCCGTGCTGAGCCTGTCTGTTCCCTGCAGCTCCCCTGGGCCTGGACCTGTGGAGGGTGCTGGGACCCACCCGGGAGGATGGGAGCCGCCCCGTGAGGCTGCTGTGGAAGGTGAGTGCTCTGGGGTCTTCAGTCCTCGTTTGTTTATAACCTGGGTCTCTTCCACCAGAAACTGTGATTCTTGAACTTTGACCTCTTGAATTTCCTGCCCAAGAGGCTTTATGATGCCCCAGATCTCCCAGTGGTTTCCCAGCTCAGAGCCTGTAGGTCACTTTATAGGGCTAGGGTTAGGGCTAGGGTTAGGGTTAGGATTTAGGGTTAGGGTTAGTGTTACAGGTTAGGGTTAGGATTTAGGGTGAGGGATAGTGTTATGGGTATGGTTAAGGTTAGGGTTAAGGTCACCTTGCAGGTCCTGGGTTGCATTCAGGCCCTGGCCCTCTGTCCTTCCACGTGGAACATGGACCTCAGGACAGTGCAGAGGGAAGCGCAGAGGCACTGGCCGTGGGTGGGAGCCTTGTGGGCCATCTGCAGGCGGAGGCAGAGCAGGTGGAGGCTGGAAGGAAGCTGGGCCTCTCACCCAGGACTGAGGACTGAGAGCGCAGCCCATCAGGCTGGGTGCCTGGGTGCCTGGGGGTGGAGATACCCGTCAGGGCCTTCCAGGCAAGGGGTGACCCGCGGCCAGGACAGCCTGGGCTTGGCTCTGCGTTTAGCTCGTGTTCTGTGTCCATGTGGGACGGAGGGAAGACGCAGCGACAGGAAATGGGCACCCTGTGCAGGCCCGGCCCCCCAGCCCTGGGCAGGAGGCCCCGTTAACGCTGATGCCAAGGGCCCAGCACATCCCTCTCTGGCCCCAGAAGGGGGGGCCCAGCGCGGGTGCTGTTCACCCAGGAGGGGACCTACCTGCGTGTCGCTTGCACAAGAGCTGGCCTCACCCTTCTCCCCTCACCATCCATCACCGGCTCAGGGCCTTTCCTCTGTTGTTTTTGGCAATAAACTGGGTTTCCCGTGCTCAGAAGGCCAGAGGAGCCCCGGCCCTGGAGAGAGTACTCGGCTACCACGTCTGGTACTTTCCGGAAAACACCACCAACCTCACGGAGACCATGAACACCACCCGCCAGCCGCTGGAGCTGACGCTGGGCGCCGAGGCCTACCGGGTGTCGGTGGTGGCCTATAACTCGCTGGGCCAGGGTCCGGCCGCCGCCCTGCGCATCCCGGCCGCCACCGAGGAGGGTGAGTCCCACGTCACCTCCTGCCGAGATGCCGCCGTCCAGGGGGCCAGGGCGCCACGGTGGCTGCCTCTCAGTGAGGGTGACAGCCGAGGAGAGGCCGCGAGGTTCTGGTGGGAGGGGCGGCATCTGCTGACCAATGAGCCCCTGGAGGTTGGTCCTTCGGGCGCAGCCTGTGATGAGTCAGACTCATCAATCGCGTGACGCAGAGAGGCCTGGCCGCACGTTCCACGTGCAGCTTGTTCTGTCCAAGGTGTGGGCGCTGGCCGAGCCTGCACGCGGGCACAGTGCCACAGCCACACGTGTGCTCCGTGCCTGGGCTCTCCCGAGGCCCCCGCGTCGTGGGCACTGACCTCGTGCGCGCCCGCCCGCTGCTCGCTCCCATTCCCCTTCGCCTCCACTGATGACCCCGCGGGCACCTGGGCCTCCCCGTGGAGGTGGCGGCTGTGAGCCAGGGGCAGGGGAGGAGCCCCGGATTCGGGGTGGACTCTGGCTCAAGCTCCTGCCCCGCCCGCCTCGTCCAGGCTCCATGTCCTCAGGGGCTCCTTCTGGCCGCAGGCTGGCAGTCACTGTGACTTGAGGGCACCTGCAAAGGTGAGTCCTCGAGTCTCAGTGCCGCAGCGAGAACACCTTCTGGGAGAAAAGGGAAGATCAGAGGGCACTCGATCAGCGAAGGTGGGCGGGGAAGGGACCATAAGGGGGTGAGGGCACCGCCACGGGGGTGCCAGGGGAGGCCCTGAGCCCTGGCTGCTCCCCGGCTCGGGTGTGAGCGGCGCCGAGGCAGCGGGCGTGTGTGGCGGCGGCGGGCGTGTGCGGCGGCAGCTGCGGGAACGCATTCAGAGGCTGGTCTGCCCCTCTGCCCGCAGCGTTCCCGGGCGTCAAGGCCGTGCAGGCCCACCTCTCGCAGGACCAGCTGGTGGTGGCGTGGCAGAACTCCACTCCGCACGTGGACTCATGGAGGGTGGAGTGGTCCCCCGATCTGGACTCCGAGCCCCCCACCGTGCGCTGGGAGGCGGTGACCGGGGCCAGGAACTGGACGATCCGGAGAGGTAGCCACGCCCCCTGAGGAGATGTGCTCCTTCTCACTGTCTCCACGTCCTTCGAGGAGGCGCAGGCGGGAACGTGATGCCAGCACTTGGCGGGCTGGGCGCGCACTTCTCGGCTTTCCCAGCGCGGCTGGACGGGCACATCAGATAGCCTTCCCAGACCCCCCGACCATGTGGGTGGCCCCAGCGTTGGTCCATCTGTCCGACCGGCCCCTTCGGTCTGGCCCCTGTTTCAGAGCCGGCCCCTCCCCAGGGGCTTGGTGCCGGGAATGCCTTCCCTTCAGGGAGGCCCCTGATCCGTGTGGGACTGAGTGAGGTCGTAGCCGCCCACCAGCCGAACTTCTCCTGCTTACCGTCCTGCAGGGGAGACCTCACCGCAGGGACGCAGGCCGAGAACCGGGCCCAGGGCGTCCGCCAGCACAGGATGTGCAGGACAGCACCTGCGCCACAGCTGGGCCCGGTGGAGAAGGGTCTGTCTCACTTCTCCTTCCGGGGGGCCATCCTTTCGTCAGAGGGTGCAGCTTTCGTTCTAAGAATTAATTTAAAAATGTTAGGACAGGAATAGATGCTGGACCCTCTGACCTGACTTCCCCATTTTCCAGTGGGCATCAGAGGAATAGGAGAGCTTGTGCAAGTCTCTCAGGCTAGCATTTCCTATCTGCCACACCCTGCGTGTAATGCTTGCTTTCTCTCTTACAGATGAATTAGACCCTCTCCAGTGCTATAACATCTCCGTGTATCCAATGTGGCAAGACCGTGTGGGCAAGCCGTGTTCTGTCCAGGCCTACGCCAAGGAAGGCGGTGTGTGGGGGTGGGCCCTGGGGCTGGGGGAACTGGGGCCTGTCCAGTCACAGCCGATTTCAGAGCAGGAGGGAGAGGGAGAGAGAAACATCAATGATGAGAGAGAATCACTGATCAGCTGCCTCCTGCACGTCCCCTCTGGGGTTTGAGTCCGCAACCTAGGCGTGTGTCCTGACCGGGAATCGAACCGTGACCTCCTAGCCCACGGGGAGGGCGCTGGGGGCTGGTTGGGTGCTCACAGTCTCTCCCCTTCTCATCAAGCCCCGTCAGTAGGTCCCGTGACCAAGGTGGAGGGCATCGGCGTGAACACTGTCACCATCAGGTGGGAAGAGATCCCCAAACATCTGAGAAACGGCTTCATCCGCAACTACACCATCTTCTACCAGCCCTCGAGCGGGGAGGAGTTCGGTGAGCGGCTTCCAGCACGTGAAAACCCCAGGACCCACGGGAGGGGCTGCCACCTCTCTGCGTCCCTCGGCTCCCCTGGCCCCTCCGCAGATGGGGGCGGGTGCACCCCCGATTGAGGTTTTGGAATCAGATGAGAGGGGAGTGTCAGTCCCTGCAAGTCTGTAGGACCCGGGGGTTAATCCGATGTGCTGGTTGGGCTCGGACGGTGCGCCTCCTGGCAGCTCCTGGCTGTATTCCCGCCGGGCTTGCCAGTGCAGCGCGGGCAGACCCGGGCGCTGGCACTCAGCTCGGAGACGGCTCCTTGGCGCCACGCCTCCTGTCCCTGCTGAGTCACCTTTTCTGGGATCCACACTCTCTGCCGACACCTGCCTTCTGGGCGAGGCTGAGAGTCCTGTCGAGGCTGATTTTTGTTGTGATAAACGCACCACCTCACCGTTTGGAAGT
The DNA here is from genome assembly GCF_014108235.1 of Myotis myotis. Classification (NCBI taxonomy): domain Eukaryota; kingdom Metazoa; phylum Chordata; class Mammalia; order Chiroptera; family Vespertilionidae; genus Myotis; species Myotis myotis. Next base: position 871,265 of record NW_023416357.1, on the reverse strand, counting down.
GCACGACCACGGGCGTTGGGCAATCCGCGTGTCCTGCCCCTGTCTGCCCCTGCGCCGAAATGTGTCCGTCAATCAGTCCCTTCCTGCCGCCTCTTCCCGCGTCCCGACACCCACAGCACCGCCTGTCCTGTGCACGCACCTCGCTGATCCCATAGACGTGGAGTCAGCCTGCGTGCCTGCTGGGCCTCACTCCTTCCACTCACAGTCGTGTCTCCAGTTTGCCCGGGTGGGCGGGTGGGCGAGTCCTCGGCCTTATCGCCGAGTGGTACTCTGGTGTGGACAGCCCACGCTTTGTTTATCCTTCGTGGGTGGCATTGGGCCGTTTCCGCCTCGGCCACAGTGATGGGTGCTGCTGTGAACATGCCTGATGGGGTCTTGGCAGGAACGTCTGTGTGCAAATGTCTGTGTGAGTCCCTGCTTTGAACTCTCTGGGACAGAGGCCTGGGAGAGGGCTCCTGGGCCGTGCGATGCTTCTAGCTTAGCTTCTCACAGAACCAGACTTGGCGCCGCGGCCTCACATGCGCAGCGGCCAATGAGGACTCCAGTCTCCACCCCTTACCCACCCTGGCTATTGGCTGCTTAGAAACCATCATGGCTGTCCTGGCAGTACAGGTGCTGCCTTGAGGTGGCTTTGATGGGCATTGGTTGGCACTTTCTTCGGAACTAACCGTGCTGAGCATCGTGGCATGTGCTTGTTGGCCGTTGGTGTGCCTTCTCTGGAGAAAGTCTCTCCTGGCCCATTTCTCAGTTGTCTTTCAGTTATTGAGTGGTAAGAGCTTTTAAAATGTACTCTGGATACAAGTTCCTAATCAGATACCTGATTCACCAATATGTTTCCCGTTCTGTGGGTTGCCTTTTCACTCTGATAGTGTCATTTGATGCACAGAAGCTTTTAATTTTGATGAAGTCCAGCTGAGTCTGTTTTCTTCTGTTGCCTGTGTGTTTGGTGTCAGACTGATTCTTCCCAGCTTGCCTGCTGGAGTCCTGTAGTTTGGGTTCCTATACTGGGCCCTCGGTCACCTTGATAAGCTCGTCTTGAGGAAACGCAGGTTAGGGTGTGAGCTGCCCAGCCTGGTTCTTACTCAGTCGGACCTGCTGTGTGTTTCCTTCAGCCAAGACGGTCGGCGCCAGCACCCTGCAGTGTGGCCTGGAGTCCTTGACGCGCAGGACCTCTTACTACGTCTGGGTCATGGCCAGCACCAGCGCCGGCGGGTTCAACGGCACCACGATCAACTTCAAGACGCTGTCCATCAGTGAGTAGCCCTCCCGCCCCGCGCGTCCCCGCCTTTCTCTCCGGCCGTGGGAGGTGGCCTTGCCCAGGCAGGGTGCCCCTGGGAGGGTGGCCCGCAGGGTGAAGAGCCACCTGCTGGGGTGGGCACAGGGGCACCTGGAGGGCCCTGGGCGAGGAGAGGAGGGAGGGCAGGGATACCGAGCTGAATTCAGAGAGACTGGCCATTGGCTCCTTCCTCGCGGGCGGCCCCAAAGCACCTTGAGGAGGAGGTTCAAGCTCATGCCAATTTCACTCTCAGCCCCGAACCAGCTGTCACTCAAGACCGTCCCCTCGTGTCAGAGGTTACTGGGTGGTGGGGCTCAGAGGGGGGTCTTGGTGGAACGAGCACCATTGGAACACAGGCAGGGACTTACCCTCAGCATTTTGGAGCTTTTTAAGCAAAAAAGTACATCCTATGTTCTACTTCCCAGCATTTACATTAGAAACAGGAAGCAAGAAACTCTAATCGATACGGCAACAGTATCAAATGCATTGTAGTGTCACAAGATGGTTGTGAGGAACGGTCACGAGAGACAGAAGATGGGACGAGGAGGGAGGTGAGGGAAGAGGAGGGGGTGGGAGAAGTGGAAAGCCGTTCGTGTTCCCACCTCCCGGGGCCGAGAGCTGAGATGGAAGGAGGTAGTGACACGGTGCAAAGGAAGGAAGTTGCTGTCGCAGCTGATGGAGCTGCTGTCAGGGGCTCAAAAGCCTCTTGCTCGTCGCCTTTTCAAAAGTCTGGGAGCAGCTTACGTTCTGGAAGGTGTGGGTGTAGAATGTGTCTTTGCTGAGGAAACATGTTCTGCTCATGGACTAACGCTGCCTTTTTGGAGTTCTTCCTCAAATTGCTCTTTGCATCTTTTAAAGTCGTGTTGTGTGTTCACGCCGCGGGGCTCAGGCTGTGTTAGCTGATGGCGTTGTCTCCAGGGTCACACGGGGCAGGAGCCGGCCTCGGCCTGGGCGCTTCTGGGGCTTGGTCTGCAGAGGACGGGGCGCTCGGCTCTGTCCCCGAGCCCCAGACGAGTCCCACAGGGCAGCCAGAGTGCAGACCTCAGGCCCTGCCTGCTGCCCACCAGCAGCTTCTGTTGTTTTCAATGAAACCCAGACTCCTGCCCTGGCTGTCGCCACACCTGCCCACCCCACCCTCCGCTTCCTGTGGCTGCTTCCAGGCATCTGCACCACCCGCTGGACGCCTTCCCACGTCTTGGTCTTTCGGGGGCTCCTTCTCCCCACCAGCAGGAGCCCACGCTCGCCTCCCGCCTCTCCCTCTCGGAGGAGTCGGTGTGACGGTCTGAGTCTCCCGGGACGTGCCCGCGAGCGGGGCCGTGGGTTCTTGCTTGTTGCGTTGGTTTTCTTACCCGAACCGTGTTTGCTCCACAAGCAGCCACTCGGAAGGAAGCAGGAGGCTGGGCCTGACCACAGTGCCCGTCCACACCGCTCAGGGGGGGAGAGCAGGGAGGGGGCGACGGCGCTGACTCTGTCCTTCCCCAGGTGTCCTGGAGACCTGCCTCGCGGCGGCGCTGGGCGGGGGCGGGCTGCTCATCCTCAGCGTCCTGGCTGCAGCCTGTGGCCTCCGGAAGCCCAAGTGAGTGTGGGAGCCAGGCTGCTGGCGGGGCGCCTGGTGGGGAGGGCACGCCACCTCGAGGCGGCGCCACTCGTTCCCCGGGCACACGTCCATGGCGTCCCTCACGTCCACGTCCCGGGCTCAGCAGAGCTCTGACCCCACAAGAGGACTGTCCCCCCCTGCCCCATGCACCTGCCCAGGCCCTTCTGAGGCCGACCCCGTGTGAGCAGCCGCGGGCCTCGTCTGACAAGGCCACAGCTTGTCTCCCAGGCAGAGCCAGGAGCGGTGACCCCGGACCCGTGGAGTTCGGGCGCTGGCCAGCCAAGTGCTGGGCACAGAGGGCTCCTGGCTGGCGGGGCGGAGCCAAGGGCTGGCGGTGGGGGCGGGGGGGGGCGGGGGGGGGGGGCGGCTGGCCACCACCGGGGAAGGAAGCTGTCTTCAGGGTGCGGTGCTGCCGGGCCCCAGAGAGCCTCCTGCCATCAGGGAGCTCAGGGCTCCTTCCCCAGAGGCCTCCCATCTCCCCGAGCAGCTGGCAGTCATGGTCCTGCCCTCGTCAGCCAAGCCCCGGCAGGTTGTAGCCAGGGCTCCAGGGCAGGCTCGTGTTGGACAAGTCCCTGGGCCTTAGCACTGCTCTCCCCCGATCACCCTCAGAAGAAGGCCTTGGGGGGCTGTGGGGGCTGGGACGGGGGGGGGGAATTCGCTGTGAGGGGCAGGTCTCTTCCCCCAGGTCCCCGTGTGACTTGCATTTCACCCCGACACTGCTTCGCTTCCCCTGTCTGAGCCAAGCGAGCCGGGCTGCCCTTCTGTCCCAGGGGCCAGCGGCTCCCGAGCAAAGCCCTGGCCCAGCCCCGCCCTCCGTGCATGGACTCACCCTGTGTGAGCACCTCCTCTTCTCGGCAGGTTCAAACGCCTGTGTTGGCCGGACGTCCCCAACCCTGCGGAGAGCAGCCTGGCCGCGTGGCGAGGCGGGGACCTCAAGGTGAGCACGTGTCTGACCGGCAGCCACTGCTGGGCCGGCAGTGGGCACAGGGGCTGGGCTGGCGGAGCTTCCTGTGGGTTCCTGGGCTGGGAAAGTGTCCTCAAACTTTAAGGCAGGGGGTGCCTAGCGAGTGGCTCACACGTAGAAACCTCCTTTCTCATACGTTTTAAACTGAAAACGGTTCTGCAAATGTTAAGGCTGAATTCCTTAAGTAAAAATAAGCCCAATCAGATATAACCTTCAAATCCTTACCATCGAAACCTTGTTTCCGGCAGTTCTTGGTGCAGGAGGTTTAATATTAGCCTCTGCTTCAACTCGGAAGTCTCAGTTGAGCATGGCATTTAACTGCGGACATTGCAGAAATCACTTTTACTGAGTTATTTTAGTTATTGTTTTGATTTCTGTCTTCTCCCTCCTTTAGCATGACCTTTTTGTTTTCCTACTTATTAAAAGTCCCCGGGACAGTAAGTGAGTTCACAGGCGATGCTGCCCGGCACCTAAATGCTTCCTGAAGGATCTGTAGGTCTGGCCTCCATGGCAGCACTTACCTGTCTCTCGCTGCCTGGCAGGTGCCGGACTGGGGGCTGGGGGCTGGGCCTGGGGCAGGGGCGGGGCCTGGCCATGCACAGATGACGGGATGACATTGTCCTGCCAGGGGCCACCTTGAGTTTCGGGTGACGTGGGACAAGCCGTTGACTTTGTGATCATGGTTTTCCATATGAAAGCGTTCGGTCATGCTCTCCTCTGAGCTGGGTGTGCAGAGGATTGTGGGAAATAGCCTCGAAGTGTCTAGAACGGGGTGGGCAAACTTTTTGACTCGAGGGCCACAATGGGTTCTTAAACTGGACCGGAGGGCCGGAGCAAAAGCATGGATGGAGTGTTTGTGTGAACTAATATAAATTCAAAGTAAACATCATTACATAAAAGGGTACGGTCTTTTTTTTTTTTTTTAGTTTTATTCATTTCAAACGGGCCGGATCCAGCCCGAGGGCCGTAGTTTGCCCACGGCTGGTCTAGGGACAAGGTGTTGGAAGGCATTGTGTTCCTTCTCAGGAAAGGGGCCAAGCTGTTATGGATGGGCACACGGGCGTGAGGGGCCTCCACGCTGGTCTCTGGGGGGAGCGTGGGGCTTGGGCATGGGGTGTCCCGAGCCCAGTGAGCCTTGGGTTACTCCTCTTTAGCCCCCAAATGACCCCTGGGGGTGCCCCTTCTCTTTTCCAGGATAAGCTGCACCTGAGGGAGGTTGATGATGCCGTGAGCACAGAGGACAGGATTCTCAAGCCCGGGGCTGCCCCCAGCGACCTCATTGACAAGTTGGCGGTGAACTTCGAGAATTTCCTGGAAGAGGTTTCCGCAGAGGAGGCGGAAAAGGGCCAGGAAAACATCCTGGGAGGGGACAAGAATGAGTACGTGATCTCCCCTTTCAGGCCTTACTGTCTCCTGGAGCCACTCACTGCAGCCGAGGCCCCACCCACTGCAGCCGAGGCCCCTCCCACTGCAGCTGGGGGCCCGCCCATGGCAGCTGAAGTCCCTCCCACTGTAGCTGAGGTCCTGCCCATGGCAGCCAAGGCTCCTCCCACCTCATCCAAGGCTCCGCCCACTGCAGCCGAGGCTCTACCCACTGCTGCCGAGGCCCCACCCACTGCAGCTGAGGCCCCTCCCGCTGCAGCTGGGGGCCCGCCCACTTCAGCTGAAGTCCCTCCCACTGTAGCTGAGGCCCCGCCCACAGCATCCAAGGCTTCTCCCACTGCAGCCAAGGCTCCGCCCACTTCATCCAAGGCTCCGCCCACTGTGGCCGAGGTTCCGCCCAGAGAGCCCCAGTGCCTGTGCTCTGGCAGCTGGGAGGGCACCTGCCCAGAAGCTGAGGAGCGACTTCTCCCTTCTGCCCAGGGCCCAGGGCCCGCCTGCGCCTGCGAGGAGGGGGCGCTCAACCCGTATCTGAAGAACTCGGTGACCACCAGGGAGTTTCTCGTGTCTGAGGAGCTTCCAGACCAAACCAAGACCGCCATCTAGAGGCCACACCGGCGTCCCTCTGCGCCGGGCGACCTGCAGGGCGGCATCCCAGCTGCATCTTCACATCCATCCGCTCAGGTCTCGCCTGCCTCTGAGCGCGAGCCGCGCAGAGGGACCCCCAGAGGGAGGAGGGGTGCGGAAGCCCAGCATTTGTCCAGGAAAAGCCCTGTCGTTCCTTTTGCTCCGATAAGCTCCTGCGGAGGCCGGCACAGCCTGGCTGGGGGACGGGGGCCCAGTGGCCGGTCAGGGTCACGGCCTGGCGGCCACTCCTCACAGCCCAGGCACATTTTCCCGTGGCCAGGGCAGTGGTCTCGGTGGCTCCTGGGGAGGGTGATGGAGGGAGCGTCTCCCATCACCGCAGCCTCCCCGGGCCCCGGCCGCCCCCCTGAGTCCTCACTGATGTCTGTCCCTCCTCGCCACCCCTTACGTCTCCAGGTCCGCAGCAGCACCCCCACAGCCCCTCCGCCGGCCCACAGACCCGGCGCTGCCAGGTCACAGGCGATTCCTGGGCACGGGCTCCTGGCGTGGCCAGCAGGTCTGCCCCGTCTCCAGGCCACTGCCCAGCGCAGACCTCGTTCCCAGGGGCCCCTCTGCCCCCCGTCTTGCCCGAAACCCGGGGTAGAAAGACACCCCCATTTCAGGGGCTTTGCATTGAACCTCAGCTGACTCAGTGCCGGGCAGGCTGGTGGACACACCCTCAGAGCCTCTGCCCAGGACAGCTGCTGCCTCCACAGCAGGCCCTGCCTGTGCCCATGGAGCCCGGAGCTCGGACCCCTGGCAGTCAGGGCCCCCAGAGCCTCTGTGCGGACGGCAGGGGTCAGCTGCCCTGACCGGGGACTGGGGTTGGCGCTGGGCTGCAAGGACGCCAGATGCGGCTGCCGTGTGGCCGGAGGCTGGTGGCATGTTCTCCCGGGAGGGGCAGTCCCGGGGGGGGCTCTCGGCCACCCGCTCAGCTGTGCAGACACATGACTCAACGTTCCTGTCACTGGAACCGGTTCCTGGCCCAAGGCCCTGGCACTGGCAGTGATGTGGCCCCGGTGGGATTCCCAGTGCTCACGTCTGTGACTCGGGCCGTGTGTTTGGGGCCGATTCTGAGGGGTCAGTGGAGAGGCTGGAGTGTGTCCCAGGGCGTGTCTGCCCAGGGCTGGTGTCGGCTGTGCCTGGGGCCCCGCCTGCCCTGGGAGTCACCGGCCACTCTCTGCAGCCAGTGGCTGTGCCCTGGCTGTGGGCACAGACCAGAGGGGCTGCTGTCCCAACGCACGCTCCATTCCCCGCTAGCGTCTGCAGCGCCCGCAGTCTCCTCCTCCCGGCTCCCAGGACAGAGCGCTGGTCAGCAGGGAGGGGCCAGCAGGCACTGGGATCCCCCACAGCTCTGGGGCCAGAAAGGGACCAAGCAGAGGGTACCCCAACTCTGGGCTGAGGTGGGCTCTCCCCTGACCCCCACCCCCACAGTGTGACTAGGGCACTTCTGCGAGCCCCCTGCCCCCCAGAGTTCCAGGTGCCCTTTGTATCCCGCCGTTGGATTGTGACTTTTTGGGGGGTCCAGCCTGGTGCCCACGCTGGGGGCCGCCTCACACTGTGTGCGGGGTGGGGGCTGGGAGGGCGCGCCTGGAGGGAAGGGAGAGGGGTACTTGGAAGGGGTCCTCTCACCTTGTCCGTCTACCCATGAGGCTCTCAGAGCTAAAATCCAAGAAGTTGATGGCTGGGCAGAGAGAGGGGTGCAGGGCCTGTGAGTGGGCGTCAGGGGTGGAGCGGTTGCCTCTGCTGCTCCCCCATCTGCTACACCCTCTGCCTGGCCCTCCCGGCCCCTCTCTCCCTCCCCACCCGGCTTTGCTGCTGTCCCAGCGGCTTCTTTGTGACGCTTCCTTTTCTTTCCTTCCTTCCCTTCCTCTTCCCGTCGGCTCCCTCCAGCTCTTCCAGTCACTCGGCCGCCTGGGGGCTGGGAAGTGGGCGTTTGGTTCTGGGAGGTTGGCCAGGCAGCTTCCTGGTCAGCGTGACCACCAGTCAGAGGGCGGTTTTCCCAGGAACCTCAGGGCCTCGCCCGCGGCTGCGCCTCACTGTTGGGAGCCGAGTCCCAGGACACAGGCCGCTATAACCTTCCTGCCCTGGACGGGATCACAGACTGTCCCGTTCCCACGCCAGGCGGCCTCTGTGGAGATAGCCATTCGCACGTCTCTGCTCCCATCGAGACACGGTCCTGTGGACAGTGGGAGCCCTGCGGACAGTGGGAGCCCTGCGGACAGTGGGCCCTGCGGACAGTGGGCCCTGCGGACAGGGGGGCCCTGCGGACAGTGGGAGCCCTGCGGACAGTGGGCCCTGCGGACAGTGGGTCCTGCGGACAGGGGGGCCCTGCGGACAGTGGGAGCCCTGCGGACAGTGGGCCCTGCGGACAGTGGGGCCCGCGGACAGTGGGCCCGCAGACAGTGGGCCCTGCGGACAGTGGGGCCCGCGGACAGTGGGCCCGCGGACAGTGGGCCCTGCGGACAGTGGGGCCCTGCGGACAGTGGGCCCTGCGGACAGTGGGCCCTGCGGACAGTGGGGCCCTGCGGACAGTGGGCCCTGCGGACAGGGGGGCCCTGCGGACAGTGGGCCCTGCGGACAGTGGGCCCGCGGACAGTGGGCCCTGCGGACAGGGGGGCCCTGCGGACAGTGGGGCCCTGCGGACAGTGGGCCCTGCGGACAGTGGGCCCTGCGGACAGTGGGGCCCTGCGGACAGTGGGCCCTGCGGACAGGGGGGCCCTGCGGACAGTGGGCCCTGCGGACAGTGGGGCCCGCGGACAGTGGGCCCTGCGGACAGTGGGCCCTGCGGACAGTGGGGCCCGCGGACAGTGGGCCCTGCGGACAGGGGGGCCCTGCGGGCCTGGGGAGAGGTGCGTGTTCCATTCACCACCAGCGGTTCTCTGTGTCCGTGCCTCCCCACGGCCTGTATCTAGGGTCCTGCTCAGGTAGCCACTCACTGCACCCACCTTGCTGGGAGCCCCTGTAGCTCTGACTCTCGGGGTCACCTTGTGAGCCGCCATGTATCATAATAAACTCAGAAATGTGCGCTCGTCTGTCTCAAACAGGAAAACAGATTTCTGGGAGCAAGAACTCCGAGGCCCTGGGGGCTCCGGGCTCCGTGGTTGGGCCGCCGTTAAAGGGGTTTGTGGCCTGTAAAGTAGCAGCGTCTCGTGGTGCGTGGGGTTCATTGTTTTGTGGAAACGTCCGTAGCGACGGGGCTAGTTGTAAGGAGTGTGTGGTCTGTGCGAGGGGTGGGAGGACGGGGGACGAAGGTCGCTGGTCCTTGCTCCGCCGCTCGGCTGGGCCGGGTCAGGGGCGTTTCTCAGAAGCTCGGCAGCCCCATGCGTTCAGGCGTCCTGTCTGTGTGCGGGCCGGGGGGCCAGGGGCCAGAGGTCAGCGACCGCCTTTCGGGGTGGATGTGTGTCCTGTCCTCCCTGCGACTGAGGTGCAGGGCGGAGCCCGAGGCCACCAGGAGGGAGGCCTGTAGGAGGCGCTCATGGAGGCGCTTGGGTGTGACCCCCCAGCCCCCCAGGAAAGCCGCGCTCCCCCTTCTGCTGACGCTATGCCTCGGCCTCTGCGGGACAGGTTCCTGCTCAGACGCCGGAAAGGAGCTCCGGATGCAATGTGCGGCGTTGTTAGAGCTGGGGGTCTCCTGCTCCAGGGGACCAGGGCCAGACCAGCCTTCCCCCCAGGACCCGCTCCCCGCTCCCGCCACCCTCCCTGCCCTGCTGTCGCCCCTCAGGCCTGGTCACTCTGGGCGCTCCCGGTCCTCAGCTCTCCCCTCTCCCCGCCATGTCCCCACCAGCCCGTGGCCCACGGGCAGCTCTCCAGGAGAACTTTCTAGAAGTGGAGAAAGGCCACGGGGGACGGGGCAGGGACACCCGACACCAGCCCTGTCCCCTCCGCTCTGGGGCTAAGCTCCTCCCGAGGCCCCACCCAGACCTCGCTGGGCGTCTTGAACCTGCTCTGGAGCCGCTGCATTTGGGTGTTTCTGGGTCTCTGGCCCGTGGACCCGCCTTGTCTGCCACTGAGTCCAGGGTGCAGAGAGGAGCCGAGACGGTGGAGGCCAATGTCACCGCTGCCCGGGCGGAGGCCACGTGGGGACAGGCCCCTTCCTGTGGGCCATCGTCCTGAGTGGCCGGCTCCAGACACAAGACGCTGAGAGCGAGCCTAGAGGTGCCCACTGGCCCCCAAAACCCAAAGCAAAGCCCTGGGGGGAGGGGGCCGACCTGACCTGGTGTTAAACCCCAGGGCTTCTCTGCCCTGAGCCCTTCTCCACAGGAAGCAGCCTCGGGGAGGAAGCGTGGCTGCCTTTCCCAATCGATCCATCAATCCATCGATCATAGACTCAGTTGAGGGAGGGAGGCCGCCCTTGGGGTCGGGGCTTCCGCCAGCCGGGGGCCTCCAGGACACGGCAGGGTTCCAGGGAGAGGAGGCCGCTGTCCAGGCTGCCCCACCCCCACGGGAAACTCCCGAAGCTGACGGTGCCCGACGCCTCCTCCTGGACGGTTTCCAGTAACAGTTCACACTTGAACCAAAGGGAGAATGGACGCTCATCCGAAGGCGCATCTCCTGAACCCAAAGAAATAGTTCCATGCTGTTCTCTCTCTCCCCCAGAACCCAGTCCCCTTGGTACACCCACCCGCCACCAAAACCAACAATAAACAGACCACCAACAACCCACCCAAACGAAAACCGCTCAAAAGAGCAACCCCCACACAGCAACACAATGAAAGCCCAAATGAAACCCCAAAGCTGCTGATGTCCACGGCGTCCTGGAGTCCCCGCCGCCCCTGGGCCCCCTGCCCTCGGGCCAGAGTGTAGGAGCCTCTGCTGAGTGTCCCAGCTGAAGAGCCCTTGGGCTTTTAACTGGGAGCAGCTGTGGAGGGTGAGGGTGAGGGTGAGGGTTAGGGTTAGGACTAGGGTTAGGGTTAGGGTTAGGATTAGGGTTAGGGTTAGGGTTAGCGTTAGGGTTAGGGCTAGGGCTAGGGTTAGGGCTAGGGCTAGGGTTAGGGTTAGGGTTAGGATTAGGGCTTAGGGTTAGGGTTAGGGTTAGGGTTAGGGTTAGGGTTAGGATTAGGGCTTAGGGTTAGGGTTAGGATTAGGGGTTAGGGTTAGGGCTAGGGCTAGGGTTAGGGTTAGGGCTAGGGTTAGGGTTAGGGTTAGGGCTAGGGCTAGGGTTAGGGTTAGGGTTAGGATTAGGGCTTAGGGTTAGGGTTAGGGTTAGGGCTTGGGCTAGGATTAGGGTTAGGGTTAGGGTTAGGGCTAGGGCTAGGGTTAGGGTTAGGGTTAGGGGTTAGGGTTAGGGCTAGGATTAGGGCTTAGGGTTAGGGCTAGGGCTTAGGGTTAGGGTTACGATTAGGGCTTAGGGTTAGGGTTAGGATTAGGGGTTAGGGTTAGGGCTAGGGCTAGGGTTAGGGTTAGGGCTAGGGTTAGGGTTAGGGCTTGGGCTAGGGTTAGGGTTAGGGTTAGGGTTAGGGCTAGGGCTAGGGTTAGGGTTAGGGTTAGGGCTTAGGGTTAGGTTTAGGATTAGGGGTTAGGGTTAGGGTTAGGGCTAGGGCTAGGGTTAGGGTTAGGGTTAGGATTAGGGCTTAGGGTTAGGGTTAGGGTTAGGGCTTGGGCTAGGATTAGGGTTAGGGTTAGGGTTAGGGCTAGGGCTAGGGTTAGGGTTAGGGTTAGGGTTAGGGTTAGGGTTAGGGGTTAGGGTTAGGGCTAGGGCTAGGGCTAGGGCTATGTTTGGTTTAGGGTTTGTACTAGGATTAGTGTTAGGGTAGGATTAGGTTTGGGACTAGTTTTAGGATTATTGTAGATTTCGGTTTAGGATCCACTTTTGGATTATGGTTAGGGTTAGATTTAGGGTTTGTTTTCCTGTGTTGTAGGTCTGGGCGTATCATTCCCTTCTTTTGATTGATGCAAGGTACATCATCTGGGAGTTGATGGAGTAGGAACCCTGATCTGGTATTTGTTTACCACATGCCCCAGGTGGTTCCATTTCTCTGAGCCTGTGAGTCTATGTTATTCTGATATTTACCTCATAAAATTCTTTTAGGTTTTAATGACCGGAAATAAGTGTCTGGTAGGTGGTATGTATACGTTCAGTCCACACCGGCAGCAGCATTTGGCCCCTGTGGGTCCTGAGCTTGCAGGGGACCACCCTCCCCTGCACCGGGGTGTGTCCATCTGCAGTTCTAGCCGTGGTGTCTGGTTCCCCAGGCTCCTTGCCTGTCTCCTGTTAGTAAGGGATTAAAACAGGCAGAACCCACACTGACTGTGACTACAGCCAAGTGCCTGCCCCGTCACTCTTTCCACGCTTGTGCAAAACTGTTTTCTGTTGTCAGAATCTCTGTGCCTTTGAGTTCCTTTTCACTTTAAATACAGGAAACCCTCAATTTTGCGGACCTTGGTTTCACAGACTGATTTAATGGACTTTGGATTTAAAAGACCTAATTCCTGGTCCTTATGTCATATATGAAAATTAACACCCTGGTAATTTTAAAATGCTTTTAACCAAGATTTGCTTATAATTAATAGGGTTTTGTTTTGTTACTAATTTACTGTTGTTTTTAACAAATTTTAGCCAATACGCCATATGTTGGTAAAAGTACTGTAGTAATTTTGCTGACATTATATATCTAAAACTACTCAAATCCCCGAGTCACTGCTCTGAAACATGTTCTGCGAACGGTTAGCAGGTGATCGTGCCGTAGCACGTGCGCCAAGTGCATCCTGGCCTCGCGCATCTGCTCACACCCAGGGAGGGGATGCCCACATTCCGCAGACCCGTCCGGTAGAAACGTAAAATCACAGTGTGACAGAAAGCTCTCCTGTGACATTTAGCTTTCTAAACATACGTAATTTTAATCATGCAAACGTGTCTACATGAAAACAGGTAAACGAACTTGTCAATTTTTTAGCGTAAGCATGCGGAAAACCTGCTTGAGGATGGAACGGCCCTTCGGCTTTAGTGGACGCCCCCTCACCCGAGGCCGCCATGTGGAGGCTGCTGGGTTCCCCCTTCGCCGGCCCCTCCCGGAGGCCCACAGAACCAGCTCCAGAGCTTCCGGCCGATGCCCGTGACAGCCGCGCTGGGCCCCACGCGGGAGGGTGCGGGCCCAGCAGGACCGTGGCCTGAGGCCAGCGAGGCCCACCCGTGTTTGCTCCTGGTGGCGGCATGGCTTTAAGGCTGTCCCACCCTGGCTGAGGGGCAGGTGGCGGGAACTGGGGTTTTCCGCCCACTCTGTGGAGGGCTCCCCTAACTCACCATGTTATCCCCGTGCGTCCCAAGTCATAAACCACATACACCCAAACCCTGTAAGTGGGGTAATTCGCCCTAAAGTTGAAACATAAGACAATTCCAGGCAGTTTTCTGATGGGAAATGACAGCCGTAGTCGGAGGAATAGATGGGAAAGAGGGTTTGACTCTCCAGGTTCCTACACGAAGCTAAGCCTCGTCTGTAAAACCGTTAGTGGGAGGAAGTCACTCCCACCTGAGAAGGGACGTGCTGGGCTGTGGGCCATGGGCTATGGACCGTGAGCCGTGGACCGTGGGCCGTGAGCCATGAGCCGTGAGCCGTGGGTTGTGCTGGGCCGTGGGCTATGGACCGTGAGCCGTGGGTTGTGCTGGGCCGTGAGCTGTGGGCCGTGAGCTGTGGGTTGTGCTGGGCTGTGAGCCGAGAGCTGTGCTGGGCTGTGAGCTATGGGCCGTGGGCCATGAGCCGTGAGCCGTGCTGGGCCGAGAGCCGTGGGCCGTGAGCCGTGGGCCGTGGCGCACAGGCAGCTTCTCGGGAGACGTGCCTTTCCAAGGTGTCCCTGGCCACCAAGAGCCAAGCGCCGGGAGCGGCTGCCACCCACTCGGTGAGCCCCACGTTCTCCCCGCCTCCTGCCCCGCTTCTGGTGACTAATGAGCCACAGCTCGGGCTTGAAGGTGGGTGACAGCAGCCTGCGGGCCGGGCTGTCGATGTTGAAAGCGTGGAGGGATGATCTGTGTGAGAAAGAAAAGCTGGGCCGAGCTGACGCCGCTCCCCCCCCGGGCTGCGGAGGCTGCGTGGCAGGAGCTCTGCGGTCACTTTGGGCTCAGGGTCCGTAACAGAAATGGGGGTGAGACAAGGAGGAGCCCAGGGAGCCACAGTGGACACGGGGCTGAAACGCAGGAGCCCCCGTCCCGCCCCGATGTCACGTGTGTGACCTTCAGGCCGTGTGAGGAGACCTGGTCCGGATGGGGGTTCCCTGTGGACACGGCACATTCTGGGTGGAACCACAGTGTGAGGACGAGCAGCGTGGACGGCCCAGTCCCTCCAGGTGGGGTGGCTGAGGCTCCCCACTGGGCAGCTTGGAGGCAGCAGGGCACAGACTGGCCACAAGGTGGCGCTGCACCTCCATTCTCAACAGGGTCCGCCAATGGGGTAAGAAAACACTCCCTGGGCGTGGGCCTGCGTCTCCGAGTCCTGTACCGGCCCCGGAGGCCACGCAGCCCACCCCCGCCGAGTCCCCCCCGTCAGCTGAACGGGCATCGAACAAGCACAGGCCCTCCACGGAGGCCCAGCCCGGGCGGCGGGACCCCAGCCACGGGCCCGACATCCAGCGGCAGTGACCACACAGAGTGAACAGGTTTACTGCCTACGTGGGAGGTTACAGGTGATACGCGAGTACACTTAGGATACATGTCGTTACGTCAACATAAACAGCTGGCTACAATGAGCACATGCAACTCCTGCAGAGGAAAATCACGGACACACTCCTGACCGGCCTGGCTAGGAGCCAGTGGGGGCGGCGGGTGTCCTGGGCGGGCGGGGCCGGTGCAGGGGGCACAGCACACGGGCCCAGGCACACCGCGCCCACTGTTCACACACGCGTGTTGAGACCGAAGGACTCAGACACTGACCTTACCGCCCCCGTATCTGTGACACCCAGGGTGCTGGTGGTCAGCCCTGGACGCGTGGAGCCCTCACTCACCAAGGCTGTGCTTAAGGGACAGAGACGGGCACCCTGTGGCCACTGGCCTCAAGCGCTTTTCACGCAACCCGAGGCCCCCCGCTCACGCGCACACCAGCAGCACATGAAAAACCATGAATCCAGAAGATGCCACATTTGGCCCAGACCCTCTGACGTCGCCTGCACCCCGCCCACGGTCCGGGAAAGGCCGCCGGGACCAGCGGGAGGGCCAGGCCCCGGGTCCACTGGCTCACAGCGTCGCGGGAACTGGGACCATCCTGCTTCGGGCTCTCTCTCCATCTTCTCTTGATTCACAGAAAAGTGCAAGAAGCTTTTCGAAGTGACCTCGCCTGGGCAACAGGACGAACATGACCCAGAAAGCGCCCGGCAGTCGTCACAGTTCTGCTCGGGGAGCTCAGTGCCTGGCAGTGCAGCCATCGCCTCGTTCACCGGACGGAAGTGCACGGGCTGGAGTTGGTTCTTAGACCCAAAGGGAGAAGACGACGGAGGACTACAGGCCTTCTTTTTGCATCTCTTCCTCACGCCCCAGATCGTCCTCACCATCCAGGCAAGACCCTCCCAGCAAAGCTGCAACTCCCCCGAGAGGGGCTGGCACTTACTAGCAACATTTTAAACTGAGGCACGCTGGAGTTTACCCCCAAACCTGCCGTAGACGCTGATGCTCCACCTCAGAGGTGACCTTCAGACGGCCTCCCGTCGAGGCAGCTGCTCTCACCGTCAGGACCGAGTCTCCTCTCCGGTGGCGTGTGAAGCAGCAAAGAGCACGTGGCCTGCTCACCCCACCCCCGCCCCCGCGCACCCTCCCCTGCCAGCCCCCAGGGGGCTCCGCTCTGTGGTGACGGGACCACAGCCTCTCCCCGTCCTGTCCTCGGGGGCGAGGGCACCGCCTGAGGCCCGAGACCCGCAAGAGCAACACGTTCACACGGGAGGCTCGCACTCGGCTGCGGGCGGCGTGGGCGCAGACAGCCTGGCCCGTCCCTCTGGGCACAGCCGAGTCTGAGACGCTGCAGGAGGCTGTGAGCAGGGACAGGAACATTCTAAAAACTCATCAGGTGACTGATGACAGAAGGTCCAAAACCGATTTTCAATTTGCAAGTTGAACTCCAGAACCCGCTCCTGCAGCTGCGGCAGCATCAGTCCCAGGGGCGAGTCTGTGCCGTGATCGCACGGGAGCCTCCGGGTCAGAGCACAACGGCCGTCCAGCTGTGCCGCTGGGTGAGCTCTGGGGCCGCGGGGAGGGTGGGACCACGCCTGTCACCCCCAGCCCTCAGCCCTCAGCCCAGCGGTGCGGCAGCGCCTCCGGCGCCCTGGCAAAGGGTCCTGGTGCCCTGAGGCGGCTCCTCGGGCACCGAGGCCGTGGCAGCCCCGCGGGGGGCCGGCATGTAGTGTGTGAGTGGATCACGGTCTGGGACGGAGGATGGGACACGCTTGTCCACAAGGCGCGCTGTCACCTCAGGGAGTGGGACTCCGGGGATCTGAGGCGCAGACTGGCCGTGCCCAGCGGCCTGCGGGCGGGCGCCTCACTGGGGCACGTAGCCGCCAGGCCGCACCGTCTGCGGGAGGTAGCTCTTCGGCAGCCCCTCATCAAGGTTGAGCGCGGCCTCCACCCCATCCGCCTCCAACCTCTCCGGCCCCGGGGACCCTGGACTAAAGGCGTCCGCCGCAGGGACCTCCTGGAATGCCTGCAGCTGCCCAGACCCCGGCTGCCCGGGTCCAACAGGGTCCTCGCCGGCCGGGGCTCCCGGCTGCGGCCGTCCTGCGGGGCCGGGGGGGCCGGCCTCGGGCTGGCGGCAGCTCTGCTGGAAGTACTGCTGTCGGGGCAGCGGGTCCGCGCCCTCCCCCGGCGGCAGCTCGTCGGGCCGCTCCTCGCAGTCGAGCAGGGGCTGCGTGGACTCGGAGCGCGAGAAGACCTGCACGGAGGGCACCTGGTGGCGGTAGCCGCTGTGCACCACGGTGGAGTACTGCACGGCGCTCGCGGCGCTCTGGGCGGACGCCGCCTCGGCCTCGTCGCCGCTGGACAGGCTCTGCCGCGAGGACATGCACGAGGAGCCGCCGATGCCGCTGCTGTGGCCGCCCGTGCTCAGCTTCTCCTTCCGGAACAGGTCCAGGGCCTTGAGCTCCTCCGGGAGCGGCTTCTTGTCGCTCGCCTCGATCTCCACCACGCTCAGGTCCGTGAGCGCGCCGTCCGAGAACATCTGGTCTTTTGAGCTGAAGTTATGCTGAGAGGGAGAGAGGGGGGAGAGAGGATGGATCGTCACGACAACGCGTCACTCAGGAACTGCGGGCACACGCGAGGGCGGAGCCAGCCTGCGTCTGAGCGCCCGTGGCTGTCGGAGGTGACACTGCTCTGCCACCGGCCGCGAGCGCCCGGATCCAGCTGCGGGGACGTTCTCCTGGGCCCCGGCTGCGCCTCGTCAGAGCCCGGCCCAGGCTGCCGGCACAGCAGCACTCACTCTCCACGCCCCCAGGGCTAACGGGACAGAGAAACTAGAAACGTTCAAATGACTCCGGTTCCACAGAACATACACACGCCACACACGTGAGCCTGTTAACCCGGAATCCCAGGAGGGAAGGCAACACAGACAGACCCCCCTTCAGGGAGGTTCCCGGGATCCAGGAGGAAACCCCCCTCAGCGCGGGAACACGCCGGCTTCGCAGGCCGATGGGGACACGAAGCTGAATGCCCGCCCGCGGGGCGGTACCGACACCTGTGAGCTTCGCGCTGCAGGACCAGGCTGTTGGCGGCCGACACCCACGTGTCAGCGTGAATGTGCTCCAAGGGTGATGGCAGAGAACGCGCAGGCATCACGTGAAATGCTGGTTACGATCCTCATTCGTGTGCTATTCTGGTTCCACTCGCTCTAGGTTGACCCCACAAACGTGCCCTCACTTGCCCTCTGTCTTACCCGGGGTGGCGTGTGCGGAGACCACTGGGCGATGTTGCTCTTGGACGGGTCGGGGACGTTGGGCCAGATGTGCTTTTTAATCCTGGAGAGAAGGAGACACGGCTGGTGAGGGGCCACGGGCAGCACACGAGGGGGTCCCTGACCCCAGACACATTCCCCACCAACAGCACCCGCCGAACCCAAAGCCACTGAGCAAGGCCTGCAACCGCTGAGCAGCACCGTGTGAGACAGGAGGACCGCCTGCGTGTCGTGATGAAAGGCCGCCAACAAGGCTAAGCTCGTCAGCGACATTCCACCGGGAGAATCTCAGGCCAATCCTGCACCGAGACCACAGCCGAGCTTCGCCAGGTCACAGCGTGCGGCAGCTCAGCCCCTCCCGATGGCAGAGAGAAAACCGCTCAACTTCCAACTGTCAGACAACAGACGCAATTTCAGCTGGGCACCAGGAAAGGAAGAAAGAGCAACAGAACTAAAAACACCTAAGGAAGGAGATCCCGTCATCACAGGCCTCCTCACGTGCGTTTCCCTCCTACAGGCCCTGCCCGGTCAGATCCCAGCTCTGCAGGGAGCGGTCGCGGGAGGGAAAGGACCTCCAGGCTGCCTCCCGCACAACCAGGAAGTGTGGGCGGAGGGCTCCCACCTCGGCCCACAGACCAGCCACGAGCCGACTGAGAAACACTCCTCTCGCCCCATCTGTGCAAAAAGCAAATTCTCCCCAAGAGAGAACCTCAGCCCCGAGGGCGACCCCTGCAAATCCCATCAGACGTTTAAAAAGGAGGCAACCCCACTCCCACAGGAACCCTCCCATAAGGGGGTAACACGGCCACTAACCCCACAGCCACCGGACGAGCGAGCACGTCCCTGAACCTGGAGAACGGATGACAGTTTCCTATAAAGTGAGACGTGCACCTGCCACACCCCCGGCGACCCTCCTAACGTAACACGTGACGCCAAGACGCGCTTCACGAGCAGAGCACGTCGCTTACAGCGGCCACCGTCAAAGAAACCCCGGAGCTTCCGCCACAGCGTGTGGGCTGACGCAGACGGACCGCGCCCAGGACACTGCTCCGCAGCGAGAAGGCATGAGTCGCAGCAGCGCTGGCCCTCAGGACGCTGAGAGCCGTCAGACACGCAGCCGGGGGAGCGCCGTCAGACACGCAGCCGGGGGAGCGCCGTCAGACACGCCGCCGGGGGAGCGCCGTCAGACACGCCGCCGGGGGAGAGCCGTCAGACACGCAGCCGGGGGAGAGCCGTCAGACACGCCGCCGGGGGAGAGCCGTCAGACACGCCGCCGGGGGAGAGCCGTCAGACACGCCGCCGGGGGAGAGCCGTCAGACACGCCGCCGGGGGAGCGCCGTCAGACATGCAGCCGGGGGAGCGCCGTCAGACACGCAGCCGGGGGAGCGCCGTCAGACACACCGGGGGAGCGCCATCAGACACGCAGCCGGGGGAGAGCCATCAGACACGCAGCCGGGGGAGCGCCGTCAGACACGCAGCCGGGGGAGCGCCGTCAGACACGCAGCCGGGGGAGCGCCGTCAGACACACCGGGGGAGCGCCGTCAGACACGCAGCCGGGGGAGAGCCGTCAGACACGCAGCCGGGGGCAGGTGTGCACGGGGTACTCACAGGTCCCGCTTGTTGAAGCACAGCAGCACGCCCAGCAACGTGAGCAGCAGGAACGCCAGGCACACGGGCACCACGATGGCCTCGATCTCGCCCTGGGCTGAAGGGGACGGGGAGAGGAGACAGGGCTCAGCGCAGCCGAGGGGACATGCGTTTCCCGCCACCCGGGCTGCGCACGCAGACCCGCTCCACAGCCCGAGAGACCGCCCTGCACAGCTGGGGGCGTCGGCATCCTTACAGCACAGGCCCTGAACGGAGGTGGTGCCTGATCAGACAGCCCTACTGTGCGTGACTAGATGCAGGTAAACGCGCCCCTATGTGCACGGGAACCAGGTACGCGGGGGATGCACTGCATGGTGACACTCGCTTTATGCAGGGCCTGGAAGTGCCCCAATATCTCTGCGAGGTGCCAGGACTATTGGGAAAGATGAACACATTGTTCCAGCCTTTCCACACTTCACGGCTGTTTCCCCATCCCTGCGGCCCATCCCAGCCACGCCGCTCACAGCAGGCGGCCCGGGACAGCGCTCACATGCTGGCGGGAGGTGGCGGGAAGCGGACAGGGGACCGGGCGGGAGGCGGCGAGGGGGAGGCGGACAGGGAGGCGCAGGGCTATCTGGGCAACACAGGGGTGAGAACAGTGGTCGGCAAACCGCGGCTCGTGAGCCACATGCGGCTTTTTGGCCCCTTGAGTGTGGCTCTTCCACAAAATACCACGTGCGGGCGCACGCACAGTGCAATGGAAACTTCGTGGCCCGTGCGCAGAAGTCGGTTTTGGGCCTGGGCGAGTCCTTTTGAGGAAGTGGCGTTAGAAGAAGTGGGGGCTGTCGGTCGGTCGGGCCGCGGGAGACGCGGCGGGGGAGGCGCCAAATACCAACAGTCCTTACCCTGTGGAAGGCAGGGTAACAGCAGTGTGCCTGCCTGTAGAGTTTAAGTTTTAAAAATGTGGCTCTCAGAAGAAATTTCAGTCGCTGTACTGTTGATATTTGGCTCTGTTGACTAATGAGTTTGCCGACCACTGGGTTAGAAGAACCAAGGGAAGAGGCATTTTTGAGGAGAGGCCACAGGAGTCAGACTGAGGAGGAGGAAGATCGGGAAAGACAGAGGCACAAGACCAGACCACAAAGGCTCCTGAGCCACAGCCAGGCTTCGGCCTGGGCAGGAGGGGCCCGTGAAGCTGGGTTGCAGGGGTGAGTAGGGCCCGCGGGGCAGACCAGGCCCCCAGCACTGGCCATAAAAGCAGGACAGCAGACAGACCCCCAAGATCTGCCAGCGAAGAAACGAGCCACTGAGGAAGGCACCCAGCTTTGGGGAGTTTTTAGGGTCCAGGTGAGACCAGTCAGAAACTGTTAATAAAACAAAAAAGGTCAGGAAAACGATTTTCTATCGTTTAAAGAAACAACTAAAACAGATCATAGCATAAATGTCTAATTTCTGAACCTCATTCCTATGAACCCAAAGATGGACTTTTAACAAGATTCCAGCACAGACAGCCCTTCAGGCGGATAGACAGAAAGGGAGAGGCTGTCCGCTCCTCACCGAACTTGGGGGTGGTGAAGGTGAACTCGGGGCCGTCCTTGCCGCCCTCGTCCGTGTAGGCCGCCATGCGCACCATGTAGAGCGTGTCGCTCGTCAGCGAGGACAGCGTGTACTCCGTGTGGGAGGAGTCCACGTTCACGGCTGGAAGAAACGACAGGTCAGTCAGCTGCTCGGGCCTCTGCTCCCTGCCTACATCCGACAGGGAGAGCGCCAACAGGAACGGAGTTATTTTACCCACAACAACGTTCCTAGCTGAGGCGACAGGCCCGGAGGCAGCCCTGGGCAGCCTGTGTCTGCGCGGAGGGCCCGCCCCCAGGGAGGGGCGGCAGGAGGAGGGGAGGCCTAATGGTGGCTCCGAGCCGGGAGGAAGGAGTGGGTCCTGGGGAAGTGGCGTCTGTTACCGGTCTCGTTTCCCAGGCTGGTTTTATAGAAGATGGTGTAGTTCCTGATGAAGCCGTTCTGCACGTCGACAGGGAGCTGCTCCCACTCCAGGATGGCTTCGTTCTTCCCCACCTTCTTCGTCCGCACGACAGGGCCCTTGGAGGGCGCTGCAGGGAAGACGGTCATTTGCTAACTGAACACCATTAGGGTTTAGTGACACTTCATCACAGCTCCCTGGACAGCTGAGCCAGCCTGATGGGAAGGCCTGCAGCGGCTCTGCTCACACCTTCCCGGGCAGGGACGGGGGGGCTTACGGGCTTGCTTCAGGGGTGGACGGGGTGGGGGCAGACAGGGAGCTTACGGGCTTGCTTCAGGGATGGACAGGGGGTTGGGGGGGTGGGGGGGGAGGGGGTGGACCGGGGGGCGGACAGGGGGCTTACGGGCTTGCTTCAGGGATGGACGGGGGAGGGGCGGACGGGGGTGGGGTGGACAGGGAGCTTACGGGCTTGCTTCAGGGGCGGACTGGGGGCGGACGGGGGACTTACGGGCTTGCTTCAGGTACGCCCTCACGGCCTCAGGGCTCCCCGGCCCGTCGCTGTACACCGGGGTGACCGTGATTAGGTAGCAGGTGCTCTCTGCCAGGCTCCCTGGAGGAGAGAAGGGACCAGGTGCTGTTTCTCTCACAAGGAGAGTGTCTGACTCCACTGCTTATGTCACATCATAGCTGCACGGGCTTCTCTAAACCTGCAGCTTCTGAAGGAAGCCCTGCCTCTGTGCACTGGGTTTCAGCTCAGAGGGTAACTGTGTACGAGAGTCCAAGGCCCCCCTCATGCCGATGAGCGGGTACAGGCCACCCTCACTACCGATGAGCGGGTACAGGCCACCCTCACTACCGATGAGCGGGTACAGGCCACCCTCATGCCGATGAGCGGGTACAGGCCACCCTCATCGCCAATGAGCGGGTACAGGCCACCCTCACTGCCGATGAGCGGGTACAGGCCACCCTCATGCCGATGTGCAGGTACAGGCCACCCTCATCGCCAATGAGCGGGTACAGGTGACCCTTGGCGCCAATGCAGTGGGTAAAGCGTTTACGTCGTCATAGGAGTGATGTCTGCAATCAGTCGGGAGTTAGACCCCTGACCTCACGTTATCGGAATCTGCCTCCTAGTCTGACGACTTGTCTGCCCAGTGAACCTGCTGCTTCTGAGCCAGGCCCACTTGGTCAGGTGACTCAGAAAAGAGAATGGGGTCATTTCCCCAGAAAGTAACCCCACGTTACAAGGAGACATGATCCCGACTCCGCCATCTTTAACCCCCCAGACAAAGTGGCTGCTGCTCAGCCACCTAGTGACCAGCACAGCGCGCTGTTATCTGCACTCGGCCGTCCACAGTGGGGGAGGGAGTGTTTGTGGCACTGAAAAGGGAGCACACACCAGAGAGCAGGGAGCACACACCTGGGTGCAGGGAGCACACACCAGGTGCAGGGAGCACACACCAGGGAGCGGGCAGCACACACCAGGTGCAGGGAGCACACACCAGGGAGCGGGCAGCACACACCAGGTGCAGGGAGCACACACCAGGGAGCACACACCAGGGAGCGGGCAGCACACACAAGGGAGCGGGGAGCACACACCAGGGAGTGGGGAGCACACACCAGGGAGCACACACCAGGGAGCACACACCAGGGAGCGGGGAGCACACACCAGGGAGCAGGGAGCACACACCAGGGAGCACACACCAGGGAGCAGGGAGCACACACCAGGGAGCACACACCAGGGAGCAGGGAGCACACACCAGGGAGCACACACCAGGGAGCACACACCAGGGAGCGGGGAGCACACACCAGGGAGTGGGGAGCACACACCAGGGAGCACACACCAGGGAGCAGGGAGCACACACCAGGGAGCAGGGAGCACACACCAGGGAGCGGGGAGCACACACAAGGGAGCGGGGAGCACACACAAGGGAGCACACACCAGGGAGTGGTGAGCACACACCAGGGAGCACACACCAGGGAGCACACACCAGGGAGCGGGGAGCACACACCAGGGAGCACACACCAGGGAACGGGGAGCACACACCAGGGAGCACACACCAGGGAGCGGGGAGCACACACCAGGGAGCACACACCAGGGAGAGGGAGCACACACCAGGGAGCGGGGAGCACACAAGGGAGCGGGGAGCACACACAAGGGAGCGGGGAGCACACACAAGGGAGCACACACCAGGGAGAGGGGAGCACACACCAGGGAGCACACACCAGGGAGAGGGGAGCACACACCAGGGAGCAGGGAGCACACAAGGGAGCAGGGAGCACACACAAGGGAGCAGGGAGCACACACAAGGGAGCAGGGAGCACACACAAGGGAGCAGGGAGCACACACCAGGGAGCACACACGAGGGAGCAGGGAGCACACACCAGGGAGCACACACCAGGGAGCACACACCAGGGAGCGGGGAGCACACACCAGGGAGTGGGGAGCACACACCAGGGAGCACACACCAGGGAGCAGGGAGCACACACCAGGGAGCACACACCAGGGAGCACACACCAGGGAGCGGGGAGCACACACCAGGGAGCACACACCAGGGAGCGGGGAGCACACACCAGGGAGCACACACCAGGGAGCGGGGAGCACACACCAGGGAGCACACACCAGGGAGCGGGGAGCACACACCAGGGAGCACACACCAGGGAGAGGGGAGCACACACCAGGGAGCACACACCAGGGAGCACACGCCAGGGAGCACACACCAGGGAGCGGGGAGCACACAAGGGAGCGGGGAGCACACACAAGGGAGCAGGGAGCACACACAAGGGAGCACACACCAGGGAGAGGGGAGCACACACCAGGGAGCACACACCAGGGAGAGGGGAGCACACACCAGGGAGCAGGGAGCACACAAGGGAGCAGGGAGCACACACAAGGGAGCAGGGAGCACACACCAGGGAGCACACACAAGGAGACACAAGGGATCAAGGGAGCACACACCAGGGAGCAGGGAGCACACACAAGGGAGCACACACCAGGGAGCACACACAAGGGAGCAGGGAGCACACACAAGGGAGCACACACAAGGGAGCAGGGAGCACACACCAGGGAGCAGGGAGCACACACAAGGGAGCACACACCAGGGAGCACACACAAGGGAGCAGGGAGCACACACAAGGGAGCAGGGAGCACACCAGGGAGAGGGGAGCACACAAGGGAGCAGGGAGCACACACCAGGGAGCGGGGAGCACACAAGGGACCAGGGAGCACACACCAGGGAGCACACACCAGGGAGCGGGGAGCACACACCAGGGAGCACACACCAGGGAGCGGGGAGCACACACCAGGGAGCACACACCAGGGAGCACACACAAGGGAGCAGGGAGCACACACAAGGGAGCAGGGAGCACACCAGGGAGAGGGGAGCACACAAGGGAGCAGGGAGCACACACCAGGGAGCGGGGAGCACACAAGGGAGCAGGGAGCACACACCAGGGAGCACACACCAGGGAGCGGGGAGCACACACCAGGGAGCACACACCAGGGAGAGGGGAGCACACACCAGGGAGCACACACCAGGGAGCACACAAGGGAGCAGGGAGCACACACCAGGGAGCACACACCAGGGAGCGGGGAGCACACACCAGGGAGCAGGGAGCACACAAGGGAGCAGGGAGCACACACCAGGGAGCACACACCAGGGAGCGGGGAGCACACACCAGGGAGCAGGGAGCACACACCAGGGAGAGGGGAGCACACACCAGGGAGCAGGGAGCACACACCAGGGAGCACACACCAGGGAGCGGGGAGCACACACCAGGGAGCAGGGAGCACACACCAGGGAGCACACACCAGGGAGAGGGGAGCACACACCAGGGAGCACACACCAGGGAGAGGGGAGCACACACCAGGGAGCACACCAGGGGGCGGGGAGCACACACCAGGGAGCAGGGAGCACACACCAGGGGGCGGGGAGCACACACCAGGGAGCGGGGAGCACACACCAGGGAGTGGGGAGCACACACCAGGGAGCACACACCAGGGAGAGGGGAGCACACACCAGGGAGCACACACCAGGGAGCACACACCAGGGAGCGGGGAGCACACACCAGGGAGCAGGGAGCACACACCAGGGGGCAGGGAGCACACACCAGGGAGCGGGGAGCACACACCAGGGAGCAGGGAGCACACACCAGGGAGCACACACCAGGGAGAGGGGAGCACACACCAGGGAGCACACACCAGGGAGCGGGGAGCACACACCAGGGAGCACACACCAGGGAGCGGGGAGCACACACCAGGGAGCAGGGAGCACACACCAGGGAGCGGGGAGCACACACCAGGGAGCAGGGAGCACACACCAGGGAGCACACACCAGGGAGAGGGGAGCACACACCAGGGAGCACACACCAGGAAGAGGGGAGCACACACCAGGGAGCACACACCAGGGAGCACACACCAGGGGGCGGGGAGCACACACCAGGGAGCACACACCAGGGAGAGGGGAGCACACACCAGGGAGTGGGCAGCACACACCAGGGAGCAGGGAGCACACACCAGGGAGCAGCAGGGCCAGGCGGCCTTGGCTTCTCTCCGCCTTACAGCCCTGTGCGCACCGTCTGTGACTAAGGGGCTCTGGGGAGGGCAGAAGCCGTCTGCCCTTGTCCACCGAGCGGCCCAGAGGCTGAGTGCACCTAGTGAACCGGACGCCGGGCTGGAACTGAGCACTGGCCGCCTCCCCAGGACCACCCTCTCGGCAGGGAGCAGGGAGGAGCCGGGCCAAGGTCCGGGTACCTGTGAGGTGTGTGCGGTGCACGGTGCCGTCCTCCTGCTGCCAGTCGGGGACACAGGGCGCCTTGTCCGACAGCACGCACCACTCCAGGATGTATTTGCTCACGGGCTCGCGGGGGGTGGTCCACTCCACCCACAGCCGGCTGTCTTTGGGAAACGCTTTCAGATCCCTTACGGGGCGAGTAGCTTCAAAACACAAGGTGGACACCACGTTGATGAGTGAACGTTTAAAAACTTAAAATATTAGTATTTTACATTCATTTCCATAACCATGCAATCTATCTTGCTGCCCTTTTTGTAGCATGTAACATTAACATGCATTTCCATGAATAAAAGCACTTCGTTATCATTTACATGCACTCTACTAAATGCTTCCTTTCCCAAATTCTTCAGATGTTCTGTGTAGGTCAATTATAATGTTTCTTCTTCCAAAGCTACCGATAAACAGTACGTTTAAGTCGTATGCACCACAGGTCCCCAGAATCTTAAAGTGACATTAAAGAACGAGGGAGGCGCATAACCAGCGCCTGCCTGACTGAGCAGGTGACAATGATGGAGCGCGAGCAGCGCCGCCGTGAGGGTGGTCAGAGTGCGTCCGTCCTCACAGGCGGCCTCATCGAGCCCTCCCTCAGGAGCCAGGCCCTCGGACACCGACCTGGGAAGTCAGAGGCAGGGATGGTGAGCACAGCGGCGTCGGACGTGCCGACCAGGTTCCTGGCTGTCAGGGTTGCTTTATAGCGATCGTTGGTGAGGTTCACGGTCAGCTTCGTGTCGTTGACTGTGTAGTTTTGTGAATGTGATTTCCATCTCGTGAGAGTCACTGTGTAATCCAAGATTTTCCCATTGGCTTCAAACGGAGGCAGGGTCTGTAATAGACACTTCATGTTAGAGCGTGTTCCCTGCAGGGTCTGTAACAGATACTCCATGTTAGAGCATGTTCCCTGCAGGGCCTGTAAGACACTTCATGTTAGAGCGTGTTCCCTGCAGGGTCTGTAACAGACACGTCATGTTAGAGTGTGTTCCCTGCAGGGTCTGTAACAGATACTCCATGTTAGAGCGTGTTCCCTGCAGGGCCTGTAAGACACTTCATGTTAGAGCGTGTTCCCTGCAGGGTCTGTAAGACACTCCATGTTAGAGCGTGTTCCCTGCAGGGCCTGTAAGACACTTCATGTTAGAGCGTGTTCCCTGCAGGGTCTGTAAGACACTCCATGTTAGAGCGTGTTCCCTGCAGGGTCTGTAAGACACTTTATGTTAGAGCGTGTTTCCTGCAGGGTCTGTAAGACACTCTGTTAGAGCGTGTTCTCTGCAGGGTCTGTAACAGACACTCCATGTTAGAGCGTGTTCCCTGCAGGGTAAGACACTCCATGTTAGAGCGTGTTCCCTGCAGGGTCTGTAAGACACTTCATGTTAGAGTGTGTTCCCTGCAGGGTCTGTAACAGACACTCCATGTTAGAGCGTGTTCCCTGAAGCCAGACCAGAGCTGACTCCCCGTGTGCTGACCCTGGAGCAGGCTCGACCTCAGTGCTCACTGATGGACCCGGCCTCCACGTCATGCTCACCGCAGGGGCAGGAGCACCGCACACGGGCCGAGGAGGTGGGAGGGCGGCTGCGGGGCCAGTTTAACACTACGTCCCAGTGTTTTTCTGCCTTTTCTGGTATGAGCCTCGCACGCACGTGTATGGAGCACACAACCATTTATCTCCGTTCCTGCGTGCACTCTGGTCACGCAGACCTTTCCTCATGATTCCTGGGCACTGGGAGAGCTGAAGAGACTCGGTCCCTGTCCGCACAGCCCCCTCCCCACCCCTCTCCCCCAGCCACGCCGAGGCTTTTGCTACGGCCTGTGCTTGCCCTTGTGCAGCAAATGCAAATTGTGGGCTTCCGCGTGCTGAGCTGATTCAATGCGCTGCTGATCGTCAGGTGAACGAACATGTGCGTTAAAGCCCCGCGCATCGCGTCACCTACGACGCACTTCACAGGAGCTGGAGAACAGACGGGCTGCTCACCTTCCACAGGAGCCGCACGGACCTGTAGCCGTGAGCAGGGGACGGCTCCACCTTATACCAGAAGCTCGGTGCCTTGGACGGTCCTAAAGGAATGACATGCATCTAGTAAATGTTTTTATTGTAACAGAAGCAAAGCCTGGAGGTTACTCCCTCACGTTGTCCTTAACACCCTCACCCTCAGCCGCGTCCCTCCCTTACACGTGGCCCATCTGGCTGTGAGCTGGGGGGGGGGGGGGGTAGGACCCCAGGAGTCAGATACATGGAGGCTCCTGTAATCTCAGGACCGTGAGGCCACAGGCAGCCCTGGGCAGTCACCAAGGCATCCCAGGTCTTACTGCTAAAAGCAGCCCTGAAAACCCCATTTAAGCTCCATCTCACATGTGCTTAAGGCCCCACGTACACACGTGAGACTGTGAGACAAGTCAGAACAGATGGACCCAGTGTAGTTCATCCCCGTACCTGGGGAGGATTCGTGCAATAAGATGTAGCACAAATGAATCCACGGGACTGTGTGACAGTCACCAGCCCTGTGAAAGAGCATTTTACAGAACCAAGTGTCAAATGCTAGTAGTCAGGCTTTAAAGTCCCTGGAGACGGCCCGATTCAGAAACATTTTATGCTACAAGGGGAAACAGGGCTGTCAGCAGGACCTGACAGAGGCTCTGAGTCAAGTCTAAGCGGTGCCGTGTGGACCAAACCCAGAGAGAAGGCCGCCTGAGGCTGGGGAGCTGCCTGGCGAGTCCACGGAGGTCACCCCCCTAGCAGAACAGTGCAGAGTGAGGAGCTGACACCCTCAGAGCCATGTCTGGGCTAGAAACGTCTCCCTGCACAAAGCAACCGGAGGCTTCGGTCCCAGGCTCCTGGCTCCGGGGTCCAGAGCTCTGACTGGATAAAGCACACGCGCCGTCGCCCAGAAAGTCTCGCCAGGACGGCTCCTGCGGCTGCGGTCGAGACACCTCCACACCTGCTGCCCATGCCCCCCACAGCTGCTTCTCACGGCAGCACGGACACCACGCCATGGCCCACGCCCCCCACAGCTGCTTCTCACGGCAGCACGGACACCACGCCATGGCCCACGCCCCCCACAGCTGCTTCTCACAGCAGCGCGGACACCACGCCATGGCCCACGCCTCCCACAGCTGCTTCTCACGGCAGCGCGGACACCACGCCATGGCCCACGCCTCCCACAGCTGCTTCTCACGGCAGCGCAGACACCACGCCATGGCCCACGCCCCCCACAGCTGCCTTTTCACGGCAGCGCAGACACCACGCCATGGCCCACGCCCCCCACAGCTGCTTCTCACGGCAGCACGGACACCACGCCATGGCCCACGCCCCCCACAGCTGCTTCTCACGGCAGCGCGGACACCACGCCATGGCCCACGCCTCCCACAGCTGCTTCTCACGGCAGCGCAGACACCACGCCATGGCCCACGCCTCCCACAGCTGCTTCTCACGGCAGCGCAGACACCACGCCATGGCCCACGCCCCCCACAGCTGCCTTTTCACGGCAGCGCAGACACCACGCCATGGCCCACGCCCCCCACAGCTGCTTCTCACGGCAGCGCGGACGCCACGCCAGGGGGTTGACTTAGGCCTTCAACATGCACACTACAGCTTACAGCTCAACGTCCCTGAAAGTAAAAGTGTTTGAATAAAATGCTCGCGAAGCGGGCAAGGCGGCCTCAGTCACTCAGCCCAGGCAGGGCTCCCACGGCCAGGACCGCGCGCCCGCGAGGTCACTCACGGTCCTCGGACGTGGTCCCCCGCGCCTCTTCGCTCCAGTCGCTCCAGAAGCCCTGGCCGTCCTCCTTCATGCAGCGCACCCGGAACACGTACTCCGTGAAGGGCCGCAGGTCCTGGACCGTGAAGGAGTAGCGGGTGGACGCTGTGTCTTCAAGAGGAATCTGAAAGCAGAGCAGCCAGCTGACCAAGCCCCATGGCCCTCAGACCAGAAACTAAGCTCCTGGAACAGACTAACACGCTAACTCCTGCTCTGGAGAGACAAGCGCAAGTCAGAAAGCTCCTCACAGCAGCAGAGTCCACAGGTTCGGGAAGCACAGAAACGTCTACTCTGAACCCTCCCTGCCTTGGTGGGCAAATTTAGAGAGAATGACAGCAGCCGGCACCGCAGCCGGGCGCGAAAAAATCAGAATTACACCTATCTTTGTCAGATCGGCAAAAACAGCAATCGATTTGGGTGTGCCGGGAACTGCTGTCATTAGCGCACGTGCCAGGAGACAGCAGGGGAGGTCGCGGGGGAGGTCGCGGGGGAGGTCGCGAGAGGCTGTGACCACAGGCGGGCGCCGTACCTGGCTCCAGGCCGCGGTGCCCCGGGCCCGGTACTGGATGTCGTACTTCAGGCCGATGAACTTGTCGATGCTGGAGTTGACCCAGCTCAGCTTCAAGATGCTGGACAGCTCCTCCGAGCTGCTGACCGACACATTGTGCGGAGGAATGGGCTTCACTGGAGAACGAAATAAACGCTCACGCCCACCGGCTTCCTCTGCAAACTCACCCCCTCCTGCTCTCACACGGTCACCACGGTCACCGCGTCCCAACCAGCACACGAGAGAAAGGAACAGCTTCTACACTTGCTTTCCTTGTCACTGAGGACATTGGTTCTCTCTTTTCGGGCTCAGATGTCGGAGAACCATTAAATATGTACAACGTACAGAACTTCTAAAGAGAATAAAGCCGGGCCGGACGCACACTGTGGCTACCACCTGTGAGATGCCTGGAAAGTGGACAAACACCAGGAGGTGACAGTCCCTGTGAGACCAGCGGGGAGGGAGCGGGGACGACGGGCACTGTGCTTTGTCCACGTCGTGATTAATGTTTCGACAACATGAACTAACGACACAAGTGCTTGTCTCTGCCCTGACCGGGGCCTAGAACTCCCTTAGTTATAAACCGCGGCGAGTGCGGCGGAGGCTACCTCTGTTCACGGGGTCGAAGTTGATGTGCTCGGACGTGGCCTCCCCCAGGGCGTTCCGCGCCTCCACCCAGACCTCCATGTTGACGAAGTAGATGGGCAGGTACTCCACGGTGCAGGCAGGGGGGCTGCCGCGCTTCGTCTTACAGTCAGGGAACTTATCCGTTGCCCTAAATACAAACACGGAAGAATCAGGCATTAAAGGAGACCTGAAAACACGAGCGTGAAAAGGTGGCTTGAAGGGTTTCGTGAGACCCAGGTTATGACAGCGCAGAACACAAAGTTGATTCCAACACGTGTGAAATAAACCGACTGCTGAAAAACAGACTTTCCTAAACACTAACCTGCTGATCGTCAAAACACGTCTGATCTGTATCTTAAACACAAAATTATCCTCACACTTCTGCTGCAGGAGCGTTCCGTCTAGTGTGCTACCCTCAGCCCCGGCCCCTCCCCATGGCTCCTCCCATGCTGGGGCTCAGTGCCACTCCTCTCCTCCCCCGGCACAGCCCTCCCGGCGGGCACAGCCCTCCCCCGGCACAGCCCTCCCGGCGGGCACAGCCCTCCCGGCTGGGGCCTCCTGCGCAGGGAGCACGGGGAGGGGCGGGACAGGATTGGTGTCACCCAGCAGAGCCGGCCCCGCCAGTCAGGCCAGGTGACCGCTCTCGGACCTCGATCCCCAGAGGAAGTTTCAGGTGGTTGTTCCGCCTTCACGCGCATGTTTACGTCAGGCACCAACTGAGAACATGTCTACATGCACGTTCTCTTTTAAAACAGAAAGGATAAGCCCCACCGAGGAAACTGAGCGCTGACTGAGAATGTGCCGACGGCGTTCTAGTGTTTTCAATTACATCAGGCTCGACAGTGGGAGGTAGTTTTTAAGTGTCCTTATCTTTTAGAAAAAAGACTAGAATACTTATGGATGAGATGACATGACGTCTGAGATTCCTCTCAGACCAGCTTGCGGTTGGGGGGGGGCGGGGGACACAAAACACCAGCCATGAGCTGACCATCACTGAGGCCAGACCATGGCACACAGGGACTCAGTATCCTCTTCCCACTTTTATGTTTCAGATGTTCCAACATTTCAGGTTAAATAAAATGTTTTAAGTTTGCATTTAACATCACTACCTGACAAAATAAAAACCCCAGCATCTGGTCAGCGTGATACATTCAGGACACAAGGAACTTCAACGACTTGCCATTCAGATTTGAGGGTGAAGTTTGTCTCCAGATGCGTCTCCCGCCCCGGATCCCACTGACAGGTCATTCTCTTCCCTTCATTCACGATGCAACTCAAGTTCTTAGGTTTTTCTGGAGGCACTAAAAGGGAAAGGGAGAACTTTCAAAAAGCTTCACATCCACAAACAACATGCACTTCACGTCCTGCCCAAGAAGTTTACACCCTCAACTACACAGGAGAAAGCGCCCACGCAAAAGTATGGACATGGCGAGAGACTGGTGCCCGAAAAATTAAATCCTTTTCTATTCAAACCCAGACTTCCTTCTAGATAGTAACACACCTTTTCTATCATAACCACCAGTGACTAGTATGTTCATATTCCGTTTTTACACCTAACCAACGTTCATTTATGACTAAATAACAGCATCCTCCACTCAGTGCCGCGTAAAGAGGGGCATTTGCATATTAGTAAGAGGACACTCAGTGGAAACCGTGATTCATCTCTGTCTCTTCCTGCTGCCGTTCTGATCTCTGCTGGGAGCAGGCCCACGGCACACAGCTCGGGGTGACAGCTCCGTTCTGATCTCTGCTGGGAGCAGGCCCACGGCACACAGCTCAGGGTGACAGCTCCGTTCTGATCTCTGCTGGGAGCAGGCCCACGGCACACAGCTCGGGGTGACAGCTCTGGTCCTGGCTCGGTCCTGCCCGCTTATCTGCTCTGACACAGAAAGACTTTCTCCCACATTCACTCCCCTTCTTGGGGCTGCTCAGCGTGCGTTTTCTTAGAGATTAAGGCACCAAGCAACTGCAAGTGACTCTGATCAATTCACAGATTTCAGTTCAACAATTCTTTTTTGGGGGGAGGGGTGTCTCATGTCAAAAGACGTTTCCATAAAACGGACAGATCCTTGGCTTTCAGGGAAAAGGTACAACTCTGTTTCTTAGGTTTGTCTGCATAGTAGAGATGAAATTGTAGTTCCACTTCTAGGCTTATTTTTAAAAACAAACGTGTCCAAAAGCCACTGGCCCAGCGAGTCCCTGCATCTCCTGGAGATGAACACACGACACTGAAAACGCGATTCACAGTCACAGCCGAGCCTGGAAGGGACTCGGGGAACTTACGGCCGGAAACAATGCTGATCCCATACACGTTCTGATCGATCTGCCCGAACGTGCGGATGTTGCAGGTGAGCTGGGTGTTTAACAGGGAGAAGTCTGGGAAGGTGACGCTCGACGCCGTGCTGTTGATAACAGTGTACTGCTCGCGAGGAACCGTCACGTGGTTTGTTTTCCAGAAGATGTAGTCAGCGTTGACGTGTAAATAATCCATACATTTTTCCTTGAGCACACAGACCGCAGTGAAATTAGAACCAAGTTGCACAACCGGCGACTCAGGGTCGATATAGCCGCAGACATCCAGAAGTTCCCCTGAAAAGAACAACGGGGGCCATGTGGGTGTGGACTGCGTTTTACTGGCCTGGCCTGGCCTGGTGCACGTGCCGCCCGCAGGCCCCAGCGCTGGCGGTGTTGGCCCCTCGAACCCTCCAGCTGGTGAAACTGCGCCTGTGGGGACTGAGCCGCCCTGTGATCTGGGCCAGTCCTGCCCCCTAACCCACACTTCACTCCCGAGGAAACCCCTCCGAACGCTTCCTTGAACTTAAGGGAACAGCAAATATAAGGCTAATTTAGAGAATAAAGAAGAAGAGATGCAACCAAAGAGTCGACGATTTTTCTCCACACAGAACAGGAGAAAAACGAGAAATGGGCAAGTGTTCAAGCTTTCAGAGAGAAACACGGGCTCGTTAGAACGAGCCCGTTCCACCTCAGCCCCGTTCGCACGGGCCGCCAGCTCCTGCAGATGGAACTGCAGAAGCAGATTTCCTTTAAAAGGGCATCTGACCGCGAGCTGGGTGCCCGAGGGGAGATGGGAATGTGGGGTAGAGCACGCAACAGCCAGCATTAGAGGGAACACGAAGGAGCGCCGGCCTTCGGCTGCGGCAGGTTCGAACGGGTGAAGGCTGAGCTGGCTGCTGACTCGGGGTCGGAGGAGCGAGCAGTCTTTCCAGTGTAGCTGCCACCTCAGGTCCGCGGTGCCTACGCCTGCCCTGCCGCCCCGTGTGCCACGTGACCTCAAGGCCGGGCCATGAAAACATACAACTTCCAACCAAGCACTCCTCTCCTCCTGGCCTCTGCGCTGGAGCCGAGCCGGAGGCGAGGGTGCCAAGGCCCATGGAGAGACATCTGGGTGGTCTGGCAACAGCCCCGCCAAGGCCTCGCCCGCAGCATCAGGCAGAGCCTTTTCACGGGGAGGCCCCAGGAATGGTGTGAAGGCGAACCCACCTGGCTGGGCCTGGCTGTCCTCCGGACCCACGAAAACCACCAGAAAGCACCATTTCTGTCCTTTTAGACCACGAAGTCTTGGAGTAATTTGCGAGGCAGCAACATTTTATTTTATTTTATTATTTTTACTAGAGGCCTGGTGCACAAAAATTTGTGCACTCAGGGGGGAGGGGGGGGGTCCCTCAGCCCGGCCTGTGCCCTCTCGCAGTCTGGGACCCCTCAGGGGATGACCACCTGCTGGCTTAGGCCTGCTCCCCAGGGGACTGGGCCTAAGATGGCAATCAGACATCCCCTTGGCAGCCCGGCAGCCTTTAGGGGATGTCCACTTGCCAGCGGGGAGCAGGCCTAAACTGCAGTCGGACATCCTTAGCGCTGCTGAGGAGGCAGGAGAGGCTCCCACCACCACCGCTATACTGGAAGCCATCAGCCTGGCTTGTGGCTGAGCAGAGCTCCCCCCTGTGAGAGCGCACTGACCACAAGAGGGCAGCTCCTGCATTGAGCGTCTGTCCCCTGGTGGTCAGTGTATGTCATAGTGATCAGCCATTCCCAGTCCTTCTGCTGTTAGGGTCAGTTTGCATATTACCCTTTTACTATATAGGATAGAGGCCTGGTGCACGGGTGGGGGCCGGCTGGTTTGTCCTGAAGGGTGTCCTGGATCAGGGTGGGGGTCCTGCTTGGGTGCCTGGCCAGCCTGGATGAGGGGCTGATGGCTGTCTGCAGCTGGTCACACACCCTTCAGGGTGGGGGTCCCCACTGGGGTGCCTGGCCAGCCTGGATGAGGGGATGATGGCTGTTTGCAGCTGGTCGCACCCTCTTCGGGGGGGGGGGTCCCTACTGGGGTGCCTGGCCAGTCTGGGTGAGGGGCTGAGGGCCGTTTTCAGGCTGGCAGGTGACTGAAGCTCCCAACCTCTCCTTTTTTTCTTTTTTCTTTTTTAATTCTGGGATTTATTTACCCTCTATGGTTGTCACTGGAGCTGAGAGCCAGCTTCAGCTCTGAGGCTCAGCTCCAGCTCTGAGACCTCGGCTGCTGAAAGCAGTTATCTGGGTTTGTTTGGGTTCTATAATTGTAACACTGTTGCGGTCCTGCTCGCTCCAGCTCTGACAGCTGAAAGCAGGTTTCTGGGGATTGTTTAGCTTCTATAATTGCAACATTGTTTCTTAGAGTGCAAGCTCAGAGGCCAGCAGCGGCATGCGGGGAACCTTGGCTTCCTCCATCACTGGAGCAAGCAAGCCTCCTGTTCACTTCAGCTGCCTGCCTGCCGGCCGCCATCTTGGTTGGCAGTTAATTTGCATATCACCCTGATTAGCCAATGGGAAGGGTAGAGAAGTTATGGTTAATTACCATGTTTCTCTGTTATTAGATAGGATTTCAGAGGGGAAGGGAGGGAGAGAGAGAGGGAAACACCAATGATGAGAGCGAATCACTGATCGCTGCCTCCTGCACGCCCCTTCTGGGGATCAGCCCACAGCCCGGGCATCGAACGTGACCTCCTGGCTCTCAGGCTCAGCTCTCTCTGTGGGGAAGGACAGTGGGGCTCCCCCACCCCCGTCTGGCACAGATGGCTAACTTATGTTCTTCACCAAGTTCCACGAGACAAGTTCAACAATTACACGCCTGGACATCACGGTCATGTCAAACATTAACGGTTTGCAAACATTTGTCCCTGACTCTGCACTGTCTCCCTGTGGATGGGCGGCGGCCAGCGGCCAGCACGCCGACAGGCACTGCTGTGGCCGTGGAGGCTCTGCGCCCAGCGACCCTCCCGGCGCCAGTCCCCCCGGTGCCCAGTGGCCTCACATCAGGCGAAGCACTGACAGCCAGCAGGTCTCCTCCTGGTTCTTTATTTAAAACACAACCTCCCTTCCACACCGATAGCCATGGTCACTAAACCACATAGCATCCCACTTCTCACCATCACTCTGAGACAACCTTCTCTCAGCAACGACTACAGAGAAAGTGTGGAGCCTGCACTGTCACTGTATCCTATGAATGGAATGAGGTGACCCTGTGGGCGGGAGGGCGGCCCTGAGGAACCTTACCCAGGCACGTGGCGGTGAGGAGCAGCAGCAGGGTGGGCAGCATCCGTGTCCGCATGGCTGACATCTTGCCGGGACGAGTCTGCAAGAGGCACAGGAACGTCACTGCTCACACTTTCCTTCATGGCACATTTCCAACGTCTCCGCTCCGGAGGCTGCTCTATAGAAAGGGGTGCATTCTCAGGAGGGCAGAACAGCCAGTCTCCCAAGGGCTTCAGTGTGTCCCACTGAGGTTATGGCTACATCAATGCAGCGCGAGCCCGGCCAGTGTGGCTCAGAGGGTGAGCATTGACCCCGGCACCCAGAGGTTACCTGTTCGCTTCCTGGTCAGGGCACATGCCTGGGTTGCAGGCTCGATCCCCAGTAGGGGGCATGCAGGGGGCAGCCGATTAATGATGTTTCTCTCTCATCAATGTTTCTATCTCTCTATCTCTCTCCCTTGCTCTCCCCCTAAAAAAATCAATAAAAATATAATATTTAAAAATATTTAAAAATACAACTGGAAAACAGTTTCACTTTAAGGTGAATGAGAAGACGCTGTTTCTTCTTTAGTGAGTCCTGAGATGGAGCACTTAGACAGACAAGTGTCTGCAGGGCAAAACGCACCAAACCACCTCCAGTCATGCACCATGGAGAAGAGTCTAGCTCACAGCATGACCAGCAACACCCCTGATGCACGAAGAATGCCTACAAACCACTGAAAACCCCACACCCAGAGAAAACCAGGCCGGTGAGCTGAAGAGGCAACTCACAGAAAAGGAAACACAAGTCACTCAAACAGACGAGAGGACACTTCACCCGTCACAGCGGAAGAGACCAGCGACCCCGCACAGGACGCTCTGGAGAGCAGCTCGCAGCCCTGCACCAGCAGAGCTCAGCGCGAGACCCCGACTGCCACGCCCAGCACCGCCCGCGGGAGGGAGCGAGCGAGGGTCCCTCCCAGACCAGGCGGAGGCTCCCGGCTTCGATGAAATCAGCCGCAGGCACTTCCACACCAGCCGGTCTCACGTGACACAGGAGGCGGCGGGAGCAAACCGGGCACCTCGCACCGAGGGCACAGCCGGGCGCGTGGTCAGGTCAGAGGGCGTCTGGGGGGAGGGCCGGGCGCATCCTGGGCTGCGGGCGTGTTCTGTGTCGCGACGGATGGTGGTGAGTCACGAGCTGCACACTGACGGCGTGTGGACGTGTACATGGCCCTCAGTGAACATGGTGAGCCCACGACGACGCAGGCCCGACACCACCCTCCCCTCGTGGGGGGAGGACGGACCTGAGTGACGCCGGGGCACGGAGACGGTGACTCAGCCTCGCAGGGCCACCGTGGCCGCCTTCCCACAGCCGGACGGCTCAGCCTGAACGTCACGGTTTGTTACTCACAACAACACCTGCCCGACAAGGGACGGGCAGCCGAGAGCAGCTCAGCAGCACCGGCCAAGGCTGGAGCCAGACACCTGAGCCTGACGATTCGACTTCTCGAATTTCACCTGACAGATGTGAGCAAACAACACGCGGGCCAGTTACTCACGACAGCGCTGCTTTCACAGGAGAGACTGGAGCGACCGGAAGTCCTGCAGGGGCCCCGTGAAGTCACGGCACACCCAGCCCAGGGCACACGCAGCCACAGGAAAGGGCCTTCACACGCAGGCATGTCAGTGCTCACAACACATGAAGTCACGGCACACCCAGCACAGGGCAGACGTTCTCGCCCAATGAAACGATGCCTCTGGCCTCAGCTTCCCAGCGCTGCGTCCACAGGAGGAGCGCCCCGGCCATCGTACCTGCCACGCAACGGGCCTTGCACAAAACTACTCGACCACGAGCGGCTCTGACCGCCAGGTGAAGGCAGAGGCCATTTCCCTCCACCTGGTTCCGTCCTTCCTCCCCATGGGAACCAGTCCCACATGAGAACCGCAGGACAAGTGAGGAGGTGGCCGGGCGTCCTGCCCCTCACCCCCCAGCGCTGTCCCCGCGACAGAGGGCCCCCTGGGGTTGCGGGGACGGTGGCCTTCCTGTGGGCGGCGCTCTTCCCGAAAGGACCGAGGGCACTGCAGAGCCACCACGCTCCCCTGAGCAGCGACATGCTTTCCGCTTCTGAACAGACGGCCATCGGGATGTGAGGGGACGAGGGGGACAGCTCCCAGCAACGTGACGCCACCGTTCACCCCGACAGGGGACACTCAGCACCCTGCACGTTCCCGGGGGCCGTGCACCCACTGCGTTCGGACCTGCTGTACAGGGACGAGTGGCCAGGACTCTGCTCATTTCTCCTGTGTGCACCTTGGGGTGGCGAATCTGCTGTACAGGGACGAGTGGCCAGGACTCTGCTCATTTCTCCTGTGTGCACCTTGGGGTGGCGAATGTCCACCTGGAATGGCCATGAGCGCCCCCTCCGCCTCCCCTGCAGGTCGTCTCTGTGATTATAACCACGACTGGCGGCATACGCGGCTCCGAGACCCGCGCGCTCTCGGCGGCCCAGGCCCCGCTGTGGGAGCTGGAGACACAGCACCTTGTAAAGGACTAACACATAAGAAATTACATTTATAACAAGGATGTGCTAAAGATGCAAAGGAAATACGTATTTTTAAATTTTCAAATAAAAAGAAATTGAAAAACGTCAAGTGAAAATCCTCTATATTCCCACCAAAATTACAACCGAGTAATTTTGTAGATAATCTTGCAAATTTTTCGTTTTTTTTATTTTTCAGTTCTGCGTCGCTACAGCTATTTTGGTCCTGGGGGGAAATACCAAACAACATAAAAAATCCACCCTCCCTCCCACCCCTGCCCTGCGGCTCCACCAGCTCCTTCTCTACCTGTGAGTCCGTCTTGTCTTGTTTACTCACTTACTTTCTTACATTCCACAGGTAAGGGCGACCCTACGACCCTACGGTCTTTTTCTCACTTCACTGAGCATCATGCCCTCCAGGCCCATCTCTGCTGTCACAATGGCAGCTCTCCGCCCTTGTCATCGCTGAGCCACAGGCCCTCGTCTACATCCCGAACCTTCTCAGCCACAGTTACCAACAGGCACCTGGCGGCCTTTGTAAGTGACGCTGCCCTGAACGCAGGGGGGTGTGTACTAGCATCTGTACATTTCCTCTGTGCATAACTTCATGTTACGGAAACACGTGCTTTCTTATTTTACAAAGATGGGATCGCGACCATGTTCTGTAACCTGCTTTCTTCACTAAACACTACCTATTGGGCTTTCTAAGTCAATAGATGAGTATTAATTCCTTACAGCCTTTGTTCAAACTCACTTCTCACGCAGGTCTTCCCTGACCAGCCTGTGCTGCTCCCCCTCCCCGACCCTCGATAGCCCTGAGCACCGTATAATACGTTGGCGGGCAGGTCCCATAAAGGGCCAGACAGCACACAATTCAGGCTCCGAGGGCCTCCACGCTCCTGCGACCAGTCACTCTGGCCTGGCGTGCTCACAGTGTGAACACATGGGCACGGCTGGGTTCCAACAAGACTCCATTTGCCAAAACTCACTTGAACTAGTTCACAGACCTACATGTAAAGCCTAAAACCTCGGGCGAGAAAACACAGGAGAAACCCTCTGAGGAGTTGGTTGGGCAAAGACTCTTAGACACGACACCGACTGGTAAGTTAGGCTTCATTAAAATGAAAACTGCTGCCGAAACCGGTTTGGCTCAGTGGAGGGAGCGTTGGCCTGCGGACTGAAAGGTCCCAGGTTCGATTCCGGTCAAGGGCATGTACCTGGGTTGCGGGCACATCCCCAGTAGGAGATGTGCAGGAGGCAGCTGAATCGATGGTTCTCTCTCATCGATGTTTCTAACTCTCTATCCCTCTCCCTTCCTCTCTGTAAAAAAATCAATAAAATATGTTTTTTAAAAAAATAAAATAAAATGAAAACTGCTGCTCTTTTTAAAAATATATATATTTTATTAATTTTTTACAGAGAGGAGGGGAGAGGGATAGAGAGTTAGAAACATCGATGAGAGAGAAACATCGATCAGCTGCCTCTTGCACGCCCACTACTGGGGATGTGCCCGCAACCAAGGTACATGCCCTTGACTGGAATCGAACCTGGGACCTTTCAGTCCGCAGGCCGACGCTCTATCCACTGAGCCAAACCGGTTAGGGCAAAAGCTGCTGGCTGCTCTTTAAAAACACTGGTGAGAGAATAAAAAGACCGGCCACAGATTGGGAGGAAATACTTACCAGTCAATTTCCCAATAAAGACCTATTCCAGAATGTATTTTTAAAACTAGGAAAACATAATGAGAAAATAAACCTCATGAAAAGGTGAGCAAAATATTTGAACAGACACATCACCGAAGGAGGAAATGGCTGAAGAAAACAAGTGCCGTGTCCTTGGCTAGTCCACCCGAGGTACTTTCCCAGAGAAACGAAAGCTACAGCCAAGCAGAGCCGTGGGCCTGTACACTGCAGTCTGTCGTACACGACACATCACGCCCCTCTCACAACAGGGAAGCCAGTTCGTTCACGCAGCAGACACATGAAGTGCTCCCCACGCTGGTATGATTCCGGATCTGGGACTAGAGAGGGAGCCAAGCGTCTTCAGGCGTCACCCCTCGCAGCCCATGTCCAATCAGGGCCCTGCCTGGGTGCCGGGGTAGGAGTTCATCGTGAAGCGCTCAGACCCTCCGGGCTCAGGGCGCACTCGGGAGACAGCCCCTCCCCGTGCGGCCACCGAGCTCTTGCTGCTGCTGCAGGGCATTTCCCGGACACCGCAGCCAGCTTCCTGTTGAGAGGCCAGGGTTCAAGGAGACGCCGGGAGTTGTCGATCATTCAACACAGTTCTGGGGGCAGCTTAATAAAAAATAACAAGCAAATAAATAAGACAAAAACGGGAAAAGAAAAACTTGCAGGTGATAGGATCACCTATCAAGAAAAAGAGTAAGAATCCAATGCCAGGCTATAAGGACTAGTGCAAGTTTAATCTAATCGCTGAATAAAAGATCATAAAAAACACAGCTTTCCTTGACATCGATAATGAGCA
Source organism: Myotis myotis (assembly GCF_014108235.1). NCBI lineage: Eukaryota > Metazoa > Chordata > Mammalia > Chiroptera > Vespertilionidae > Myotis > Myotis myotis. The sequence continues at coordinate 829,766 of NW_023416357.1, read as the reverse complement.
ATCAAAATGTAACAGAAAAATCCCTATTCACAGCAGCGTCCGACTCTAACGTGCCGAGGAAAACCCTAGCCAGACCACGCGACAGCTCCGTGACGAACGCCATGAACCTCCTGAGCTTCCCCGTGGCCCTCCGTGTCAGGGGTAGGAGGGCCATACAAGCAGGACAGCCTTCTCCCCAGTGTCCAGTTCAGGCAACGAGGCCCGAATCCAAGCTGCAGAGTGGCTGCGGGATGTCACAGACCCATGAAGATTTCATAGAAAATGTTAGAGAACAGCCAAAAGCCAACTCTCAAAAAGAGCCAACATCACTTTGCTGACCAGAGGCCCCATCTATTAGGACACACTGCAGTGTTACAGGGATGAAGCCATAGCGCGGGCACAGACACAGCCAGCCCTCGTGCTGTAAACCGCCATGTCCAGAAACAGATGCGGGGTTCAGAACAGGCCCCCCCCAACGGGCCACTCTGGCCTGTGAAGGATTTGAGCGGAGACTGCAGGGTCACCATCAAGGGCTCCCTCCCCTCTAAGGAAGCCGCACCTGGGGCCTTGCCCATGCAAGAGTTACTCCCGGAAATAGTTTTATGGACGATGTGAAGGGAAGGACGAGCCACAGAACATCTGCTCTTCTCGTCCTGCAATGACCTCCCCACTCCACCCCCACGCCCTAAGGTGGCCTCAGCTCAGACGCCAAACGTACCGCATCTTCCCTTTCTGTCTCTGAACCTCCTATGAGTGTGAGGGTCTGACTCTCATGCAGTGGGTTCCCATGGGGAAAGGAACGTTGCTTCCTCCCACACAGACCCACGCGTACAGGGCAAAAGTAGGTCTACACTGTCCATACGGAGAACAGTGCACTAATTAATAAATATCAGCACAAGAAGAAACTTTCACGTACTCACAACCGTAAACCTACTTTTGCCCCACCCTGTAGATAATGTGATATCTTTGTTTTGTTGTTAATCCCATTGATTTTTAGGGAGAGTGGGAGAGAGAGGGAAAGACAGAGAGAAGCATCGATGTGAAAGAAACACATCAACTGGTTGCCTCCTGCACGCGCCCTGACCATGGATGGCCCTGGCCCGGGAGGAGCCTGCAACTGAGGTCCGTGCCCTTGACCGGAATGAAACCCGGGACCATTTGGTCCACAGGCCGACGCTCTATCCACTGAGCACACCGGCCAGGGCCATATCACTGGGGGAATAAAGAACTAGTAGTATTGGGACAACTGACTCCACAAGAAAAATAATGACAATACTTAACAAAAATAATGCAGAGCCCCACGTCATCCCAGACACAGACACTCCAGATGGATCAGGGCCCTGCGTGGGAAATGCAGAGCACGCCTGTGTCCTCGCAGGCAGAGAAGGCCTTTTACAAATATCGTCGTCGAAGCCAAATGACAGTTCTTCCCTGGAGAAGTTCAAAGTTCGGAGGGTAGCATATGCCCTGGGCGCTACAGAAGCACAGAGAACAAACACCCAGTTCAGACCCAGCCCAGGAAAGCCCCGCTGTGAACCAGCCCAGGGTTTCGTTGTGCAGAAAGGAACAGCTCCTGCCCTGCAGCTTTAAGACGAGAACCCAGGCTAGTTCCACACGACTCTCGGCCAATGGGCCGCCTCGATTCCCACCGAGCCCCACGGGGCAGACGGGCGGAGGCAGACAGGCCGCCGCAGGGCCGCACAGCGAGTTTCGCAGCCTCTCCGTGGCGGCCGACTCTGCGTCTGGAACCCTCGGTTTCCACGTAGCCACAGCGTGTGGTTGACTTCTGCCCTTTATCTCCTTTTCAGCGGAAAATCTCTGTGGGGTTTTATCTCCTGGCTCTGCGTGAACCAGGGTGTTTGGCATCGACTAGTATTTAAAACACAACTTCTCTGAAGACCTGCACTGCCAGCTACGACCCTCAGGCAAATACTGTCAACAATTCTGGATGGGCCTCCGTCCTAAATTCCAGTTCTGCGTCAGCGCCTCGAACGTCAGCGCCTCGAACGTCCCGTCTCTGAGGCCAATAAATGCACCAGGTCTGAAGACAATACCCACACAGACACATGGTCACGCACACACATGTACACAGACATGCACACACCTTCCTTTAAGGTCACAGCTCTTATCTTTCCATCTGAAAAGACACTTGCCTTCGCAAACTGCCCAAGCCAAAGGGCCCAGGCTGCCTCTGGCCTGTCCTTTTAGCTTTTCTGTTACCAACCTGCCCCAGCCTCCATCCATCTGTAAGGCCTGTCTTACTTGTCTCTTTCTACCCTCATCCTGACCGAACTAATTTATAAGCATAACCATGTGTACCCCTGCCCCTTGCTTCCCGCCCCTTTCTCCCCCCAAACCATTCTGAACGTTTCTGATGGATAAAGTTCTCTAAAACGCTACTTTCAAGCTGTCGCTCTTTCCCCAAAAGCTTTTTAAAGGGTGAATAACAAGGCCAAATGTTTCAGCCACTTAAGAACCTAAAAATTTGGCTGCAGTGTGCCGGTCCCAGCTACCTTCTTTGGCATTTCAAGTCGACGCTTAACAACCCTGCTCTCAGCTCAGACGATCTTCCAGAGGAACGGCAAGCCTCGGCTTCCACTCCCATCAGGCGGGACGCCCTGCAAAGCCAATTGCAAAGCAAATACGTCCGTTCTTCATTCTACTTGCCATTCACAATTCGGTCCTGCCTCCTATCATTCCTACCGGCCACCCTGCAGAGCTGCGCCCAGGCCGAGCCCACGGCGAGCCTTTCTCAACACTTCCTTAGGGTCTGTGCTTCTGCACGCGGACTCCCCGCCTCTACCATCTGTCCTTGGGCCTGCTTCACAGTGTTTATAACTCAGAACTTCCTCCCACGCTCACGACATCTTTGCCCCCAGTGGACTTGAACAACAGTTTCCTAATCAGAGTCCCAATGCTGGGCGGCAGTCCCTTGCTGTAGGCGCTGAGGTCCTCAGAACCGAACATGCTGCGAGGCCCATAGACCGTGAGGGGCGGGTTCTGGAAGGCCTTCTGTGTGGCCACATGGCTCTAGTCCCTGTCACGCGTGTGCACCTGTGAAGAGGCAGCACAGGCCACGGCAAGGAGCCACAGTCTGCAGCCAGGCCGTCCGGGTGTGAACTCGGGGTCACCGTTCCTTAGCCACGTGCACTGCAAGTTTGTCACCTGGGACACGCCTCGCCCTTTCCGCACTGGCTCCACTCGCAACGGCCCCCTCGTCTTCCCTGCATCCAGGTCTGACCAGGCGCAAGGCCGACCTCTAGGAAACCCGCTGACCCTCCCAAGGCTCAGCCGGTCACTCCCTGTTTGAGAGATCTCGGCGCGATCGGTGCCACCCCGCGTTTCATGAGGACGGCCTGCACCCTGGCACAGTCAGCCACCTCCAGGCGGCTCTCGCAGGGTCCAGGGCAGCGCCAGCCTCCTGAGCTCCCGTGGCCACAGGACGTGCGCAGTCTCCGTGGCGTGGAAGAGTAAAGCTCGGAGAACTCCCCCCTGAGCAGACGGCCTTTGCCCTCAGAGGCACGGAGACACCTGGACTCTCCCAGCTGCTCCAGGAGCCAAGCAGCAAGTGCTGCGGCGGGAGCCCCGACTCCCAGTGGAAGCGGCTCCCCCAGGAAAAACGTGTGCACCCCACTGCACAGCAGCGCTACTGACAACAGCGAGATCTGGACACAGCGCGTGCCCACCAGGGATGAGCGGATACACGGCTGTGGCGCACGCACTCCACGGACACCACGCGGCAGAAAAGGAGCTCTCACCCTGCAGGACAGCAGGGGGGACCTGGAGGGTCATGCTCAGTGGACGAGCCAGTCGGAGAAAGACAAGTATCCCACCATCTCACTCACGTGTGGGATCTAATGAGCACGATAAACCGAGGAAGGAGACAGATCCAGAGACATGGGCGCGTGGAACAGCCTGCGCACCTCAGAGGGAAGGGGTGGTTGGGGAGAAAAGATCAACTAATGACCTTCCATGCACACATGCCCAGCCATGGACATGCCCAGCCACGGACGGACAACAGGGCAGTGAGGGCCTGGGAGGGGAGGGAGTGGGGAGGAGGAGGTGGGGGGGGGCATCTACGTTCAACAATGAAGATAAACTTAAAAAAGAGAGCGAGGCTCTGAAATGGCTGGAGGGAAAACACTCCACACGCTGAGGCCCTCCAGCTCCCACGCAGGCGGCAGCGGGCCCTGCAGGAGCCCCGTGGGCACCGCCAAGCGCCCCCACGGGTGCGGGGCAGAGACGGGTCCCGGGCAGGCCTGGCTCCCTCCCCGTGGAGCGCGCTGTGCCCCCTCCTGCGCAGGCAGGTGATGCCCACCTGCACCCTCGCGGGAGCCGGAGGGCAGACGCCCTTGGGAAACTCTTAAAATAAGTGGAAAACGCTGTGATTCATGCGTAAAAGCGACAACAGGAAGGCCGTTGCCATGGCACAGGGCACGGGTCCAGTCCGCGGGCAGCGCTGCTGACCCTCTTCTAAGTGACGGATGAGAACCGGACCGGGGCCGGGACCGGATGGGTCCCTGCAAACCAGGGGCTGCCTCGCAGCTCCCCGCCCTCCCTTCCCGCTCCCTCCGCTCACGCAGACGGGCTCACACCTCCCGCCCAAGCCGGCCCGGCGCACGCTCCCCCCAAGCGCAGCGGCCCCCCCCCCAAGCGTAGCGGCCCCCCCCAAGCGCAGCGGCCCCCCCAGCGCAGCGGCCCCCCCAGCGCAGCGGCCCCCCCAAGCGCAGCGGCCAGGCCCCGCTCCCATCACTGCCCAGGCCCGCGCTGGGCCGGGCTAAGCCCGCGGCGGGACTCGGGCCCCCACCCCCCACCCCGGCCCCCAAGCCCCGGCCCGGCGTGTTGACAGCGCGGGCGCCCATCGTCCCGGGAAGTCGCGCTGGATCCCCAGTCGGTTCCCACCCGCGCGGCCCCGCAGACAACAGCGGCCCGTCTCCGCCTCCGCTCGGGACGGAAGCTTTGGGCCGAGGAGGGACCGCGGCGCGGGACCCGGGACCGACCCGCCGGAACCCACACGCAGGGCCCCACGGCCACCCCCGGGCCGGGCGGGGAGGAGCGAGGGCCCGGCCTGAAGGGGGGGCGCGGGCGGGGGCCGCAGGGAGTCAGGGTGAGTGTGCGCGTCGGGGGCGGCCGCGGCCGGGGCGCTGGGATCAGGGGGCGAGGCCGCGGCTCCCGTCGGGAAGCGGGGCCGGGGCGGGGGACGCGGGTTTCCGGTCGGGACGGGGCTCGGGCCGCGCGGGGGTACGCCGCCCTCCGGACCCCGCGGCCCGACTGCGAGGCCCAGGCCGCCCGCCCCGCCCGCCCCCGGGCCTCACCTCGGGCTTCGCTCCCGGCTCCGCGGCCACGTCTCCGGCGCCAGGCCCGTCCTCCGTCCTCCGCTCGCCGCCCCGTCCGCCGTCCGCCGTCCTCCCCGCAGGCGCGGCACGCGGCCCTCCTCCCGGCGGCCTCCTCCCGGCCCCGCCCCGCCAGCCCCGCCCCGCGCGCGGATTGGTCGCCGGGGGCCCGGCGCGTCCTGCCATTGGCCGACGGCCCCGCACGGCGAGGGGCGGGGCCTGGCGGCCGGATTCCCGTAACGCGGCTCCCGGGTCCCGGATTCCGGGGTCGCCCGTGGGCCGGGAGCGCAGGGTCCGCCTCCCGCCCCCGCGGGTGCCGAGCGGGGCTGCGGGGGGAAGCGGAGAGCCCGCCCGCCGCCTCCCTGCTCGCCCGCCCGCTGGGACCGGCCGCGAGGACCGCGGGCTCCGTGGGGACCGGGACGCGACTCCCCGGGGAGCGCGGAGGGCTCGGCGCCGGGAGGCAGAGACCGCAGGTGGCGGCCCCCACGGCCTCGGGCCGGGCCTGGGAGACCAGCCACGTTCCTGCTTTACGCCGGCGAGGGGGTCGGTGGGCAGGGGCGCGGCTGGGCTCTCGGGCTGTGCCCCCCATGGGTGTCCGAACCCCCGAGCAAAGCCAGGCTCCTGCCCGCCCTCCTGCCCTGCCCGCCAGGAAAGGGACCTGCAGAGCCACTTTGGGGGGTGTGTGTGTGTGCGTGCGAGTGTCTGTGTGCATGTGAGTGTGTGTGTGCATGTGAGTGTGTGCGAGTGTGTCTCCATGTGTGGGTGAGTGTGGGAGTGGGGTGTGGGGTGAGGGGCTCTGGGAAGAAAGGCAGGCTACAGGAGGGCAATAAAGGTTTAGGGACTGACCCAAATGACACCCGTGTATTAACACAATTATAAGGTTCGAATTATGTTGAGGAATCAGAGAGAGGGAAACGCACCAAAGCATTTCTTAGTTGTGATCATGTCATTGTTAAGACACGGACAGCGGGCCTGCTGTGTGTCTGGGGCTAACAGGGTCCCAGGCAGGTGGGCTCCCCTTGGAGACCAAGCTCCTGTGCTCAGCTGGCTGCTCCCTGTCACCTTGGGTCTAACCAGGAAGGTGCCTGCGTTGCGTTCTAGCTCTGCCACTTGTAGGGGTGTTGGTTTTAAAGCAGATTTTTCAGATCCAGCAAACATTTACATGGGGACAGTGTCTACGGCTAAGTGCACCTTCTGATTCCGGACTCCCTGGGTGTAAGCCCTGCGACCTCCCAGCCTGTGGCCGTGGACAGGCCTCACCTCCCGGCCTGTGGCCGTGGACAGGCCTCGGTTTCCCGGCTGCACAGCGAGAGAAGGCATCTGATGGATCGCTGCAAGGGCTACAGGAGTTAAAATGCAGGAAGTGCTCTGCACAGGGCGGTGCTCAGTAGGTGTGACTGTAGCCCTTGCAGCGATCCATCGTTACTGAACGTCTGCCATGTCAGTGCTTCCCAAACCGCTGCATCCCAGCGCGGGTGGCCGACGGCGCATTGCCTGGCCCAGGGAGGAGACAGCGGGGACAAGTAGCTCGGCACGCTGCTCAGGAACACCCAGTCCTTTAGTGGGCATCCTCATGGGGCAGGCCCAGCCCTAACCTCCAAGAAACCGCCATTTGGTGGGGATGGTTGGAGTCCCAGGCCGACAGACTGCATCCGCCATGGAGTTCAGAGCAGCGAGAGCGTTTCTCCCCTCGTTGGAATGAGATAACCTAGAACAGTGGTCGGCAAACTGTGGCTCGCGAGCCACACGCGGCTCTTTGGCCCCTTGAGTGTGGCTCTTCCACAAAATACCACATGCGGGCGCACACGTACAGTGCGATTGAAACTTGGTGGCCCACCCACAGAAGTCGGTATTTTGTGGAAGAGCCACACTCAAGGGGCCAAAGAGCCGCGTGTGGCTCGCGAGCCGCAGTTTGCCGACCACTGACCTAGAAGACACCTGTGTAGGGCACTGGCCCCGAAGTGACACGTTCAGGGTAAGGGCTGGTCATTAGAAAGCCCCGTCCAGCCTGGCCGGCGTGGCTCCGTGGTTGAGCGTCGACCTATGACCCAGGAGGCCATGGTTTGATTACCAGTCAGGGCACATGCCCGGGTTGTGGGCTCGATCCCCAGTATGGGGCGTGCAGGAGGCAGCCGGTTCATGATTCTCTCATCACTGATGATTCTATCTCTCCCTCTCCCTTCCTCTCTGAAATCAATAAAATATATATATTAAAAAAAAATCTACCCTGGCAAAATGGGAAGATAAGCGGGGACCATTTTGGATCTTAGATCATTAAAAGCAGAGAGGGTAACCTGAGGACACGGGTTGGCCGAGAGGAGGTGATGAACAGTTGAGGGCACACTGTGTCTGCCTGGCTAGCTGCTGTCGTGTGGCCCTGACCAGGGCACCGCGGGCCTCCGTGCCTGTGCCCAGCTGGGTCCCTGAAACTCCGTGTCAGCCTCGGCACTGTCCCCAGGTTCTGCGTCCGCCCGTGATTTCAGCATCTGCAGTGATGACTCAGCACCTGACCCACGGTTTCTCATCCTTCTCAACAGTGATCTTCAGCTTCACGCTGAATCCGAAACCCACAGCTGTGGCCACACCTCGGATCCAGTCATCAGGTGAGTGGATGCCACGGCGCAGGTTGGGCTGTGAGTTGACTTCTCTCCCCACCCCTGCCCACCCCCTGCCTCTCCTCCCCTTGAGTCTGCGCCTTGTCCCCTGTGACCGCGAGTCTTTGCTCTCACCCGGATCACGGTTTCCTCCCTTCTTGTATTTACTGAACTGGGAGCACTCTTGCCGACCATGGACCTGCACTCTGGCTAGTACCTTCGTTCCGTGACCTTCAGCCAAGGTGACGGCAACAATGTCGTTTCCTGTTTTCCTTTTCTGGGAACTCAGTCAGCCCTAGCCCAACCCTTCCTCCCGGCCCAGACCCTGCTTTCATTTTTCCCTGGAAAAACCAAGACCATCACTTGTGAGCGTCCTTCACGTTTCCCCGTTTTCGGAGGCAACTATAGGTAGATCCTTCCCCTCATCCTTTTCAAAGGGTTCCTCCTTCTCCGTCTTGGTTCTGCAGCTCCCGACTTCAGCTCCCTCGTGTTAGCTTTCTCGTCGTCAGCATGAAACACCTTAAGAACACACTGAAGCCCCAGCCGGTGTGGCTCAGTGGATAGAGCGTCGGCCTGCGGACTGAAGGGTCTAGGGTTCGATTCCAGTCTAGAGCACGTGCCTGGGTTGTGGGCTCCATCCGCAGTGGAGTGCATGCAGGAGGCAGCCGATCAATGATTCTCATTAATGTTTCTATCTCTCTCTCCCTTCCTCTCTGAAATCAATACAAATACATATTTTTTAAAAACCCAAACAAAACAAAACTCACTGAAATGACGAACTCAGCAGTGAGTCGGAGGCGGCTGCTCCCAGATGGCAAAGCCTTGGTGACCTACTACTAGCCCCCGTTCGCCGAATAGAACTACATGTGTGTCATCAGTTCAACATACGTGTCAGAATGAGGCCGTGCCGACCACACTGCCATCTACTCAGTCGAGGGAGTTTGAGATGAAATAGGAACTTAAGTCAGGTTGAAACTGAATTTCCAAGCCAGACACCAGGAAAAACCCAGCTCATCACAACTAAGCTAAGGACACTAGGACTCCGCTGCAAACATTTCACTGAAGAGAATAGATACGCGGAAGCACAGGCCAAGGTGCAACTGGGAAATGCTCACAGATGGAACGCAGCCACGTAACTGGCACCGCCATCGGGGAACAGCACGCGACCAGCACCCCAAAGGCCCCGCATTACGGGGAGGCCACTGGTGACCCCATCCTGACGTCTCGCCCGCAGTTTCACGGCTCTCACTGTGAAGTCGGGAAGCTTCCCAGTGTTGTTAGCAGTCACTCGCTGTGTTTCATTTCGCTCAGTGACTGTCGAGAGCAGAGCCCACAGTGAGACACGCCGCTCTGCACAGAGGTTAAACCCAGGTGAGGAGTCCAGCTCCTCCTCCCTCTGACCTCTGGGAGCCCGGCCAGGGGCCTGGCCTGGTGACCTTGCCGAGGAGGGCTGGCCCTGGCTGCAGCCTGGAGTGGCCGGCTGGCTCCAGAACCCTCTCCCCAGGATTTAGACCCCCTCCCCCCGGGCGCCCGGACACTCGCTCTGTTAACTCTGACACGAGTGCAGAGGCAAGTGCTCATCTCAGTTGACTCTCATCTGAAAGAACTCGATTCAGTGACAAAGCAGATTCAGTGACAAGCAGGCTCCTGCCTGGAGCCCGTAGGGCCATAGAGCCAGTATTAGGCGAGAACAGTATTCCTTCTGCGGACGGCGCCCGGGTGGCTGGCCCTGCCTGGGCTGATGGGGCAGCACTCACGGCGCTGGAGGACGCTCAGGCAGAGGTCCGTCCCCTCGGGGAGCCGGGCCGACGGGCAGGACTGTCGTTCCCAAGAACCTGCTTTTTCTAATGAACCGCCAGCTCACCCTCTCCTCCGACCGGTTCTGGGTTCGCCTCGCCTCGCCGTGTCCACGCGTGCAGCCCCCAGGGCTCCTGCCTGAATCCTTTCATTTGCCTCTGGCTGCGGCCGCCAGGTTCCTTCTGGGCGCGTTCAACAATCGGACACGGGGCCTGGGTTTGAACCCCCATGGGAAGTGGGGATTGAGGCGAACACTAGCACTGAGGAGGTTTCCTGCTTAGGGTTAAGGCATAACGAAGGGAAGACAGGCCTGTCCCCTGTTTTCTTGGGAACCGGAGACACACCCGACCGCTCAGCACAGGGTCGCGGGCGGGAGGGGAGGAGTTCTCACTGTCTTAGGTTCACAGGGGCCGTCCCACATGCAGAACGTGCACATGCGCCGTGGGCCGCGCGGGCGGCAGTGACTAAGTGGGAGTCGGCCCAGGAGTCCTGCTCTGCAGCTTCCTGGCTGCGGGGCCTTGGCAAGTCCCCTCATTCCCTGCATTCCTCCGCCCTGATGGCTCCGCGGGGCCTGGAGCAGCCCTGGCCGGCACACGGGTGGCCTGAGGCCAGATGCGAGGAAGCAGGGAGGGCTGCACAGCTCAGCTCAGCGCCCGGCTGCTGCTGTCCACGCGGGGCTTTCTGGCCGACGGAGTGACTGTGCGGGAGGGAAGGGGGTGGGCAGGGCCGCGCTGAGCAGGACAGGACAGTTTCTACGTTCGGATGCTGCACCCCAGCTGCTGGGCCGGCAGGAAGCCCGGCACAGCCGCTCCCTCACGGCACCGGGACTCCAGCTCACTGTCTTCCTTCACAGGCCGTCCTGCTTCCCAGGCAGCCCAGGCCCTGGCCTCCCACCCGGGAGGAGGAAGTCGGCGCCGACGGGCAGGGAGGTGCCCATGAACAGTAACTGCCACGGATGAGCGCTCACCTGTGCCGGGCATGACGCTCCGTGTTCACATACAAGGTCGCGTCAGAAAAGGAAGCGGGCCCTGGCTGGTTTGGCTCAGTGGATAGTGTTGGCCTGTGGACCAAAGGGTCCCAGGTTCGATCCTGTCAAGGGCAGGTACCCCCATGGCAGGCTCGACCCCCGGCGTGTGGGAGGCAACCAATCGATGTGTCTCTCTCACATTGATGTTTCTCTCTGTCTCTCTCCCTCCCTTTCCCCCGTCTCTGAAAATCAATGGAAACATATCCTTGGGTGAGGATCAACAAAAGAAGAAAATGAAGTAGGTATGGTTTTTACCCCCATTTTACAGATGATAAACAGAGTCAGAGAAGCCAAGTAAAGTGCCCAAGATTGTAAGGAGACAGCGGTCTCCCCCAGGAATCCAGTCCCGGGGTCTGATGCTAATCCCACCTCTTCAACCCTGAAGCCATCCTCAGGCTCATGACACTCTCAACTTCCTGCCACCAACACAGCCCCGGGGCAGCCGTCTCCAGAGAGCAACCCAGAGCCAGAAGGGCTGCTGCGGACAACGGCCTGGCGCCCCGACCCCTGCCGAGACAGAGCCACAGCACAGGAGGCCCTGTCTGTGCAGGTGGCCACGCGTTTACCTGGAGGCAGCCGGTCCCCAGGGGTCCTGGCACGGCCCCGCTGTCCCCTCCCTCTCTGGTGCCCTGGTCACTTCCATGTGGATTGCAGTCATCTCACTGGGAGGGGTTTGAGTTCAGGTCCAGCACCCTCCCCCGCAAGGGAGTGAGCGAGGCTTCACCAACAAGACGTGTGTCTGCTCACAAGCGCGTGTCCAAGGGCCTAACAGAGAGGAGGAAGCGTGAGCACGGACCCCGTTCTACACGGCTGCCCCCGACCCCTGTCTGGGAGGAGCGCCGCTCTTCGCTTATTTATTTTAATATCTTTTTATTGATCTCAGAGAGGAAGGAAGAGGGAGAGGCAGGAACATCAATGCTGAGAGAGAATCATGGATCGGCTGCCTCCTGCACGCCCCACACTGGGGATCGAGCCCGCAACCTGGGCACGTGCCCTGACCAGGAACCAAAGCCTGACCTCCTGGTTCATATGTCGACGCTCAGCCAACTGAGCCACGCCGGCTGGGTGACCTGGAAACTCTCCTCTACTTAACATAGACATAGTATTTGATATCTTTTGCACTAAACATTCTGCCTTAGAATAATTCATTTTACGAAATCCTAGGGTGTCATTTGCAACGGACTCATTTTACGTCTTATGTTTATTGACTTACAATTTTTACAAGAACCTGAAACACGTATGTATTAAGCTGAACTATCCCATTTTAAAAACTTGACCACGATGCAGCTCATAGTAAAACAGGGTTCAGGATGAATACATAGTGTTGGCTGCCAAAGACTTCTGGTTCACCCAGAACGAAAAGATCGCATTGAAAACGTATTACGTCCGGCAGCCAGAGTCGGCGGCCATGTAATTTCTGGACGGAAAGGGGTAAAAGAACATTCCTGTTTTTCTTTCTTCACGTGGTTTCTTTTTCTTGGCTTTCCCTGCCAAGGTTACCGGGGCTGAGGCTCGAGAGGGGCTACACGTGGGCACCTTCATTCTTACTCACAGGACAGATGGAGCCTCTTTCAGTTTCTGGAAAAACAGATACCCAGCCGTGCGGGGGGTGCAGTCTCAGGGTTGAATGAACCACTTCCTCCCGACCCCACAGAGTCGCACACCGGGCGAACTCGCAACGACTCTCAGACTCCTCGCTGCTCTTTGCAAGAGCGAGACTGTGGGATGCACTTAACCCACCTCATCAGAGCGCTGGCGTCTCAGCCTGTGAGGAGGCTCGTCTTCTCAGGCCAGAACCACCTCCATGGTTTCATCCTCCGAGGGACCGAGGGGTGAACCTAGTAGGACGGCCACAGGAAAAGGCCGACCCCGGGTGGGCTGTGGGTTGGAGAGCCCTGGCCGTCTCCATGCTCAGCTGCCACTCCTGGGAGGACTCACAGAGGGAGGGTTGGAAAGATGGAGTGACGGCCCGGCCGGTGTGGCTCGGTGGGTAGCGTATTGGCCTGTGGCCTTCTTTTCTAGTCCAGAGGCTGCAGCTGTGGTGGGAGCGCCTTTCCTGTTCCCTTTATGATTGTGGGAGGAAATGCTGTCGGTCCCACACGCCTCTCTGGTGGTCAGAGGATGCGTTCTCCTCGCTGTGTGTGGGAGGAAGCGGGACCGTCCAGGAAGGGGTACCGCCTTCGTCACGCAGGGAGTGCCCAGTGGGACGAAACCTTAGGCTCCGGAGTCATTGTCCAGCGTAACCTTGAGCCCGCTGGTCTCTGAGGTCACACAGTGTTGGCCACGGGCCTCTCTGGGAGCAGAGACAGTCCCTCCTGCTTCTGGGGTGCAGGTCTCGGTGTCAAAGGGCTCAGGCTGAGCACCCCTCTGTGCAGAGTCAGCAAGGCAGCCGAGGGTGTGGCCGTGAGGCGGCAGGAGACAGGCCTTCAGGAGGCGCCAGCGCCGTGCGCCTACCCGCAGGTCCCCTGCCCACCCACAGGAAAGGGAAAATGGTGACCGCAGAAGAATTCTGGGCATGTGGCCCTGACCACTTAGTGTTTGGGAATGTATGCGGGCCTTACTGGGGACGTTATCTGGTTACGAAACGGGCAGGAGTCTTAGCCCAAGGAGATGGGCTCAAGCTCCCGGGCGCGGGCGCCAAGATACCAATCTCTGCCTCTGACCCCTCCCGCGCCGACTCCAAGGGGCTCCGTGCTGGCCAAGGCCTCACCTGACGACACTTCACCTGGGAACGGCCAACCCTCCCCAGGCCCAGGCCCAGCTCCAGGCACGCCGAGCAAGTGGTCTGAGGCCCAGTCCTGGCTGGGATGTGTGGAAAGCTCCACGTGCTTTTCCTGGCACCAGGCCCCTGTCCTGGTGACCCTAGTGATGCAGGGAGTGTCCTGCCCGCCATGTCCCCCCAGGTGTGTGCGTGCAGAAAAGCTGGAGAACCGTCCATCCAGTGATGCTCAGAGGATGGCCCAGGCCGGCAGCTCAGCACCCCTGAGAGGTATTAGCCATGCAGACCCCCAGGCCTGACACCAGCGCTACGCAATGAGAGACGCAAGGTGCGGCCCAGCAATCGCTGCTTTAATGTATTTTCATTATTTCAGAGAGGAAGGGAGAGGGGGAGAGAGAGAAACATCAGTGATGAGAGAGAATCGTGGATCAGCTACCTCCTGAACGCCCCCCACACGGGGACCGAGCCCACAACCTGGGCATGTGCCCTTGACCTGAATCAAACTGTGACCTCCTGGTTCACAGGTCAACACTCAACCACTGAGCCACACCGGCCGGGCAGGAATCGCTTTTTTTTTTAAAAGCCCTTTCGGTGATCCTGACACAATAAAATTTGAGATCCACTGTCCCAGCTTAGCCAGTCGTGTCCTGAATTTGTGATTTGAATACAACTGGGTCAGATGCCTGTCCTGTGACAAAGAGAATATTCTAGTTCTCACAGAGCACAGGCAGGGCTTTGTTTACACAGAGAAAGTCACGTGAGGATGGAAGTGTCCCCCACTAACGAGGGACCTGGGGGTTGGAGAGACAGGCTCCTCCCGGGAACCCCCTGGGCAGCCAATGGCCCCGGAGCTAAGGCTCCTGCCCACTGGCTGCGAGGTTACAGTTTAACCAGCTCTGGGCAGGCTCTCCCTCCGACTGGACGGTCAAGGTCAGGGAGGTGGGCAAACAAAGCAGGAGGGACTGCGGAGCCAAGAGCCTGAAGGCATGGGCCTTGGGGCAGCCTGGCCATGGAGTCGGGGTGGAGGAGGGACGTGCTCTGACCGTCCTGTCCCTCTGGCCCTGAGGGGACCTTCAGGTAAGAATCTCGGAGGTGAGTCACCTGTGTCCTTTCATTCGTCACGGCATCCGATTCTTTATTTTCTTGTTTGCTAATCCTCAGCAGAGGATATTTTTTCATCGATATTTTGTAGAGGGAGAAGGGAAGGGAGGGAGGGAGAGGAGAAGGGGAGAGAGAGAGAGACATCGATTCAGGAGGGACACATTAATTGGTTGCCTCTCCCACGAGACCCGACTGGGGCTGGGAGTGAACCTGCAGCCCAGGTACGTGCCCTTGACCTAGACTTGAACCCCGGACCCCTCGGTGCTCGGCTGACGCTCTATCCTCTGAGCCGCCCCGGCCAGGGCTCCTCATCCTGTCTCCACGTCCACTCACATCCGTGAGGATTTGCGCTCCGCGGAGACCCAGAGCCCTGGCGTCCGGGGGGAGCCCCTGGTGCAGAGCTGCCTGCTCCCTGGGCCAGCGCCCCAGGCGCACGGAGGCCGCGCCCGGCAGAGTGCGAGGGGAGTGATTCAGCCTGAGATTTCACACCGGCCACAGGGACTCAACGCGAAACCGGCCCGTGCTCTCAGCCTTCAGCTTCCTCAATCCGCCCTCCCCGGGGAGCCTCAGCGAGCCTGGGCCCGAGATCGGGGGCACACACCCTCTCATTGGTTAGGTGCGGTGCCCAGGTGGGGTTCCCTTTCAGAGCTCCCCTGGGGCTCCTGCGACAAAGGCGTTCGGTCAAACACCGCGACCACACGCAGTGACTGTGTTTCCCTCGGGGCTGCTGACGGGAGGAGAGGCACCGCGAGCAGCGTCGGGGACCCACCGCCGGCCCCACAAGGACACGGACAGGACCCACTGCCGGCCCCACAAGGACACGGACAGGACCCACCGCCGGCTCCACAAGGACACGGACAGGACCCACAGCCGGTGGGCCCCGCCGTCCAGACGCAGAGTCCGCGATGTCGGCTGGAGGCAGGGCTCTGCCCCTGGGCCGTGGTGTCTGCTGTGCACAGCCACAGGCCCACTCCTCAGTTCCTGGGGCCCCGGTGGGGGTGGGGGTGGGGGTAAGTGTGGGGGTGGGACAGTCAGGGCCTCAGACCAGTGACAGGGAAGCCCCCAGCAAGGAGAAAGCTCTAATTATAATAACGATTCGCACGAGTCTGGGGTCTTCTCATTTTCAAATGACACCTAGGGTTTGCACACATGTGAGCAGTGGGCCGCTGGGCTGCATGTGCGCCACTCCCAGGAGAGGGGGCGCTGCTGAGATTGGAGACGAAGGGACGGCTGCCACGGGCTCGCGCTGGTGGACTGTGCGCTGGTCAGCGCTCTGGCTTCACGCCCCTGAGAACCGCCTGCGCAGCCCGCCTCCCCGTCCTGGAGCCCCACTCGGCTCCTCCCCGCGGCCGCGCCTGCAACGCCTGGTTAGTTAGTTCGCTGTTTCTGCGTTTGCCCCCTGGAGCGGAGCTGGGACAGCGGGACGTGCTGCTGTGTCTACGTCTGACTCCCTGGAACCTAGGACCCTGCACTGAGGCGCCTGGGGAACTGCTCGGACCTGGGCCTGCCACACCGCCAGCACCGGGCCCACACCACGGCCCGCACCACGGCCCGCACCATGGCCTGCACCACGGCCTGCACCACGGCCTGCACCACGGCCTGCACTGGGCCTGCACCATGGCCTGCACCGGGCCTGCACCATGGCCTCTACCCGGGCCCACACCACGGCCTGCACCACGGCCCGCACCACAGCCCGAACCACAGCCCGCACCACGGCCTGCACGGGGGTCCGCACCACGGCCCACACCACGGCCCACACCAGGACTGCACCACAGCCCGCACCACGGCCCACACCACGGCCCACACCGGGACTGCACCACGGCCCGCACCATGGCCTGCACCGGGGCCTGCACACATCTGGGGAGGTGACCCCCGGAGAAGGGGCTGGGAGGGAACCAGGAGGGAGAGGGAGGTCAGCACCGACGTCCGCTCTCAGGTCCCTGCGCCGACCACGCAGCAGCCTCTCCTGTGAGCCTCATGGACTCTGAACGTCCGCTCACGTCAGACGTACAGCGACAACCTGTTTATTTTTAATTTGTGTATTTTCCCATAACGACGAGGCCCTAGGAAGAGCCAATATTCGCTTCACAGCCCACTGTGCACACGCACGTCATCCTGAGGGGGGGGCCAGGTCCCGGTGCTCCGCTCGGAGGGAGCGAGAGGCAGCTCCGTCTTTGACCGCCCCCCATGGCTATGGGGTGGGAAGCGCTTCGGGCAGTATTGAAAGTGGTGTCTTTCGTTAGTTACGTCGCCTGGCCATGTGGCCGGGCCCGGGACCAGCCCTCAAACCTCAAACACCTCCTCAGCCTCAAACACCCGGACGGAAATGATGACTTTTGCTCGCCGGCGAGGAGGGAAGAGCTTTCGTCTTTCGATTTCACCCTCCGTGCTGCCCCCAGGAAGCTAAACAGCCCGTGTGCCAACCGCCGCGGCCTGAACGCCACTGACCTGCCCAGAAACACCTCCGCCCGGAGCTCCAGGGCCGCAGAGGGAGCACCGGCCCCTGGGAGGCGACGCTGGTGCCCGGGCGGACGTCCAGGTGCCGGGGCACCAGCCCCGCGGAACCTTCCGGATGATGGGCACGGCCCAGGCCTGGGCTCCCAGCGTGGAGGCCAAGGCACACTTGTGGCTACTGAGCACTGGACGTGTGAGAAATTCAATGTCACTTAATTGTAATGAATTTGAGCCGCGCCCCCCCCCCCCCCGGACTGGGGTTCCTACACTGCTCCTTGCAGCTGCCCGTGGGACATGCACGGGGACACCCCGCCGATGTCAGTGTCAACCCACCCTCCGTTGGGCTCCCTGCCAGGCCGCCGCTGGGGGAGCCATTCTGCGCCTGCAGGAGCCTGGCAATGGAGCCTAGACCTGGGACACGCAGGCCCAGTCCCGCCTGCACCCGCGGTGGCCTGGCTGGTCCATGGGGCGATTCCCGCCCCCCCACCAGAGGTGAGAGGTAGCTCTACCCTCTGCCCACAGCGAGGCTTGGGGAGCCACCACTGCCAAGAGGAGGCGACAGTGAGCGATGCCGACTGAGGGCCCGGCGGGAGCACTGGATCAGGGGTCACCCAGAAGGAACCTGCCGTCCCAGCCACAGAGCTGCGCGCCCTGGAGCACAGAGGGCTCGTTTCTGCCCTCACAGCATCTCACACAACCTCACAAGCTGACCTCCCGTCCGCATTCCACCGCGATCACCGTGTCCACAGTGGAGGCTGGGCGTGGAGCTGGGTGGGGACGGGCGCTTTATTCCTCCCGCTGTTCCGAGAAGCAGCAATGATCCCGGGGGCTCTTCTCAGAACCGGGGCAGAGGAAGCTCCTGGCAAACAAAGGAAAGGAGATAAGCACGCACTCCGCGTAACCGAGGGAAACCGCCAGGGCAGCGCAGGGGGCGGGCGGCCGGGGTCCTGGGCTCGGTGGCGGGGGCCGGGAAAGCGCGATTATGATTCTGAGCAGCAGCGTCCAAGGAAGCACCGCCGGAGGCCCTCAGACCAAAGGCCTCGGGCCCAGACCTTGGTCTAGACCAGCCGTGGGCAAACTACGGCCCGCGGGCCGGATCCGGCCCGTTTGAAATGAATAAAACTATTGAAAAAAAAGACCGTACCCTTTTATGTAATGATGTTTACTTTGAATTTATATTAGTTCACACAAACACTCCATCCATGCTTTTGTTCCGGCCTCCGGCCCAGTTTAAGAACCCATTGTGGCCCTCGAGTCAGAAAGTTTGCCCACCTCTGTTCTAGAAAAACAGGAGTGACCGTTCCTGGAACTCTGATAAGCAGGCGTCCAGGAGGCAGGTCAGAGGGGTCAGCAGGGAGGCTATTGACTTAGCTGTGACTCATTGGGAAGGACTTGTGTTTTCTAGGAAGAGACCACATTATCAGTCCTCCCCCTCCCCCTCCCCCTTCCCCCCTCCCCTCCCTGTGCTAGGGTGAGGGACTGCGGCATGGAAGGGTTACAGAATGTTACGGAATGTGCTAAGGGGAGGAAATGGGACATGAGAAATTGAATGTGCTGGGAGGGGGGACTGACGTATGGAGGATTGTGTCAGGGTTAGGAACCATGGAAGAAAAATTGCTAGATTGTCTTAGAAAAACAATGTGTTATGATACGCTCCAGCCAGGTGTGACTCTGTTTACCCCCCCTTTTGTGCTTATGAACTTTCTGTGAACTTCTAAGGAACAGCTAATGGAATGCTTTGTTTTTTTTTCTAGCACTGTTTTGCTATAAAGGATCATACTTCCCCCTTGATCTCTGCCACATGCTCCGAAGCTCCCAGAGGGGGAGATAGGCGCTGTGGTTAGTTGGCCAGCTTAATAAAGGCTCTTAAATTTAAATTCTGAGTCGGTGGTCTATCTCGCTGAGCCAACCCATAACGCTCCCCTTCCCCTCCGCCTCCCCCTCCTCCCCCTCCTCGCCCCAGAGCCCCTGCTGCTGTGACCCTGTGCGAGTCGGACCGGACGTGTGCATAGGTGAGAAGGCCACTGCTTCTTTACTAAGACGGTATTGGTGCATTTTCCGATGATCAGAGAGTAACACACCTGGGACGTGTTTGTCAAAACAAAACCAGAGGTGAGTTCCCGAGGCCGACGGGCGACTGTCTCAGCCCCACACCTACCGACTTCATTTCATTCCAACAAATATGGGTGAGGCGCCTGCCGGGCACTGTGCCCGGTGCCAGGGGCGTGGGAGGATGGAGCAGGCTCCGCCCGTCCCCCTGGGGCTTACAGTCTGGGGGGAAAACACCCCAAACCCACACTCCTCCTGCCCCGAAGGCAGAGGCCTGCAGCGAGGAGACCAATGACCAGCAGGAGGGTCTGCCTGGGGCTGGACGGCCAGGGGACTGCAGCTCCCGGCCGCTCCTCTCCCGCCAGGCAAGCCCGCCCCCCCCCCCCCCCAGCTGCCCGCGGGGTTTCAGCGTGAAGACTGCTGTAAGCATCCAGAGGCCGAGTGTAGTTTTGAACATTTTGGTCGTAACCGTGATTAACGCTCGTCTTTGACGTGTGAACCTGAACGTTGTTAGGTCACACCGCCCGGAGCCACACAAGGAGACGGCGTGATTCCGAAATCTTTCCCTTCAGATCTGGACACCGTTCCTCGGGGCCAGGGCCTGCGGGGGCTGCTCCTCCCACCAGGCACTCAGAGGGAGGGGCGGGATCCTTGCTTTTCCCGCAAGAGGCAGGGCGAGCCTGGGGCCGGTGAGGTCATCCGGTTTCTGTGCACCTTTTAAAACGCACGTTTCTGGGGGATGTGTGGCCGAGTGTGGGCACTGAAGCCGGGATGTGCCCTTTGACGCCCGCTGAGCCGTCGGCACCGGGAGAGGTGGCCGCCTGCTCCCCGGGCTGTGATAGATTCAGGCTGAGGGACGCTGGCTGCGCGGCTGCTAGGAGCAGGCCCAGGCCTGAGTGCCCCCCGACCCCCCCCACCCCCCTTTCAAATGGAAAGGAAGCGCTATGGTTCCATTTCCTCTCGGCATCCGGCACCCGCAGCTCTAAGAACAGAGCGGCTGCCTCCGCAGCGAGGAGGAAGCAGAGCATCTGTTCAGAGCCAGTGCGACGGGGCGAGCGCGAGGGCCAGTGCGACGCTGCCCCAGGGACAGAGCAGAGAGGCCCTTCCGCGGCCGGGGCTGTCGGTCCGGTGAGCGGAGCGCCGGCTCCCTTCCGACCGCCCACTCCTCTCGTGCTCCGGGGTTTCCATTTGAACGGCAGCCGCGTCTTTAAGACGATTGGCCGCACCGGATATGGCTTTTTCCTTTTTCTAAAGGAGCCCCACGCACCGTCCCAAAGTCAGCCCCGCGGTCAAGGAGGCCGGCTGCTCCCACAAACCCCTCCCACGGCCACGCGTTTCCCACGGCTGCACGTTTTCACAGGTGAAGGCCTCCAGGCTCCGAGGCGTCTGCTGTCAAAGGTGCCAGCCGCTGGCGGGGCCCTGGCCCAGGGAGCAGACGGGTCCTGGCCCAGGGAGCAGACGGGTCCTGGCCCAGGGAGCAGAGGGGGCCTGGCCCAGGGAGCAGAGGGGGCCTGGCCCAGGGAGCAGAGGGGGCCTGGCCCAGGGAGCAGACGGGTCCTGGCCCAGGGAGCAGACGGGTCCTGGCCCAGGGAGCAGAGGGGGCCTGGCCCAGGGAGCAGAGGGGGCCTGGCCCAGGGAGCAGAGGGGTCCTGGCCCAGGGAGCAGACGGGTCCTGGCCCAGGGAGCAGAGGGGTCCTGGCCCAGGGAGCAGAGGGGCCCTGGCCCAGGGAGCAGAGGGGTCCTGGCCCAGGGAGCAGAGGGGTCCTGGCCCAGGGAGCAGAGGGGGCCTGGCCCAGGGAGCAGAGGGGTCCTGGCCCAGGGAGCAGAGGGGTCCTGGCCCAGGGAGCAGAGGGGGCCTGGGGCCCCCCAGCCACAGGTGTCGCGGTGACGAGAGCCCCAGGTGGGGCAGCGGGCAGGCGGTGATCCTGGACTGATCACACAAAACTGCCGATTGCTGGTTTCTGACTCGGGCTGATTTAAAACAAATCGGTGAACTCGAAGTTTCAGTCGCTGCACAGGACGTCCTGTGGTAGGTTCACAGGTTCCATTCTAATCGCCATCCACAGAAATGATTTCCACGCATGGACGAAAGGGGCCACACGCCACCCTGACCAGCTCAGGGGCGGCCTGCGTGGCGGGTGTGCAAACCCAAAGACCTAAACTAACCACAAAGGATGGTTTGAAAGTTAAATATTTAACTACAAACCGGCTACGGTGGGTAGTCATGACCTAGGCCGGTATCTTCCCTGACAAAGATCAACTGAGATCTTTACTGAGCCCATTTGTCTCTTTGCCTCTAAGATAACATATCTGCGAGACTTCTGGGTAACTTGTAACTTTCCTTTTTCCCAACACCCCTCAGGGCACAACAGGACATCCCCTCATTGTTATTGTTATCAAGTTAATTGTCAACTGTTAATTATGTTAAACTGTCCTGTATTCATCTACATAGAACAGCGGTTCTCAACCTGTGGGTCTCCACCCCTTTGGCGGTCGAATGACCCTTTCACAGGGTTCGCCTAAGACTATCCTGTATATCAGATGGTCTGAGAATTAAATATTTAACTACAAACATAATTTACATGACGATTCATAACAGTAGCAACATTACAGTTATGAAGTAGCAACGGAAATAATTTTATGGTTGGGTCACAACATGAGGAACTGGATTTAAGGGCCAGAAGGTTGAGAACCACTGACGTAGAAGAAGGATGTGTCCATCATTTCACTTTTTATCCAATCCCAGGGGTTTCCCTGCTTTGCTTTCTCCCACCTCCTTAATCTATCACCAATGGATTTCCTGTAACCCACCTACATCCCTTCCTCTGATTGCAAATGTATAAATGCAGATGTAACCCAACATTCTCCGGAGAACTATCTCTGTTCATTGAGGTTCTGCTTCCCGGCATATGGTGACAGTTTGGCTCAAATAAACACAAAAATTCTTTACAGGTTTCAATGGCTTTTTATGTTAACACAGGTTAATCAGGTTTAAATTCACCTGATAAGAGAAAGAGTATAACTTGCCCTGACTGGTTTGGCTCAGTGGATAGAGCGTTGGCCTGCGGACTGAAAGGTCCCAGGTTCGATTCCGGTCAAGGGCATGTACCTTGGTTGCGGGCACATCCCCAGTAGGGGGTGTGCAGGCGGCAGCTGATCGATGTTTCTCTCTCATCGATGTTTCTAACTCTCTATCCCTCTCCCTTCCTATCTGCAAAAAAATCAATAAAATATATTTTTTTTTAAAAAAAGAGAGAAAGACTATAACTCACATTCTAAAAGGAGGTTCAGGCCCGGCCGGCGTGGCTCAGGGGCTGAGCGTCGACCTATGAACCAGGAGGTCAGGGTTCGATTCCCGGTCAGGGCCCAGGCCCAGGCTGTGGGCTCGATCCCTGTGTGGGGCGTGCAGGAGGCAGCCGACCTGGTTCTCTCTCATCATTGATGTTTCTCTCCCCCCCGCCCCCCAGCTTCCTCTCTGAATAAAAGTATATTTTTTTAAAAAGGAAGAAGAAGGTCTGAGCCTCCAGCCTTCAGATCTCGGTGTGAGAGCCGCGGGGGCAGCGCCGTGGCCCCGCCCAGCCCGTGGCCCGTCACGCAGGCGGGTGCACACCTCCTCCGGGCCGTGGTGCTCGATGCCGGATGAGAACCAGAACAGGGGCCGAGGCCGCAGGCCCCGGTGCCCGAGGGCGGCCGCCCAGCCTTGTCCACGCCTGGCTCCCCGAACAGGCTGCACGCCCGGCACATCCGGAGGGTCAGCGTGTTCCCCAATTTAGCTTTCCCCCCCAATTTCTTTCTGATACAGCAACAATTCAAATGTGGTAACAGCTACATTTTTGGCGTCGGGGTCTATGAGTTTTGGCAAATGCTTCTTTTCTCCATCCAGACAGAAAACCACGTCGCGGCCCCTCCGACAAGGCCCTCGGCGACCCTGTGCCGCAGACCGGCCCCCAGACGTCAACTCCAGGAGCCAGCGGCCCGTCCGCTGTCGCTCCAGTCGCCCAGAATGCCGTCTGAACGGACACGGGGGAGCGGGGGTCGCCCCCTGGCTGTGATCACCGGACTCCTCCTCGTTCTGTATGGGAGTCTGTCCCTTTCCCTCCCGAGCCCTGGCTCACTGGCCGGTGCCTCACCGGGTGTCAGGCGGCCCCACGCCAGGCGCCAGTGTGACAGGCTTGGTCCAGGATCATCCTGGACGCTCGGGTGACGCCCCCCCCCACCCCCCATCCTCGCGCACTTTTACTTTCCAGCGGCAGAGACCCCGTTGCCCGTGGTAACGTCTGAGCAGGTCAGACCTGCGGGGGCAGCAGAGCCCACGGGAGCCCCTCACCCCCACGCGAATCGGCCAGAGAGGCCGCCTGCAGACCCAAGCCTGTGCGGTGCCAGGGCGCCGGGGTGACGTGAGGCCGCGCTCCGGGCCAGGCTCTCAGCCTGAAGTGGGGGCTCAGGGAGGGGAGAGGCAGGAGGCGGCCCTGGTCAGGACACCCCGTCCACACTCGCTCCTGGACGCCCCGATCACTCAGCTTCCTGTTTGTGTCTCTGTGTCATTTGAACTTTCAGCCACTTTTAAGCCCGAGGACCCTCCTACATGAATGCAACTTCCCCTTTGGGGTGAAGGGCAAAGGCAGGAGGGAGCAGGAGCCGGGCTCAGAGAGGAAGCCGGGTGTGAAAGGGGGTGAGACGTAGGAAAGGGCAGGGTCCTCACATGCTCACCCTCTCCGCTCACAGGTGACATTCTGCTCCCTCCTCACTGACACCTGAGAACAGGTGCAGGCGAGTGAGGGCGCATGTGTGGGCTGCTGGGGAAACACCTGTGTGTGTGCGCAGGGGGGGGGGGGGGACGACATTTGTATGCATATTACATAAGAGACTGTCATGAATGTATCAATTTTCATATATCAAAGGTCAAAGTTCCAGAGCATTATATGGACGCATAGAGTTCACATGCCCACTCACCCACCTATCCATCTACCCACCCACCCATCCACCCATCCACCCACCCACCTACCCATCCCATCCATCCACCTACCCACCCATCCACCCACCCACCCACCCATTCATCCACCCACCCACCTACCCATTCATCCACCCACCCACCTACCCATTCATCCATCCACCCACCCATCCATCCACCCACCCACCTACCCATTCATCCATCCACCCACCCACCTACCCATTCATCCATCCACCCACCCATCCATCCACCCACCCACCTACCCATTCATCCATCCACCCACCCATCCATCCACCCACCCACCTACCCATTCATCCATCCACCCACCCATCCACCCATCCATTCACCCACCCACCTACCCATTCACCCACCCATCCACTGAGGAACCATCGTGATGACGGAAAAGGCAAACTCTTTGGGAAACACCCGCCCACCTTTCACGCGTGATGTGCAGCACACGCACCCTCAGCACCGCACACGCGACGTCAGAGATGTGTGCCCAGCTCGCCACGGGCAGAGTGTGTGATAAGGATGGGGGGGGGGGGCTGAAAAGAATCCACTGGTAAACACTGGAAATGTGTTAACCAGCCTTCAAAGTGTTTCCATCGGGAAGTCTCCGCACCCTAGACTGCGCGTGGGACAGTTCCACCGCGTGACCTTCACATGCGCACACACACACACGCACACGCACACGCACACGCACCCCCGTGATTCCGACAGAGGAGCCGCGAGTCTGAGCTGACATGACACTAAGGGGAGGCTTTGAAGCCGGGCCTTTGATCAGTTTTGTCTGAAAAACAAGGTCTGTGGTTGAGCGTTGAACCCCCTCCGAGCCGTCCTGAAGGCCTGGCTGCGCGGGCGGGAGCGTGGGAGCCACGGGGACCAGCGGCCCTGAGGGCTCAGAGGCCCCCTCACCCCGCCCTGTGGCGGAGCCTCGCGCCCCACAGCAGCCCGGGCTGTGAAAACACAGCGCAAGGCAGAGATGAGCAGAGCCAAGTGCAGGGAGGGGGGGCTCTGCCAGGACAGTGGTGGAGACGGGCCCTGGCGCTCACCAACTGGACCTCCCCACCCGCTAACCCTATCTAACCAGCCAGCCAGCGGGCGGGGGTGGGGTGGGGAACAGACTTCCAGGGTGGCTGCCTGCTCCCCTGTGGCTCCGCCTGCCTCTGCCGCGTTGGGCTCACATGGGGACAGGCTGCCCGGACCGCATGCCGCCTTCAGCAAGGCCTGCACCAGCGGCCTTTCCCACGGGCAGCGCTGGGAACCAGCAGGTGTCATCACCAACACACCAACACACACACCAACACACATATCAAGACACATGCCAACACACACACTCACACACACATCCACTCATACACACACTCAACACACACACACTCATACACACTCACATACACTCACACACTCACATACACACACTCACACTCTCACATACACACATACACTGTCACACACACATGCACTCACACATGCACATACACACACACTCTCACATACACACACACGGATGCACATGCACACTCACACACACACACATACACACACGCACGCACGCACACATGTACTAACATACACTCACACACACTCATATGCACACTCACACACACATACACACTCACATACACACACACTCACATACACACTCTCACACACATGTACTCACACTCACACATACACACACATACACTCACACACACACATACACTCACATACACTCACACACACACATACTCTCTCACACTCACATGCACACTCACACACACACATACACACACACACTCACACACACATACACTCTCACATACACACACACACTCACATACACACACACACATACACACACTCACATACACTCTCACACACTCACATACACACTCACACACACACATACACACACACAAACACTCACATACACTCTCACATACACTCACACACACACTCACATACTCTCTCACACACACATGCACACACACACACATACACACACACACTCACACTCTCACATACACACACACACTCACATACACACTCACATACACTCTCACATACACACACACACACTCACACACATACACACACTCACACACACACACACACACTCACACTCACACACACACATGCACACACACATGCACACACACACTCACATACACTCTCACACACACACACATACACTCACACACACACACACACACTCACACACACTCACACTCACACACACTCACACACACTCACATACACACACACACTCACACACACACACTCATGCACACACACTCACATACACACACTCACACACTCACATACACACACTCACATACACTCACACACACATACACACACTCACATACACTCACACACACACATACACACACACACTCTCACACACACACATACACACACTCACACACACACACTCATGCACACACACACTCACATACACTCACACACACACATACACACTCACATACACTCTCACACACACACATACACACATACACACTTACACTCACACACACACTCACACACACACACACTCACACGCACGCACGCACTCACACTGCTCTGAACTGGCGGAGCTGAGGACGGCTGTGCTATAGCAGCTGCTTTCACAGCAAGAGGAGCGAGCGGGGAGGGCGCAGGCCGTCCGTGACCCCGAAAAGCGGCCGTCCTTAGCCCCAGCGGAGACGGTTGTGGGGTCAAAGCGTACACAACGTGGGCGTCGGGGTTCAGAGTGAGTCGCCCCGAGACGTGCCTCTGAGGACACGGATCGTCTGAGCTAAAGGCAACCGAGCCCCGGGCTCCAGGGGGACGTCTGCCCAGCTGCCTGGAGGGGACGCGAGGGCCTGTCACCCAGTCAGGCGGCTCCTACGGCCGAGCAGCACCTCGTCACCATCTGTCTGCCCATCTCCCGGCCCTTCCTCCCGCGGAGCCCCCAGCTCTAAGGCCGCCAGGCCCCTGGCAGCCTCCTGTCTCCGAGCCCGCCAGGCGTGTGGGTCTGACCCTCCATGCGTGTGGGTTTCCGTGCATGTGTGTGTGTGTGGGGTTCCTGTGTGTGCGTGCGTGTGTGCGTGTGCGTGTGCGTGCGTGTGAGAATCCAGTTCAGTGAGGTGACTGTCTCTCACTCCGCTGTCTCGTGCAGAGTGAGTTGTTGGACCCGCAGGAAGGACTCGAGGCCATTGTTCTTCCTTCCTCAGTCTCTCTTTTTAGGGAAAATGACACAACATCATGGATATCAAAACTGTACGGAGATAAATGAACAGAAAGGGAAAATAAATCCCAAGGCGTGAGCCTTTCCTTCTGAGATTGGCAGTTACCAGACATGCTTACCCGACAACGCTTCCTGGTTACAGCCTGCCCTCCCCCTGAACAGCCCTCTCCCCACAATCCCCCCACCAGCCCTTCCTGTGACCTGCCCTCCCCCCAGCCCTCCCCCTGACCTGCCCTCCCCCCGATCAGCCCTCCCCCAAGCAAACCTCCCCCACCAGCCCTGCCCCTGACCTGCCCTCCCCCCACCAGCCCTCCCCCCGACCAGCCATCCCCCAGCAAACCTCCCCCACCAGCCCTCCCCCTGACCAGCCCTCCCCCCACCAGCCCTCCCCCAGCCCTCCCCCTGACCTGCCCTCCCCCCGACCAGCCCTCCCCCAAGCAAACCTCCCCCACCAGCCCTCCCCCTGACCTGCCCTCCCCCCACCAGCCCTCCCCCCGACCAGCCATCCCCCCAGCAAACCTCCCCCACCAGCCCTCCCCCTGATCAGTCCTCCCCCCACCAGCCCTCCCCCTGACCTGCCCTCCCCCACCAGCCCTCCCCCCAGCAAACCTCCCCCACCAGCCCTCAGCATCGCTCCCTAGGAATGAGGCCTCTGTTGCTCATACTGCCGGCCTGGAACTGTTACAGACAAGACCACAGAGAAATCAGTGCCTTTGTTTCTTTGAAAAATGAAAGAAATTATAGCTCCCAGTATTGTTCTTTCTTTAAGTACATTTGTATTGATCTCAGAGAGGAGGGGAGAGGGAGAGAGAAACATCAGTGATGAGAGAGAATCATGGGTCGGCTGCCTCCTGCTCGCCCCCCACTGGGGATCAAGCCTGCAACCTGGGCAGGTGCCTTTGACGAGAATCGAACCTGGGACCCTTCAGTCCACAGGCCGACGCTCTATCCACTGAGCCACACCAGCCGGGCTCCCCGTGTTGTTCTTTTTAAAAGATGATTTGCCCTCGTGTGTGTGTTGGCTATGAGGCTGGTGTCCTTGGCTGTCACGCAAGGCGGTTTCCAGAGCAGCGTCTGGGGTCAGGGAGGCGGGACGGGACCCACGGCCAACGCCCGGAAGCAGAGGCTCAGCTCTGCTGTGTTGGCTGCACATTCTGTGCTCGACTCAAAGCATCTGCTTATTTTTAAATCCCCACCCAAGGGTGTGACTTTTTATTGATTTTAGACAGAGGAAGAGGGGGTGGGGGAGAGAGAGAGAGAGAGAGAGAGAGAGAGAGAGAGAGAGAAACATCGATTGGTTGCCTCCCACATGTGCCCCAACCTGGGATCAAACCCACAGCCCGGGCCTGGGCCTGTGCCCCAACGGGGAATGGAACCCGCAACCTCTGTGCACAGGACTCCGGCCGACCACCTGAGCGACGCGGCCAAGGCCACGCCAAGGCCACTGTCTGTCTCCGATGAAGAGCGGGGGCCGGGCCTGTGTGCCCGGCGCGGTGACGGCTCTGGGAAGCGGAGAAGCAGAGGGAGGAACGGCGTCCGGTCTGAAGCGTGAGTGCGCCTCCGGGAAGGCGAGGCCCTGACTCAGCGGTCAGCGAGTCAGCAGCGACCGGCCGCGCGGCTGAGCGTTTCCTCCGGCCGGCGGGCACCACGGTTTCCTGCCGCCACAGGAAGGTCAGAGGCCGCCGGCATCTGAAGGAGGCGAGGCCCGATGACTAGCACGCTGTGCGGTGTCAGGTTTTTAAAACGCCGGCGGCTGGCTCCACGACGGCGGGTCTCCCACGGGCCTGGTGCCCCTGGGGCCGCGCCCGGAAGGCGGGTGTGACGGAGGCCAGGCGAGGGGGTGCCCCCGGGGGGTGCCCGGGGAACAAGGAAGCGCGGCCGGGATCCTCGGGGCTGAGCGTCAGCCTCCTGGCCCGGGGCCTCTGGAGAGACCGGAGCCTCTTAGAGCCGACAGCGCTGATCAGGGGGCCGGAGCTGCCCTGAGGACACAGCCGACCCCAATGGGTTTCGTAGGAAAGGAGCTGGACATGACGCAGAGGAAAAACGGGCAAACAGAAGTTCGAGTCCAGCAGGAGGGAGGACACCCTGCGGGGTGGGTGGGAGAGGCCTCCCGCTGCGCAGCGACCTTCCAGGTAAACAAGCTGATTACTTCCAGGCAAGGCCCTTATCAGCGAGACTCCTCCCGGACGGTAAATGCTGCCGGGAAGACGGCTGGTTGGGTCCCTATCCTATCTGACGGCCAAGCGGGGGTTTGGCATCCGTTTCAGGAGCCTTATTTTTCAGAATGCTGCTTTAACAGATTTCGACTGATTTTCAAAATTCTCGGATGCTCCTCCTGCTGCAGGGAGCAGCTGCGGCCTCCCCGGCCCCCACCCCCACCCCCCCCGAGAGAGCCGTGCCCCCATCGCAGCGACAGCAGCGCACAACGCCCGTCGCCCTGCTCGCTGGGCCCCAGGCGCCACGCGGGGTCTCTGCATGCGCCTGAGGTGACAGTGTTTGCGCCTCGGCCTCCACCACCTGCCAAGCGACAGAGGAGGGGCCGCCTCCCACTCGCTCCCCAGCCTCCCCCAGGCCCACCACGCGCCTCGCACGCCTGCCTGGAGGTCTGTGCCGAGCAGTAAGTGTGTGATGTCGCCTCACCCCACTCCCCTGTGTGATGGGGAGAAGGACCGCCTCTCCCCTCCAGGGCCGCTGGCGGGTCTAACGCTCCAAGGGCCTGAGGCCGATTAACCAGAGAAGTGACCAAACTTCGTCCCGTACATACGCACGGCCCCACGTGCACGGGAGTCCAGGCCACGGGGTCACGGCGAGGCCCCCGGACGAGGGGCGAGGTCAGAGGACTTGGGGCTCAGAGGGGGAGGACGCGCCCGGGGCGGTAAGAGGAGCGGGCGCCAGGGCTCTGCGGGGCCTGAACACTCACCTGAGGAGGCAGCTCGGATGAGGAAGCCCCTCAGCTGTGTCCTTCGGGGGACGCTCTCTCCACCCACGGTCCGCTGCATTTGGCTCAAGATAACCCCCTGCCGGGTGGCCGTCCCAGGAGGCCGGTGCTGAGCCCTTTCCTCACCTCGTGCAACCCTGTGTGGCGACCACGGCTACCATCCTCACCACAGACAAGGACACGGCGTTCTTGCCCCGGATCACAGGGAAACAGGAGACCCAGGATGGGGACTCGCCCCTCCATCCCCACTGCACGCCCGGCCTCCCCCACAGGGACCCAAGCTCCCCCTCCCCCACCTGCTCCTCGCCCGCCACCCCCAGCCCTGCCCATGGCGGTTACTGAGTGCTGACTCCGTGCCAGGCACACACACACACAAACACACACCCTCGCACGCTGTGCTGTGATGATCCTCACTAAACAGAAGTGAAACCGAGACTTAGCAAGTCACTCAGCTAACGGGGCAGAGGCAGCCGCAGCCAGGATGTCTGATCTGACTTCTCGCCTCCCAGCCCAGCTTCCCCACCCCCACAGCTTCCCCACCCCCACAGCTTCTCCCTCCACCCCCAAAGCTTCTCCCTCCCCCACAGCTTCTCCCTCCCACAGCTTCTCCCTCCCCCACAGCTTCTCCCCCCACAGCTTCTCCTCCCCACAGCTTCTCCCCCCCACAGCTTCTCCCTCCCCCACAGCTTCTCCCCTCCCCCACAGCTTCTCCCCCCCACAGCTTCTCCACCCCCCCACAGCTTCTCCCTCCCCCCACAGCTTCTCACTCACCCACAGCTTCTCCCTCCCACAGCTTCTCCCTCCCCCACAGCTTCTCCCTCCCCCCCACAGCTTCTCCCCCCCACAGCTTCTCCCTCCCCCCCACAGCTTCTCCCTCCCCCCACAGCTTCTCCCTCCCCCACAGCTTCTCCCCCCCACAGCTTCTCCCCCCCACAGCTTCTCCCCCCCCACAGCTTCTCCCCCCCACAGCTTCTCCCCTCCCCCACACAGCTTCTCCCCCCCACAGCTTCTCCCTCCCCCCCACCAGCTTCTCCCTTCCCCCCACAGCTTCTCCACCCCACAGCTTCTCCTCCCCCCCACAGCTTCTCCCTCCCCCACAGCTTCTCCCCACCCCACAGCTTCTCCCCCCCACACAGCTTCTCCCCCCCCCACAGCTTCTCCCTCCCCCCACAGCTTCTCCCGCTCTCCCCCCACAGCTTCTCCCCCCACAGCTTCTCCCTCCCCCACAGCTTCTCCCCCCACAGCTTCTCCCTCCCCACAGCTTCTCCCCCCCACAGCTTCTCCCTCCCCCCACAGCTTCTCCCCCATTATCCCCCCACAGCTTCTCCCTCCCCCCACAGCTTCTCCCTCCCCCACAGCTTCTCCCCCCCACAGCTTCTCCCTCACCCCACAGCTTCTCCCTCCCCCACACAGCTTCTCCCTCCCCACAGCTTTCCCTCCCCCCACAGCTTCTCCCTCCCCCACAGCTTCTCCCCCCACAGCTTCTCCCTCCCCCACAGCTCTCCCCCCACAGCTTCTCCCTCCCCCACAGCTTCTCCCCCCACAGCTTCTCCCTCCCCACAGCTTCTCCCTACCCCACAGCTTCTCCACCCCACAGCTTCTCCCTCCCCCACAGCTTCTCCACCCCACAGCTTCTCCCTCCCCCACAGCTTCTCCCCCCCCACAGCTTCTCCCCCCACAGCTTCTCCTCCCCCACAGCTTCTCCTCCCCCACAGCTTCTCCCCCCCACAGCTTCTCCCTCCCCCCACAGCTTCTCCCTCCCCCACAGCTTCTCCCTCCCCCCACAGCTTCTCCCTCCCCCACAGCTTCTCCCTCCCCCCACAGCTTCTCCCCCCCCCACAGCTTCTCCCTCCCCCACAGCTTCTCCCCCCACAGCTTCTCCCTCCCCCACAGCTTCTCCACCCCCCACAGCTTCTCCCTCCCCCACAGCTTCTCCCTCCCCCACAGCTTCTCCACCCCCACAGCTTCTCCCTCCCCCACAGCTTCTCCCTCCCCCCACAGCTTCTCCCTCCCCCCCACAGCTTCTCCCTCCCCCACAGCTTCTCCCCCCCACAGCTTCTCCCTCCCCCCCACAGCTTCTCCCTCCCCCACAGCTTCTCCCTTCACCCCCCAGCTTCCCAGCTTATGCTGACTTCACTGCTCTCAGAGGAGCCTGCTGGCCTCCATCACAGACCCAATGCGTCTGCCGACAGGAGTCCCGATGTTCGGGGCGGCTCACCCTTCTAGACTCTTCTCCCTCAACTTTGCTGCCTGCTCCTGGCTAACAAGGACTCTGGTTTTTTTGTTGTTTTTTTAAAATATATTTTTATTGATTTCAGAAAGGAAGGGAGAGAGGGAGGGTGAGAGAGAGAGAGTCATTGATTGGCTGCCTCCTGCACGCCCCACTCTGGGGATCAAGCCTGCAACCGGGGCATGTGCCCTGACCGGGGATTGAACCCGGGACCCTTCAGTCTGCAGGCTGACGCTCTATCCACTGAACCACACTGGCTAGGGCAGGACTCTGTGTTTTAAGGCTCAGTCACATGCTTAGCAAGTGGCTGGTGAACAGTAAGTGTTCAATAAACGGTTGGTTTATTTCTCACTGACAACACGTGAGCGTGAGCTCCAGGTGCGATCCTGGCGGGAGCTGACAGGACAGGACAAGGACAAGGACTGAAGACAGTGGAGCTCTTACACCTGCAGTGAGGGCGCCCCTGCTGGGCGGGTGGGGGCCCGGGTGACAGGTTCCCCGAGTCTCCCCCCCTCACCCTCTAGACCAGGGCTGGGGGCCTGCTTCCTGCCGAGGGCACGTGGGCACTTATAACATCACCCACAGGTCGACAGTGACCGCTGGGAGGTCAGCTGGCTGTCAGCCCAGCACTTCCCCAGCTCCCCCACAGCAGCGGCTCTCAGCCTTCCTCACGCCGCGGCCCTTTGGTACAGCTCCTCATGTGGTGGCCCCCAATGTCATTGTGACAGATTGAACATCATTAAAACATCGTGATGAATCACAACAACAATATGGAATTATAGATGTGTTTTCCGATGGTCTTAGGAGACCCCTGTGAAAGGGTCGTTCGACCCCCAAAGGGGCCGCGACCCACAGGTGGAGAACCGCTGCCCCAAAGCCTTGGCAGGCCCCGGCCACAGGGTTTCTCAGGCCTTACAGGGCCCTCGGGCCGACGTCCCCCCCTGCCCGGGACCGTCTCCAGGGCCCAGGTGCTGTAAGGAGGCTCTTCCGCCTGATTCGCGGCCTCTTGCCTCCTCGGGCCGAGCACACGGCTGGGCCGGAGCCCCATCCTGTCCTCCTTCGGG
Source organism: Myotis myotis (assembly GCF_014108235.1). Lineage (NCBI taxonomy): Eukaryota > Metazoa > Chordata > Mammalia > Chiroptera > Vespertilionidae > Myotis > Myotis myotis. The sequence continues at coordinate 796,316 of NW_023416357.1, read as the reverse complement.
AACCAGGGCAGCCGGGCCAGGCTGCCCCCCGCTGGGCTGTGGGGACGCGGCCGTACCTGGGGGACAGTTTACCCTGCGATGCCGCTCCTGCCGCCCCTCCCCTCATGGGTCAGTGTGAGGAGGGGAGAGAGGGGAGCCGTGTGAGCCCAGCACCCAGCGGAGTGGAGGCCACGGGAGCCCCTGAAGGCAGGTCAGGCCCTGGGGTGAGCCCAGCCTGCAGCCGGAAGCGGGGCTCCAGGAGGCAGAGCACCCTGCTGCCTGGGCCCTGAGGGGGGAGGGTCCCAGGCCAGCACACCCTTCCTCACAGGGCAGAGGGCTTTAAGGGCGCAGAGGCCAGCGGGCACCCCAGGGTGGGGGCAAGGCGGCTTCAAAGCCACGTCCTCTGCCTGCCCCTCCCCCAGCTCCCCCATCAGGGTGTCCCCCGGAGGAGAGAGGTGACTCCTCTGCCCAATAAGCCCCCCATTTATGGAGCCTCAGCCCAGGATCCTCTTCTCCAGGCAGCACCCACCCCCACTTCCCATCAGCACCCCGCCCCCCCTCCCCCCCCCCCCCCCCGCCAAGGGCTGCACTCCCTGGCCGCAGGCCCCACACCCGCCAATGGGGTTACTTCGGGGTCACTGACCGGTCGGGAGCTCCCACCTTCTTAGGCGGCTCACGTGTTCAAACTTTTAAAGTCATACCTTTGTGTCCAGGCAAACCTCGGAGACACGCGGGGCCGGGCCAGACCATCCCAGGGACGCCAGGGGCGAGGGTCTCGGTGAAGCGAGCGGCCGCGGGGCAGCTGGGGGTCTGGCCTTACGGGAGGCACCGTCTCGGGGAGACCAACGGGCGATGCTGCCAGCAAACAGGAGACGGAGCCGCCGGGACGCGCACCCTCTCCAGGTGCCCGGGGTCGGCGATCGCCCGCACCTGCCACACTCACCGCACCTCCTTCCCGTCTCTCTCCAGGTGCGCCGTGTCGCCCCGAGCGCTCACGCATGCCTCTCAGAAAAGGACATTTTCTGCCGGACCCTAACAGCACACAGCACACACATTATTATAGCCCCAAGGAAGTAAGCAACCGTCCCCATATCACATTGCTCCCAGAGGCGTCTTAAAAATACAGTTTTATTACTTTCAGAGAGGAAGAGAGAGGGAGAGGGAGAGAGAGAAACATCAGTGATGAGAGAGAATCATGGGTCGGCTGCCTCCTGCACGCCCCACACTGGGGATGGAGGCCCCAACCCAGGCCTGTGCCCTGATGGGAATCGAACCCTGAACTCCTGGTTCACAGGGCGACGCTCACCCACCGAGCCCCCCGGCCAAGCTCCCAGAGGCTTTTTACGACGGGTTATTCACACGGAATCCACGCAGGGACCACATGTCGGCTTGGCCCCTTCCTGGGTCAGTGACTTGGAGAAATTTGACCAATTCTCTTCAGAGTCCCCTTCCCCGGGGTGTCCCCTCCCCGGGGGGTGAGGGGAGCCAGCCTGAAGCAGACTCAGGGCCCAGGGCCGTGGCGGCTGGGGTCCCCTGAACTCGGGGCTCTGGTCCCCACTGTGGGCAGCAGCCACGCGCTCTCCTCCCACGCCCCGTGATCCCAATGACCTTGAGTGCACCCAGAAACCAGCCTTTCTGCGAGTGAGGGCAGGTCCGGGAAAGGGACAAGAAGAACAAAGATGGTCACTGATGGACGCAGAAGTGCCGTGCGGACTGGGCCACGTCTGCCCCAGGTCGCCGGGGAGCTGCCTGGGGCTGGGCCGGGCGGGGCAGGGCCTGTCCACGCAGAGGCGGGCGGGCGGTGGGCAGAGCGGCTGCGTGCAGCTCGGGCCCGGGGCCGGGGCCGGGGGCAGGAGGCAGAGTGTGCCGGGCCCTGGCTGGGCCCCGGGAGCCGGGAGCCGGCAGCGAGGCCTGGCAGCGAGGGGCGTGGGCGGGGCCGAGGACAGCCCTCGCCTCAGGTGGAGCCTGTGGACGGCCCTGGCTCTGCGTGTGGTTTTGTGACGAAGGGAACCTCTCTGCCGGCTGCTCTGCGGGCCCTCTCGTCCCTCCCACGCGGCCCAGAGCGGCCAGGGGTGAAGGGAGAGACGGGGCCTGGACACGTTCACCCAAGTCCCAGGTTCAGGCCTTTTCCTTTCTGGCTCTTCCTCCTAAGAGCTCTGTTTCCTGTTTTCCCTTTTGCCGCGACGCCTCCCCTGGCTCCCGCCCCTCCACCCTCAGCCCTGCTCTCCTGTCAGTGGCGGCAAAATCAGGGCAGATGGAGTGTTGAAACCGTGGCCACGGAAGCTTATGAAACGCGTTCCCCCCAGGCCCCCGGAGCGGCCCAGCCTTGCTGTTGCAACAGCTTTGGGACAGCCTGTGTGCTGGGGAGCGGGTGCCCGTGGCATGTGGGGTGGCCCCTAGGAGCCCCCGCTCTGTGTCACACAAAACCCAGTCCCCGGGTGTGGGCAGAGGCGGACGTGGGCGAGGCTCTGTCGGCTCCTGGATCCTGGCTGCCAGGCCCTGGGCGGACACTGGGCAGGCCTCCTGTGGTGTGGGTGTGGGTGTGGGTGGGGGTGGGGGTGCGGGGGTGGGGGGTGGAGAGCAGGTCGCTGGGAGCAGGACAGCGGGCCCTTGAGAACCTCAGCGAGGGCCTCCTGGGCGGGAAGGGGGGACGGGGGCTGGGTCCTGGCCCCGGAGGAGGGAGGTGCGGGCAGCCTGTGGGTGCGCCGTCTGGGTGAAGGCCAGCGGGAGGGCCTGGGAGTCTGGAACGGCTCAGCTCTCGGAGGAGCAGGAAGCCACCACGTGGGCTGAAGCGGACGGGGCGTTACTGAGGCCAGGACTGCAGAACTGGTGGGAAGAATCATGGGAAAAAGGGCCTTGAAACAAACACAAAACTGAGCCAGGGGCGGGGAGGGGCGCGGGGAGGGGCGCGGGGACACCGGAGGGGAGGGGAGGGGAGGGGCACGGGGAGGGGGACCAAGAGGGGGCGCGGGGAGCCTGAAGCTGCCATCCTCCCGCTGCAGGAACAACAGCAGGCGGTGATGGCCCGAGAGGAGGGGGGGGGAGGGAAGGGGAGGGGAGGGGAGGGGAGGGAGAGGGACGATGGTGAGGGAGGAGACCTGACTCAGGTGGTGAGCACAGTGCAGTGATGGGCGATGTACGATAGAGTGAACCCCTGAAACCAGGGTCACCCCAACAAGTTCAGGAAGAAAGCGTCTTCGCTGCGTGTGACTGCGTGTCCTGCTGTTCCCGGGGCAGGAGAGCAGCAAACCACATCCCCTTTCTCCCAGGGAAATGGCTCTAAATAGAGTCACTTTCATTTTTCTTTATTTCAGTAAAACCGCGGTCATCCTCGCAGGGACCGGGCACAAATGTCCCAGCTCCTCACCGGACTGCGGGCCCACGGCCTCGGGTGAGACTCCGGGCGCCCTCGGCCGCTCGGACCTCGGACCTCCACCCTTCGTCAGGCGCCTGATGTGTTTGCGCCAAATCCCCGGCACAGACGTGTGCTCGTGTAGGGCTGGGTTTTAAACTTGCTCCTGCCTCTCACGCTCAGGGGACAACCAGCTGCTAAGCCACGCGCCTGCTGGTGGGAACGCGGCTGCTAACGTGTCCTGGGAGCAGGTCCCGCGGCTCCGTGGCGTCATTGCTTGCAGATCAGGAGGCGTTTTGACGGTTTCCTGGCGCAGACAGAGCTGAGATGCTGAGCACGTCGGGTAGAGGTGGGTCAGGGACGTGTCTGACGTGACTGGCTTCTGCAGGTGCCATTAGAGTCTTTACCCATCGCCCGTCCCGCAGGGCTCAGGGGCTGAGCGTCGACCTAGGAACCAGGAGGTCACGGTTCCATTCCCGGTCAGAGCTCACACCCAGGTTGTGGGCTCGATGCCCAGTGTGGGGCGTGCAGGCAGCCGATCAATGGCTTTTTAAGAAAATTAGATGAGGATCCGCCAGGTAAATAGCCGCAGTATTTAATCAGGAGCCACACGTGGGCGCGGGGAAGGGTGGCCCGCACTGGCCTTGTTGGGGACGGGCCCTGCCAGTCGCCCGGCAGGATTCGGGCTTCCAGGCCTCTGCACCCCGAGTCTGCCTCCCGCCCCCACAGCAGAGGCGAATCCAAAGGGCCTTTCAAAGACCTTGAGACAGGAAAGCGGAGGGGCCGGCAATGGCCACTCCACCATCTCATTTCCTCCCGACCCTCCATCCACCATCGCCAAGTCCCCCCGAGCCACGGGGGGACCACTCACGTGCACCATGGGAGGCGGGAGAGCGGGCGCCACGGCGGCCACTTCAGCTCCTAGCGCCGGGCTGCCCCGTCTCCTCAGGTCCCGTGGTCTCGGGGCCACAGGCACGAAGTGGGTAAACATCAGAGTGAAGGGTGCTTGTCCGAGGCTGGGCGGGGTCAGCGCCCCGACGTTCACATAGACACGGAGGCCGCCGGAGGACACAGGAGGGCGAGAGCCGTGCTGCGGTCTCTGCGTCTCTCATCAGAGACTCCAACTGAAATGCTATTTTCTCACGCCCGCCCCCACCCCCCCCATCTCCCCCCTCTGGGCCCCAAAGCCTCTGGGCCGCCCCGCCCCGGCCTGCTCCCTCCGCACCAGCAAACGCCTCCGGAAACCAGCCTCTTAATGAAACCCTGTCCTCCTGCCACTTGCATCCTCTCTGAATTAAGTGGCCTGGGCCCCTCTGGGCTGCTCCCTTTTCTCCCTGATGTCCCTCAACTCTCACGGGACACAAACCCCAGAGGACCGGCTCTTAGCAGCAGCGGAGCCAGGGGCGGCCTCGGCTCCCACAGCGACTGGGAGATGGAGGGGCGTCAGGAAGGACCGAGGGCCGCAGCCTCACGGCTCCCCTGGGGGCACCATCAAGGATGGGGCTGGCGTCCTCTTTGTGGATACGATCACGCCATTCGCTGAACAGAATTCACTTGCTGTTTCTGTGCCATGAGGAGAGCCCCGGGATTGGCTGGATTTGGAGTCCCGCCCGCGGCTGCCGGGGCAGGGCCGGACCCGGTGGCTTCAGGAGCGCTCCTTCCCGATCCCTGATTCTGATGACGGCCTCGTCCACACGGGCTGTGCACCAATCACCCCTCACCATCACTTCCCACACCTCTCCCTCGCCTACCCTGCCCCCCACTTCCGCCCCTTCTTTCCTGAACCGACCAAGTGCCTGCTGCCCGCGGACACTACATACATCCTACATGTGCAAGTGGCTGCTGCCTGCGGGTGCTACATACAACCTACATGTGCAAGTGCCTGCTGCCTGCGGGTGCTACATACAACCTACACGTGCAAGTGCCTGCTGCCTGCAGGTGCTACATACAACCTACACGTGCAAGTGCCTGCTGCCTGCGGGTGCTACATACAACCTACACGTGCAAGTGCCTGCTGCCTGCGGGTGCTACATACAACCTACACGTGCAAGTGCCTGCTGCCTGCAGATGCTACATACATCCTACACGTGCAAGTGCCTGCTCCCTGCAGACACTACATACATACTACCCGTGCAAGTGCCTGCTGCCCTTGGGTGCTACATACATCCTACACGTGCAAGTGCCTGCTGCCCGCGGACACTACATACATCCTACACGTGCAAGTGCCTGCTGCCCGCAGATGCTACATACATCCTACACGTGCAAGTGCCTGCTGCCCGCGGGTGCTACATACATCCTACATGTGCAAGTGCCTGCTCCCTGCGGACACTACATACAACCTACATGTGCAAGTGCCTGCTGCCCGCGGGTGCTACATACATCCTACACGTGCAAGTGCCTGCTGCCCGTGGATGCTACATACATCCTACACGTGCAAGTGCCTGCTGCCCGCGGACACTACATACATCCTACACGTGCAAGTGCCTGCTGCCCGCGGACACTACATACATCCTACACGTGCAAGTGCCTGCTGCCTGCAGATGCTACATACATCCTACACGTGCAAGTGCCTGCTGCCTGTGGACGCTACATACATCCTGCAAGTGCAAGTGCCTGCTGCCTGCAGATTCTACATACATCCTACATGTGCAAGTGCCTGCTGCCTGTGGACGCTACATACATCCTACACGTGCAAGTGCCTGCTGCCTGTGGACGCTACATACATCCTACACGTGCAAGTGCCTGCTGCCTGTGGACGCTACATACATCCTACACGTGCAAGTGCCTGCTGCCCGCAGACGCTGCACCAATCCTAGAGGTGCAAGGAGGGCTGCGCTGGCCTCAGGGAGCGTCTGTCACGTTGTTGGTACGGTCTGACCTCTCTAAACAAGTAATGCTAACATAAAAGGTACATGTTGTACTTGAGGTACTTACAGAATAACACCCAGGCTCACAAATAGCATGGAGGGCCCGGCCTGTGTGGCTCAGTGATTGAGCATAGGCCTATGAACCAGGAGGTCACGGTTCGATTCCCCATCAGGGCACAGGCCCAGGTTGCAGACTTGACCCCCAGTGTGGGGCGTGCAGGGGGCAGCCGATCCATGATTCTCTCATCATTGATGTTTCCATCTCTCTCTCTCCTTCCTCTCTGAAATCAATAAGAATATATTCAAAACTATAACAACATGGATGACTGTGACCTTATGTGGCTAAGTCTTGACCTTCAAATCAGTCCAGACCACACAGACACCCTGGAGGGAGACAGGCAGCGAGCCCCGAGCTCTGCTAGGTCATGGCTGTGGGACTGTCTTGAGGAGGCGGAGGTCATTCTGCTGAAACAGAAAAACAAACGATTCCACGCGCAGAGTCTGAGGAACGTGTGAGCAATGCCCGCCCCGTCCTGCTGGGCCCAGATGTGGGCCGGCCGACGCTGCGGAAACCATCGATCCGTTCTGACGTCATCAATACGTGGAAGTGATCACAGGACAAAGAAGGCCCGGAATCACCGTCCAGAGGTTCGGGCTGCAGCCGGGAACAGATGCGGCTGGACACGCATGTGCAGAACACTGCGTGTGAGCCATGAGCCGACGGGAGGCCTGACCGCTTCGCTCCTCATTAACTGTCGTCGGCACAAGGAAGATGACACCAAACACGAAGGACGATGGCGGAAGCAGCCTCGTTGTTTATTCAGCAAAGCTCACGTCACCAAACATGCCAGTAGCCGTTCGCAAGCAGCACATCAGCCCGCGTGGCACGAAGCCGCCCGGCAGCCGCGCCTCCTGCCGAGAGCACGCGTGGGCGTCACTCACACTCACACACGCTCACGGCCTCGCCCGCAGGCACGCCAGGCACTCTGCTTCTGGGAAGCGCTGTCTTTGGAGCGAGGCCGCTGGTGATAAAGCGGAGAACGGCTTCGAGTGAGAGTCACGGAATCAGTCTCTTCCCACAAACCGGGCGGCCTCGCCCTCCGGGTGGCCGACAGGCGTGGTCCGGGTCAGCGCTCCTGGCCGGGGGGCTCGCCCTCCTCTGTGGGCCCCTGGCCCCGCTGGCTGGGGATGGCGGGGAGCACGCGGGGCGTCCGCAGCAGCTCTCCAGACAGAACTGGGGGGAGAGAGACGGAGACACGTCAAAGCCGCTTCTCTCAGAGTCTGTGGGAGTGGTGGCAGGAGACACACGTGTTGTTTCTTGTCTTTTTAAATAGATTTATTGATCTCAGGGAGGAAGGGAGAAGGAGAGAGCGAAACATCGATGACGAGAGAGAATCACTGATCGGCTGCCTCCTGCACGGCCCCTACTGGGAACTGAGCCCACAACCCGGGCATGTGCCCTGGACCAGAATCAAACCCAGGACCCCCGAGTCCACAGGCCGGCGCCCTATCCACTGAGCCACACCGGCCAGGGCTGAGGTGTCATTTGTGAAGGAGGGCATGTCTTGGGGGAGCCAGACTGCACACACCCGATGTCTGTTCGGACAGAGGCTGGTTTCTGCTTAGCGACAAGGTCACAAGGGCGGCCTGACTTTCCTTCGGTGACTGAGTTCCCAGAGCAGAAAACGCTCACGGGCACAGAGCATGTGCACGTATGTGTGCGCGTGTGCATGTGTGTGCCTGTCTGTGTGCAAGGGCAGAGGAGCCGGAGCTAAGGCAGAGACCTCGCTCTCGGCGGCTCACGGGGGACTTGGGCGGAGCCCGCCACCTCTCCCTCTCCTGCTAAATGACGGGGTGGCACCAAAACCCTGGTCACTGTCGCCCCGAGGGTTCCAGAAGCTTCGATGGGTTCCCTCCCCACTGGGCCGGGGAACAGAGGACATTTCCTCAGGAAAACGGTTGCCAAGGTTTGACCTTCTCATCTCATTTACTTCTCCCAGCAGCGCAGCAGGCTGGCCTGTCCCAGGCTCAGGGGAGACGGACGTCCAGAAAGAGGGAGGGCAGCTCTGACTTTACTCACCCTCTGCAGCCCAGAGGAGTGGAGGGCACGCGTGTGCACGTGTGTGCATGTGCACGTGTGTGTGTGCGCCTGGGCGTGTGTTATAACAGGGTGGCTGGGCTGGGCTGGGGAGGAAGGAGGACACAAGGGCCCAGGAAGCATGCTTGTGTTGGGAGCAGCTGCCTGTAGCCTGAGCTGTGCTCCTGGTGCGGCTCTTCACCGCGTAAGGCCGCTGAGCGAGACCTCAGTCTCCCCGTCTGCACAATGGGAACAAGGGGAGACCGGCCTCCGACACGGAGTTGCTGGGTGTAGCCAGTCAAGTGGAATGAAGTTAAGTAGAAGAGGACGTTCTGCCAAGAAAAGGCGGGGCCTGCAAGCGGGCCACGTCAGAACAAAGCCTTGCACGCAGGATTCATTCTTCCGAGGCAGAGTTCCCTTGGGCCCACGAGGATATGGAAAGCCAGGGAGGGTACACAGCTGCTGGTTGAGAGGGACTTTGTATAACATAGGAAATTAATAGTTTAATGTATAACTTAGCTCAGATGATCTCATAGGCATGCCTGTTTACCATTGTCACTTGCTGTGCTCCCCAAATTAAAGCCATGAGGGCCTTGGAGGTTTTGCTAGACGCCTGAGCGAGCGGTAGCCCTCTGCTCCTCTAGCTCAGTCCTGCACGCCGAGCTCATCTCAGCGTCACCGTTCACCCGCAGACCACCGGCCCTGGGTGTGCGGTCTGGAATCGACTTTATCACAAGCACCCGGGCGGCACTTTCCAACACAAGCACGAGGTCCCTGCTGGAGGGAGTCGGTGGGTGTTCATACTGGGAGACGTTTTGTGTAAAACAGAACCGGAATCGGTAACGGCAACGCGACCCTGATGAGAGTGTCCTCCCTGCCGGGCGGGGGGGCCTGGGCACAGGGCAGGCACTCATCACAGGGGGCACGTGCCGAGGGCCGTCCCAGGGGCAGGATGTGAAGCCCCTTCTCACCACGCGGGACAGTTACAGCAACACAAACAGAGCAAAACCTGTCCTGGCTTCTGCGGTCCACACAGCAGGCGCCGGAGGGAAGGAGCAGCCTGTTAACAGGCCGTGAGGACCGGCTCCATCCCCGCCCGCCCTCCCCGCCCACTTTAAAGGGAAAGTGAGTGAAGTAACAGCCAGCTGTGCCCGGCCCTGTGGGCACCGGCGGTGGAGGCGGAGGCGGGGGGCGGGGGCCGGGACACTCACATTTCTGGTCGGCCAGGGGGGCCAGGCTGCTCCGGGCGAAGGGCAAGTCCCTGATCGCGGGTCTGTTTGGGGATAGATGCGGGAGACTTGGTCCTGGGGACAAACATATTTGCATCAGTCACTTAAGACTCAACCAACTGCCAGTGAGGACACCAGTGGATAAGAGAGCACGGCAGCTGCTAGAGGGCATCCATGTAAGACGCTAACAACAGCAACATGACAACAGCCACGCGGGGCTGAATGTCTGTCATATGCCAGTCACTGTTTAAATGAAAGGAAAAGGCATCAAAAGTCATTTCTGGGGTGAACTAGTCTAAATGAATGTGGTGACCAGGCGCGCGGGCCACCACCCGTACGACGTAAAGGTCGGAGAATTCACCAGGGGAACGTGTCCCGCGCGACCAGGGGCCGGCGGCCGGCAGCCGCTGAGCAGCACACCCGGTGAAGGTGGCACGAGCCTCCAGCTCCCTGGTGGGCGCCCACCACCCTGTGTTTATCCCTGAGGACCCCGCGGGGCGAACAGCTTCAAAGCCACGACTAAAACGACAAACCAACCAACCAACGAGGAAAACCTTCCCGCGGAGAATCACAGGGAGACCCGTGTCAGCTCATCTGTCATGGACGTTCGAGCAGAAGTTTGCAGAAACAAGACCTGAGATAACGGTGATGACGGACCCTGTGTGTGAAGCGCTGACTGTTGTCGGAAAGTGGGCTCAGTGCGTGGGCGTGATCTCCTGTGACCCCGACAGCCACCCCCCTACCCCCCACCCCCTCGGGAGGCAGCGCTGTCACCATCACCATCACCACAGACACTGCCTTGGGGAGCCCTCACAGTGCCCGAGGCCACACCTGGAAGGGACAGAGCCGGCTTCTACTCAGGTCTGTCTGACCCTAAGACTCAACTCTCCTCCTCCCCGGGAGCCAGGGCAGTATCGGGGCTGGGGAGAGCGGGAGGGCTGGGGGGCTGGGGTGTGTGTGTGTGACCTGGCGGGCGGGCGGGCGGGGTCGGCTCCGCTGGGAAGGCAGGCCTCCGGGAGGGCTCAGCTGTGGGGAGGGACAGGGTCCTAGAACGAGGAGCAGGAGAGGTTTCCCGCTCACGTGGAGGGGCCGAGTGCGGGAGGAGCACGACCGTGAAAACACGGAGAGGAATTCGCACGGCTGCTCGTGGGGGGAGCGCCTGGGTCTGGAGCTCAGAGGGCAGGTGCCGGCAGGGCTCGCAGTGCAGGTCGGAGAGACGGGCATCGGGCCCAGGAGGCTGCGGGCATCACACAGGCTGGAGCACCCTGGCTGGTGTGGCTCGGTGGGCAGAGCGCCGGCCTGCAGACTGAAGGGTCCCAGGTTCCACTCGGGTCAGGGCACAGGCCCAGGTTGTGGGCTTGATCCCCAGTGGGGGGCCTGCAGGAGGCAGCATACCCATGACTCTCTCTCATCATGGATGTCCCCTCCCCTTCTTCTCTGAAATCAGTAAAACTATGTTTTTTAAAAAGTGTCTGAGAGCTCCATGCGCCTCGAGTCCCATAGACCTCCCTTCCTCGCCAGCTCTGTGACCTGGGCAGGAAGGCCAACCTCTCTCTGCCTCCCTCTGTTTATCTCAGATGGAGGGGGTGGGGGGGGGCGCGGGGAGGCTACTGCTGGTTGCTGAGGGAGAAGGGCTAGCTCCTGCCCAGAGGAGGCTGAGCAGGGGGGAGGCTGAGCAGGGGGGAGGCTGAGCAGGGGGGAGGCTGAGCAGGGAGGAGGCTGAGCAGGAGGGAGGCTGAGCAGGAGGGAGGCTGAGCAGGGGGGAGGCTATGCAGGGGGGAGGCTGAGCGGGGGGAGGCTGAGCAGAGGGGAGGCTGAGCAGGGAGGAGGCTGAGCAGGGGGAGGCTGAGCAGGGGGGAGGCTGAGCAGAGGGGAGGCTGAGCAGGGGGGAGGCTGAGCAGGGGGGAGGCTGAACAGGGGGGAGGCTGAGCAAAGTGGAGCTAGCCTTTTATGATGAATAGTAAGCACGAGTCGCAACTCCTAGGGAGGTTAGAGGTCAGAGGTCAGGGGGACTTTTACTCCACCTGAGTTTCGAGCTGGTTTTTCAAGGATCATAGGAATCTGTCAAGCACACGGCTGCAGAGGGGAAAAGGAACACGCACGCAGACGTCAGAGTGGGAAGGCGGGCTGTGGGGGGCCCGGGAGACCTTGAAGAAACGGGGGAGAGGGGGGGTGGGGGCTCGGCAGGCGCAATGGCCGAGAAGCGGGGGCGGCCAGTGCTGGGAGGCCGCTCCGTCCAGGAGACAGAGCCCGGGGGCTTACATGAGGGGCGCAGGTCAGACCCCCACGGCGGCTTCAGAGCCCTTAGCCGCTGGAGGTGCTGCCTCTCGATCCATTAGGGTGAGACACTTAGTAACCTGTGACCTCGGGCCTGGACGGGAGGCTGACATCACTGTGCTGTCAGACGCGCAATCCTTTTAGCAAATCCGCGTCCCTTAGAGCTCAGGCGCAGCTGCAGGGTCCTGAGAGCCTTCTCTTCGTCGTGACTCAGTTGCCCGGAATGGCTGCTAGTTAGCAGCATCAAAACCCGGGTGGAAACGTAAATGTCGACACAGGCTCACTGACTCAAGATTCCCTTGGAGACTTTGGCTTCTTCTCTGCTACTCTGCCATTCAACCCAGGACCTTGCTAGTTACTTCAATGGGAAAATGAAGCAAATCCTCAAACCAAGTTTATTGAATTTCCTTTTCCCTCAAATAATATCAGAAGCTTTAGAAGGCACATGGAACAGAATCCTAGTTCTCTAGTCAATGCCCACCCCCTCTTCTCTTTTAGAAACAAAAATCCAATTTTGGACGGAGAGTCACATGACCAGCTAAAGACGACAATTCCCTGCCTCCCTTGCAGCTAGGTGTGACCATGTGACTACAATTCCCCGCCTCCCTTGCAGCCAGGTGTGACCATGCAACTACAATTCCCTGCCTCCCTTGCAGCTAGGTGTGACCATGCGACTACAATTCCCTGCCTCCCTTGCAGCTAGGTGTGACCATGCGACTACAATTCCCTGCCTCCCTTGCAGCTAGGTGTGACCATGCGACTCAAGGTCTGATTACTGAGACCTAAGCAGATGTGTGGGACTTAATGGAAGATGACGTCTGTGTGGGAGCTGAGTCAGCTGGGGACATCCTCCTCGTCCCTCCCCCCACTTCCTTCCTCCCGGGAAATGCTCTGAGGGACAGAATAAAAATGAACGACATTGAGGATGAGGGCGCTGAGTCACGGGAAGGGGCGGGGGGGGGAGGGGAGTGGCGGCCTGTAACTGACTTGTGGGGCCTTGAACCGTAGGAGTGTGACCGCATTCCCTTCTATAGTGAACACACAGGCATGGCCGCGCTCAGTTAGGTCTGCAATGGGACGGACCATCTGATTTGAAAACAGTCGCACAGCCCGGTCCGCGTGGCTCAGTGGTTGAGCGTCGACCTATGAACCAGGAGGTCACGGTTTGATTCCTGGTCAGGGCACATGCCTGGGTTGTGGGCTAAATCCCCAGTAGGGGACGTGCAGGAGGCAGCCGATCCATGATTCTCTCTCATCTTTGATGTTTCTATCTCTCTCTCTCCCTCTCCCTTCCTCTCTGAAATAAAAACAAAACAAAACAAAAAACAGTCACACAAACAAATGAACCCCTCAGGGCATGTCCCCGCCCCTCGGCTAAGAATCCTCACGAGTGGAGAAGAGTCTCTTTCCTGCTCTAAGGCCCGGTCCCCACACGGCTGCTGGGCAGAGGAGACACGTACTTTTACTTAGATTTGCTCTAGGGCGGGGGGCGGGGGGGAAGCAGAATGTCCCACGGCCTGGAAACCTCGAATTCGGGGCCTCGGGAAGGAAGGCGACTGGGGGCCCTAGGTGCCCTGGCCCCGCCCTGCAGGCTGCCCACCTGTTTCCTCCCCAGAACCCGAGACGGGTCCCCTCGAGCTTCCAGGACCAGGAAGGGGGAGCCCACCTACCTGCTGGCGGCGTTTGCAGCTGCGGCAGGTGTGGAGGCCCCGGGACTTCCTGGTGCCGGGACCTGCCGGGGAGCAACCTGCCCAGCAGCTTCTTGGTGGGGGGCCCCAGCCACGCCCTGGGGAGCCCCTGGCCGGAGTCACCTCTCCAGGGGTCGGGCAGTGCCTGGCCGCCGGGCCTGTGGCCCAGTGAGTCCTGCTCGCTGCAGCTTTGCTGAGACCTGGGGGCCGCGTGCGGGGCGCCAGGGCCCGGGTCGGCGTGGGCAGCAGCGCCCTGGGAGGCCGTCCGCAGGTGGCTGCCCGGCACCAGGGGCGGGAGGCTCTGCGCTCTGAGCGGCGGGAGCCCCTGCCGGGCCGGCGGCCTGTGCTCGGGCGGGAGGTGCTTGGAGCCCCCCGAGCGCCTCTCGTTCGAGTCCGCCCTGGGCAACTGCTCCTGGCAGCCGGTCTCCGCGCTGCTGTCGAAGGTGGCGATGATGTCGTCGACGCCCGAGGTGAGCTCCCCGGGGTCCTCTGGGGCGGCCCGCTGCTCCTCCTTCCGGCCTCGGCCCCAGATCTGACGGAGCACGCGGCCTCGGCCCTCCTTCCACGGGGGCCGGCCGCTGGGGGCGGGCAGGGCCCTGGCCGGCTCTGCTCTGGGCAATGACAGGGAAAGACGGAGGTCAGGAGGTGCCGCCGTGCCTCTCACCGGCCCGTCCAGCCTGCCTGCCTGGGGGCCATCTCGTCCTCATCCACCGGAGCCCTCTCGGGTCAAGGGGACCCGCCAGAACCCCGGACCCACCTCCAGGGCCGCGGTTCCAGTCGGGGCGCCGGGAGAGTTCCGCAGCACGCAAGGCCTGACCGTGTCCGGCGCACCAACCTCGTCTCCCTAGACCAGTGACGGTGAACCTGTGACACGCGTGTCAGAGGTGACACGCGAACTCATTTTTTTGGTTGATTTTTCTTTGTTAAATGGCATTTAAATACATAAAATAAATATCAAAAATTCAAGTCTTTGTTTTACTATGGTTGCAAATATAAAAAAATTTCTCTATGTGACACGGCACCAGAGTTCAGTTAGGGTTTTTCAAAACGCTGACACGCGGAGCTCAGAAGGTTCGCCGTCACTGTCCTAGGCTGTCAGATAAAACATGGCCGCAGCCAGCACGGCCACACCCGCCTGGCGTGAATGAATCCACATGACGCCTCTGTTCCTGCCAGGTTGACGGGAAGCACATTTTGGGGTGCGTGGCGTTAGTCTGCGTGCGTGAGAAAGGGGAACTCACTCTTCTGCAGAAGTGCCTCCTGGAGGCATCCGATCTCGGCAGACACGTCTTAGCTACAGCCTCTCGCTCCCGGGAGCCGTCCTTCCAGTCTCCCCTCCACCGTCCGCCCACCAGGGCCCTGAGCTGAAACAGCCCAGCGTCCTGCTCTCTCCTCTCGGGGCGGTGGGCATCGGCGGGGCGCTAGCTCTGTCAGAGCTGAAGGCCAGGGACGCTCCTGCTGCCCGGTGGGCGGGCGGGGGCCCGGGGGGCTGTGGTCCCCGAGGCTGCCAGGGACCCCGGGGCCTGGGCAGAGCCTGACACCGTCCGCTCCCGGCAGCTGCCGGCGGGCGCTGCGTGCGTGTCTCTGCTTCCCCTCCAGTTTTTCCTGAACTTCCCGTTGGAAACGCTTTTAACCGAGTGCACGGACGGCGCCCGGGGAAGGCGTGCGGCCGGGCGGGGTGCAGAAGAGGAAGCGTGAGGGCCATGTGGGTTCAGGGGAAAGTGGGCGCCCGGCGCCCGGCCCGTCCCGGGAGGAGAGGTCAGCCCAGGCCGGGCCGCCCCCTGTTCTGCTTCTGCTTCTCGGAAAGTTCGGTTCTCCTCTGCTGAGGCCGCAGCGGACCGGCTGCTTTCTGGGGGGAGGGGACGGCGCAGCCTGACCAGGCACAGGCCCTGAGCCAGACTGCAGTCCTCTTTCCGAAGAATTTATGTTTCACCCTGGCCGGTGTGGCTCAGTGGATAGAGCGTCGGCCTGCAGACTGAAGGGTCCCGGGTTCGATTCCGGTCAAGGGCATGGGCCTGGGTTGCGGGCACATCCCCAGTGGGGGGCGTGCAGGAGGCAGCTGACCGATGTTTCTCTCTCATCGATGTTTCTAACTCTCTATCCCTCTCCCTTCCTCTCTGTAAAAAATCAATAAAATATATTTTTAAAAAAGAATATATGTTTCTATTGATTCCTGAGAGGAAGGGGGAGGGGGAGAGAGAGAAGCATCCATGAGGAGAGAGACTCACGGATCGGCCGCCTCCTGCACGCCCCCTATTCGGGACCAAGCCCACAACCCGGGCATGTGCCCTGGACCGGAATCGAAGCCAGGACCCTCCAGTCTGCAGGCCCACGCTCTACCCACTGGGCTACACCAGCCAGGGCTGCAGCCGGACTCTCTGGAGTGAGACGCTGGGATCTGGGATCAGGAAGCATCACCCGCTCTGGCTGCAGGTCACACGGCGCAGGACTGAGCCTCCCCTCCCCTGGATGCACTTCATCCTCCTCCTCTCGCCTCTTCAGAGGCTTTTCGGAAAACTGAGCGCTACTTCCGGACGCCTCACCGGCCCACAGGGAACCCGGGGGCTGTGGAAATGTCCTCAAGCTCCTTCCATGGAACACGTCCCTGTGCTAACTAGGCTCCATCAGCATGTCCCACAGCCGCCGCCTCCTGCCACGGCCGGGACGGAGGCCCTGGGTCTCCACGGTGGGCCCGAACCCGAGGGAGGGGGTCCTGGCAGTCTTGGGGGGAGTCATGGGGTTAGAGTGATATTCGTAAAAGCATCAGGAGCCCAGCGGGCATAGCTCCGTGGCTGAGCGTCGACCTGTGAACCAGGAGGTCAGGGTTCTATTCCCCATCAGGGCACAGGCCCGGTTGTGGGCCCGATCCCCAGGGTGGGGCGTGCAGGAGGCGGCCGATCGATGACTCTCTCTCATCATGGATGTTTCTCTCTCTCTCCCTCTCCCTTCCTCTCTGACATCAATAAAAACATATTTTAAAAAACAGTATTGAGAAGTGACTGTCTTTTCACAGTCTGCTTTCTGCACCACGGGAGCGGGGGAGACGGTGGCTGAAGCGTGTGTCCTTGGCGCCAACCAGGACGTCAGCGTCGAAGGACCTGCATCGCAAAGATCGTCATTTGTCTCGACGGTGCCCAGGGAGGGGTGGCTTTCACCAAGCAGCGCCCGCGCGTGTGCATTTTTTGACAGAACGGCAGTGCTCGTAAGCGCGTCTACCACAGACTCAGTGCGACCGCGTGTGGAGGGAAAGGCCTGGTGGCTGAGCCGGACGCTTCATGGGACACCGTTCCGTGACTGACGGACACCCGCTGGCTCTCCGGAGAGGCCCGCACGGGGCTCCGAGAAACGCACAGTGAGCGTGTCGCTTCGAGGCCAGCCATCGGCCGTCGCTGTGGCCGCTGACGGGGTCCAGCTGTCACGCACACACTGGGCCTCTGGCCACCGCGGCGGTGCCCCGCGAGCTCGGCCGCCTCCTGACACACGACAGCCTTCCCGGCAGTTCCCGGGGTGACGTGAACAAGCGCGATCTTTGAGAACACGGTGCCGCCGGAACCTTTAAATGGAGGTTACTGACTTTGGAGAGGGGAGGAGAGAAGCGAGGGCTGGCTCACCTGGCCCCGCCGCCGCGGGAGAGGAGCCGCACGCAGGCCGCGTGGCCGCAGTGCAGCGCGTAGGCCAGGGGCGCGCTCTCGTTGACGTCCCGCAGGCTGCTGTCCACGCCCAGGTCCAGCAGGGACCGCACGCACTCCGCCTGCCCGGCCGCCGCCGCCCAGTGCAGGGGTGTCCTGGACAACGGGAGGGAACGGCACAGGGATCGGTGAGGGCGCGCGGGACAGGCGCCCAGCCCGCGCCTCCTGCCTCGCTCGGGGCTGCAGGAAGCATGCTGCTCGTTAGAGTGGAGGTGGCGCTCGTGTTGCGGGAAGTGGGGGCTCCCCTCTGGCCTGAGGGCTCCCCCTCCGCCTTCCTGAGAATTCCTGGGAGAGGAAGCTGTGGCTCAAAGCGGAGGACGTTTGCTGTTGTGAATCCGCACCCGGAGGTACTTTCCATGGATCCTTGGGGGAGGGGGGAGAGGAGTGACCTCGAGCTGGGAAAGGTCGGTTCCTCCCGCCCGAAGGACCCTCCCTTCCCACAAGCACTTTCTCTCACTGGAAAGAGGGGAAGTCAGTGACTGCAACGGCTGAAAGCACCGAAACCTACAACCTTCTGAGAAATTCTACCATAAACACAGGCCCTCAGTTCCCACGCGAAGGGCAGCTGCCGGGCGGAGTGAGGGCCACAGGGGCAGCTGGGCCCTGGAGCAGGAAGCCGCCCCGGGGACCCGCTCGCCCTGAGCGCCTGGCTCCCTGCTGCCTCTCAGCATGTGGCCAGGGGCTGGCATCCTCACTCAGCATGTGGCAGCAACACGGGAAGACTGTCCGGAGCCGGTTCTGGAAGGATTCCGGAGCAGGCGGCTCCCCAGCCCGCCTCCCCCAAGGCCTTGCTCCCCTTCCGGCTGTTCCCTTTCTCCTGTGACTGCGCCCCCCGCCCCCCACGGCCCGCCTGCTGGGACCCACGCCCCCTGCCCTGGAAAGGCCTGCGCGCAGCAGGGAGATGCATCCTGACCGAGTCGGCCCTCAGCCACCTCCGCTCTGAGGCTGCGGTGCAACCCGGAAGGTTCTGTCCCTAGGACTCAGGTGTCCCATGTCCAAACGCAGAACAAGGGGCCGCTTTGCGCCTCCGTGAGCGGGTAAGAGCCACACGGCCTGCACGACCCTCGGCTCACGCTCAGCGCTCTCATGCCGGCGTATTACCCCGTCCTCCCTGAGCGACGCCCCCCACGCAGAGCTCAGCGGAGCATGGCCCCCGGGAGCCCCAGGGCGACAGTGGGGGCGCCTGTGGGAGGCTCTCTGCCCGGAGGCAGGGGAGGGGCCACTCGCTGCCCATCCCCGGGGCCGAGGCTCTGCTTCCGGTCCCTGTCCTGGCCCGCAGACACCTCTCTAACGACGGGCTGCCAGGTCCCGGGCTCTGACACAAAGCCCCTACTGTGCGCCGGTCGGTGTGCACCTGCTGCCCTGATGACGTAACTCAGGAGGAAGGAGACAAAACTCCTGTGAGAGCAGCTGCTCACCAGCAGGGAGCTGAGCGGCACCGCGCCCTGGGGCACAGAGGGCGACCGGCAAACGCGGACAATGTGACAGCGCACCCTCCGCCTCCCCTCCTCCCCACGCCCTTTCCTGCCCCGCGAGGGTAGTTCACACCGTCCCTGCACATGTGTGAGCGTGGCCGGCAGGACAGGTGGTCCCAGCACACGTGTGACTGTGGCCAGTAGGACAGGTGGTCCCAGCACACGTGTGACTGTGGCGGCAGGAGGGGTCAGTTGGGTCGCCCTAACCTTGAACGTGTGGAGAGGGTGGCAGCTCCAGCCCCTCCCGCCCCCGGTACCTGTCGTCCACGTCCAGAGCCTGCAGGTTGCACTCGGGGACGCGGGCCAGTTCGGTGATGATGTCACTGAAGCCGGCGGCCGCAGCCATGTGCACACAGGTCTTCCCGCTCTCGTCGTCACAGTTGATGATGGACGGGCCCTGGTGGTGGCTCAGGATGATGGAGCACAGCAGCCTGTTCCCGCTCTGGGAGACACAGCAGCCCCTATGCAGCTGCTGCACCACTCCGTCTGCGTCTCCCGCCTGTGGTCTCCCCGCCTGTGGTCTCCCCGCCTGTGGGTCTCCCTGCCTGTTTGATCCCTGCCCCAGTTGGGGTGCGAGCGCGAGGCAATCAATGGATCTCTCTCTCTCTCCCCTCCCCCTCCCTTCCACTCTCTCTAAAATTCAATGGAAAGAATCCCCTTGAGTAAGGATTGAAAAATAAAGAACAGGGGTTCCCACCCCAAAGAGCCCAGCGCAGCAGGCATGGAGGGTCTGCTAGGGGCCCCCTGCCCGGCCCACCAGGTCCAGGTCAGCGGCTCTGAGAGAGCAAGTTGCACCCCAAGGTCTGTAACGGCCCCTCTGCATCCTGGCAGGGTGTCCTCTCACCAGCCGATGCCCCCACATCCTCCCAGTGGCAGGCTTGCACTCCCGGGGGCACGGATTGGGGAGGAGACCAGGTGAGTCTCCCTGTATAAACGTAGAAACTGCCTCTGAGTGTGAGGCTGCCTGTGGCCACCCGCTCCCGGGCCGGACACGCAGGTCAGCAGGCCCTACCTGCACCGCCCAGTGCAGAGCCGTCTTGAAGTCCTTGTCCACCAGGGTGGGGTCGGCCCCCCGTCTCAGCAGGACCTGGGTGTGCTGAGGCTGGTTGTGGAAGGCCGCCCAGTGGAGAGGGGTCATTCCCTGGGAAACAAGATGGGGGGTGAGCAGGGTGTGGGGGGGGGGAGCCCCCCGTCAGCTCGCTCATTCCTCACATCGTTCGTCCAGCTCAGGTCCTGAGCGGCTTTGTGCTGCGGACACTTGGGAAGTGAGGGCAGCGAGACCCCTGCCCCACGGGACCGCCCTGTGGGCGCGGAAGATGGACAGCATGTGCCCACGTGAGCCGAAGGGCCGCTCGGATCGCCGGATGCTAGAGACTCACGCAGAGCGCAGAGCCCCACGGAGGACGGGCCGGGCAGGGCTGAGCCGGGCGGGCAGGACGCGGCTGGCCCGTGTCACTCGAGCTCCCTGCTGGCTCGAGGCCTGAGCGTCTGTGTGCTATCCCCTCCACACCAGCTCTGGGTGAGTGACGTGAAGTCACCACGTCCACCAAACGGTTCCCTCCTCCTCTAGGGCATCAGGCCACACTGCCCAGCCTCCCCACGGGCCCTGAGGCACGAGACCGAGTCCTGACCACGGACATGTGACCACGGGCACACGGCCACTGGCACACGAGCGCAGCCACGAAGCCCCCCAGGCTGGCCCAGAACACCAAGCCCACGTGGCCCGCACGCATCTCTCCTCCCTCCCTGTCAGCTGAAAGCCAGGAGGGCCGGCTGCAGAATGTGTTGGAACCTCCTGTTAACAAGTCCGAGGCCCCTGAGCAGGTGGCACAGGGCCACCGCGGCCACCAGCGCCGGGCGGTGCGGCCAGGACCCGAGCTCAGCAGCGAGCCACCAGGCAGGTCCCTCTGCGCCTCAGCTTGTGCAGAGGAAGCTGGGAAGCCCGCGTCGTACGCGAGCGGAACTGGGTCTGGGCATGGGGCCCGCCGGGCACTGGCGTCGACGTGGCCCCGGCCAGCTCCATGTTCCACGTCGTTAGATCGCGGTCGGTGCTCAAGTTTCCAGCTCCAGCCTCTGACCGGAGCTCAGAGAGGGTCGTGGGGGTTTCCTAGAATGGGCTCCACATGGACAGGGAGGCGGTGGGAGCGCATGGACTTCTCGGGCCGTTCCCACGGCGAGCGAGCCACGGGGTCCACGCGTCTCAGGGCTCCTCATGGCCACACCGGCCCCAGGGCTTAGGAATCAGGACTCAGGGGAGGGGGTTCTTTTTACTCCGCGTGGACGTCCTCGCGCGGGCCGAGGCCGCCGGCGTCCGTCACTGGCTTCGGTGTGAAGTGGCCCCCGTACCCGGGACCAAGGCATCAGGACCACCGAGCGGCTGAGTGGGAACCCCTGTGTGGCTGCCTGCCGTCGGGAGCCAGGAGCCCAGAGCCCGGAGCGGTCACAGCGCCGAACAGACGCCGGCACAGGGAGGACGCCCCGGCCCTGGCTGTGCCTCTGACTTTATGAAACCCGGCTCTGCCTTTCCAATCCGACACGCGGGCAGGGACGGCGGAGCAGGACCCCTGTCTGCAAGGATCGTGGTCCCCGAAACACCACGGAAACCGCAGGCCCCGGAGGCCCAGGCCCACGGCCGCCTCCACGCGCCCCGTGCTCCGCGAGGCGGGAATCGGTGCGAACGTCGCTGCGATGAAACCGTGATGACAGTTTAACCACAACCTGCTCACCGTGGTCCCCTGAGCACAGGCTGCAGGAGTCGGTCTCACACCAGCCCCCCCCCCCCCCATGCTCGGTGCGGGGCTGGGGCGGGGCACGGCCATATTTCATACGCCTGCTTGGTGCTGAGAGCTTCAAATACGTTACCTCACTAAATCTCTTTTTAAGATACATTTTTATTGATTTCAGAGAGGAAGGGAGAGGGAGAGAGAGAGAGAAACATCAATGGTGAGAGAGCCGTGGATCGGCTGCCTCCTGCTGCTATCGAGCCCACAACCCATGTGCCCCGACCGGGAATCAAACCGTGACCTCCTGGCTCACAGGGCGACGCTCCACCATGGAGCCATGCCTGGCGGGCAGCCTCGCGGACCCTTCGCAGCAGCCCTAACACAGTGTGTTCCGCCAGCGCCACGGCGACGACGGGGGAGGCGTGACGCACACACAGGGGAGTGGCCGCCGGGCGCCGCCTGGCTGCGTGGGGCGGCGGGTTCACACCCGGGCCCCGCGCCTCTGCCCTGCACGCGGCAGGCTGGCGACGCGCCCGAGGCGAGCTCAGACGCTGGGATGCTCCGCCTGCGACGAGCCGGACCCGGCCTCCTCTCTGCTCCGGGAGGGCCTCACGCCGTCAGGGCTGCCGCCACAGACCGTGCTCCCTTCTATCTGTCAGCACCTCGGGCCCCTCCTCGGGGTGCAGCTGGCAACCCTCCCCTTTCTGCGAGGTATCGACACGCATGCATCCGCCCCCGCTGCCCCCGGGGGGTGGGGTCACTCTTAGAAGTGGCTGCCGGCCCTGTCGAAGGTCCCGTATGGAGACCTGTCACCCACGGCTTCTCTGAATAATGACGGTATTGCAGCGCACGCGATACGGGTCATGCACACACACGTTGTACGTCCATATCCCACACAGACGGGCCGCAAAAGCTTTCCGTCGAGCCAAGGGGTGTCCAGGCAGAATCGGGCTAATGAGAAATACAACGAGCCCTCCTAGAGTCAGTGACACGAGAACCAAAGCTTCCGGAAACCGCTGACCTGGCTCTCGGTGCCACTGCACAGCACACACGGCTGAGGGACCTTCCCCCTCAGCGCCTCCGTCCCGCCTCCGGGCTGAGCTGAGGCCCCTCACGGCCGCGTCAGGACCCGCCGACCACGCCAGGACTGCGTGGCCCAGTTGCTGAACCAGGAGGGTTGTCAACCTATGAACCAGGAGGTCCCTGTTCGATTCCCAGTCAGGGCACAGGCCTGGGTTGCGGGCTCGTTCCCCAGTGTGGGGCGTGCAGGAGGCAGCCAGTCAGTGATTCTCTCTCATCACTGATGTTTCTGCCGAGGTCACTCCCCGGGGGCCCTGCCCTGCACACAGTGGTGCCCCAGCCGCGCCCACAGGAAGGGTGAATGACAGATGCAGGCGTCCAGGCGCCCGCGGGGCCACGGGGAGTCTCAACGACCCACGTCTGCCCGCCCACACGTGGAGCCCGCTCCTGCCGGCGCCCTGGAGTCACTGGCACGCGCTGGGCCGTGGGGCAGCCACGGGAAAATCTAGGCGTCAGTATTGCCGCCAACACCCAGGGGCCCTGGTGGGGGTGGAATCCACTTGCTTGAAAACCAAAGTCCTAGTTCGGTGAAGAGGCCTCCCCCAGCCCGTGGGGGCCGTGCTGGTCTCGTGGCCTCGGGCGCCTGCCGAGTCCCCGGGGGCACGGCCCGTGTGACCCTCGAGCAGCAGGTGGCCCTGGACCGCGTGCGGATGAGTCATGCTGTGCCCTGGGCCTGCGCCACCGACATGCCAGCGTCCTGGCTGCTTCTCAACTTTCCTCCCGAAACCGCTGCAACTTCTGTTTCTGACCCAGAAACCTGACCCAGGGCCTCGCAGCGTTCCCGCCTCAGAACTGCCCTTTCAGACACCGACCGCACAGAGCAGGGGCGAGGGTGCCCGGGGCGGGCGGGCAGGTGGCTGACAGACAGGGCAGCAAACACCCCCAGGAGCT
Organism: Myotis myotis; assembly: GCF_014108235.1. NCBI lineage: Eukaryota > Metazoa > Chordata > Mammalia > Chiroptera > Vespertilionidae > Myotis > Myotis myotis. The sequence continues at coordinate 772,989 of NW_023416357.1, read as the reverse complement.
CAGGCCGGGGCTCCCGGGGCCCAGCTGGGCTTGGGGACATTTAAATGCACTTACCATTGGTCTCCCCCCGCACACGACTGCCCCTCCCAAAAGTCATAAAGGGTTTTCTGCAGACGAAAAATTGGAATAAATTATGTATGTTAAAGATTTTTTAAAAATCTTTTAGAAGTGCGGTAACAAATGCCATTTTCTTTAATTTTATTTGTAAAAAAATCTTATAATTGCCCGGCCGGCGTGGCTCAGGGTTGAGCGTCAACCTATGAACCAGGAGGTCAGGGTTCAATTCCCGGTCAGGGCACAGGCCCGGGTTGCGGGTTCGCTCCCCAGTGTGGGGCGTGCAGGAGGCAGCCCATCCATGATCCTCTCATCATTGACGCCTCTCTCTCCCTCTCCCTTCCTCTCTGAAACCAATAAAATATATAAAAATAAGTAAATAAACACATTTGGCTGTCCCGCCTTCTGCTGGCTGTGAAGGAGGGGTCTCTGGGGCGTTCGATCCGGCTGCCTCCCCTGCAGCGCCTCTGCCTGTGGCCGCCTCCCGAGCGTTACGAGCGGGTTGGTGCTGAGAACGACACCCACAGGCTCACGTCTGCTTTGACGACTCGGATCTGCTTCCTCGGAGGCGGCTGCCCCGGGAGCGCGAGGGTCTGCCCTCCAAGCAGGACGTGCACCGGACAGACCAGGACACAACCTGAACAGCGGCCTCGTGGGCGGCCCTGGGTGAGTGCCACGTCCTGACCACAGCCCACAGCCCACAGCCCCCCAGTGGCGCTCCTCCTGCCGAAGCCCCCAGAGCAGGAGGCGCAGGCCCCGGAGTCCCGTCACCGTGCCGCCCCCCCCGGGTGCCACGCTTTGCGACGTCCCTCTGGGGTGCAGGACAAAGGCGCGCAGGCAGGTCCACGCACCCCCCTCCTCCGCCCCGCACCGGGGGATCTGACCCAGTCACCTCACAACCAAGCCGCGAGGCTAATGAGACGGAAAGAACGAACAGCCCATCAGCACAGAACAGAGTCCAGAAAAGGAACTGCTGACCTAAAAAAGAAGCCTCGTCGCACACGGAGACCACAGCGCAGGCCCCGGGGGCGGAGGCGGCAGCCAGACCACAGCAGAAGCAGGGGCCCGAGAAGGCCCTTGGGTCGTATCATGTTTCACAATTTCTGCACAAGAAGACGCACGTGAGCTGCCCCACGAGCAGCAGAGCGAAGGGTAAGGGGTGCTTTTCAGAACGTAAACTCCCACCAACACACGGACGTGACCCGTGACCAATGACGGCCCAGCGGGCGCTCTGCCCAGCCAGTCACAGAGCGAGCACGGGTGACAGGTGACAGGTGACCCTGACCTGCGAAGGACGCCCGTCTCACGGCCGCCAGGGAAACGCTCACTGAGGAACGGAAACGCCGACGGCCGGAGGGCAGCCCTGCGCCCGGCAGCTGCGCTGGCCCTGGGAGAAGCCGGGCGGGGTGGAAGCAGACGCGCACGCCCCCCGCCCAGGGCTCTTCGGGGGAAAGGCTCCCACACCGCGGGCGCTCGCACGAGAGCAGAGCAGGCTGGATGGTGGCCCCGAGAGACCCCACTGCCGGGCACAGGGAGGCCAAGCAAGCGCAGGTTCTCACAGGACATCATCCCTCCTGACGGGGACCCGCACCGAGCCCCCGGGGGGCCTGGGACCCGATGACCCTGAGCCCTGCATGGGCCACGTGGGTTCCTACACGTACACACCTACGATAAGACGACTCACAAATGAGGCACCGAGAGTGATGAACAACAGCTAATGAAACAGCACCGCTGCAGTAACAGACTGCAGCCCGGCCGCGTGGCTCCGTGGCTGAGCATCGACCTGTGAACCAGGAGGTCACGGTTCGGTTCCTGGTCAGGGCACATGCAGGAGGCGCCGATCAATGGCTCTCCCTCATCATTGATGTTTCCATCTCTCTCTCCCTCCCCCTTCCTCTCTGAAATCAATAAAAATATATTTTAAAAATGTACACGGTAATAAAAGTTATGTGAATGTGGCCTTGTTAGTAAAATACTGAAGGTGACTTGAACACAGGCACTGAGATACTGAGACAGTCCGAGAACTAAGTGATGGGCAGGCAGGGACCAGGTGATGGACAGGCAGGGACCAGGTGATGGACAGGCAGGGATCAGGTGATGGACAGGCAGGGACCAGGTAATGGACAGGCAGGGACTAGGTGATGGACAGGCAGGGACCAGGTGATGGACAGGCAGGGACTAGGTGATGGACAGGCAGGGACCAGGTGATGGACAGGCAGGGACTACGTGATGGACAGGCAGGGACTAGGTGACGAAGGGACGGGTCCCATCCCAAGGCCGGGAGGGGAGATTTCGTCACACAGCTCAGAACAGTGTGCGACTGGAAACGTGTGAACGGCTTCTCTTTGGAACTTTCCAACCTCCGTTGGCGGTGACTGCCCCGTGGACACGGACGGCCGCGTGCAGCCGGGGAAGGAGGGTTGTCGGCCGCGGCGGAAGCAGCTCTGGAGGAGCAGCTGCAGGACAATGGGGGGGAAGCGTGCCGTGCTTTCCTGCTCGTGTCTGTGGCCCCGAGAGCCGGCAGGATGCACACCTAACCAGGCCGAGGGGGGCGGGGACCAGGCGTCCCAGCGTCACTTGTAACGTTGACGTTTTAAAAGAGCGAATGTGTCCGTGTCTCACTCGTCTAAGTAACAGCTAATAGCACTGCCACCAATAGTAACACAGGATCCTCCTCGGCCGGTCGCTGGGCGAGGACCCGGTGCCTCCGCGTGACCCCGATGCACAGCCATCTTTCCTTGAGCAGGTCGGGGAGGCGTTGGAAAGAGATCTCCTCTCCCTCTCTCTCTGTCTCTCTCATCTCTCCCTCTCTTCCTCCCTCACTCCCTCCCTCTTCAGTCCCAGCTCACGATCTCATGTCTCCAGTGCAGTGAGATTTCTCCAAATGGACCCTTTCACCCTGAGCCGTGGTTGCAAGGAGCTCGGTCGCCGAGGTAATTCCTGGGAAATATTCCCGACACCCGGGGGCAGCCTCCCCTCTCCCCCAGCGCACCTGTCCCTCCTTCCTGAGCCGTCCTGCTGCCTGGGTTTGGCGTGTGGAGGGTGCGTGCCGAGGCTCTAACTGTCGCCCTTGTGCACAGTGGGGGCCGCACTGGGCGGGCTCATAGGGACACAGGGGGCGGGCGGGGCTGTGCGGGTCGGAGCTCTGAGAGGGAGAGGCGGGCTCCTCCACGCCACGGCCTGTCCTGCCCACGCAGACCGCCCTCCCCCCGTGCCAGAGGGCGCCCGCCCTGCAGATGACCTGGCCGGGCGCACACAACCCTCCACGTGAAACCTACAGCGGCGACGAATCCACATCAGTCACAGGCGCGTGGGCAGGTGGCTTCAGGAGGGTTTCAGACACAGACACGCTGGGACACGGGACGCACTGGGACACACGAACGCACTGGGACACGGGACGCACTGGGACACACGAATGCACTGGGACATGGGATGCGCTGGGACATGAGACGCGCTGGGACACGGGATGCGCTGGGACACAGGACGTGCTGGGACACGAGATGCACTGGGACACACGAACGCACTGGGACACAGGACGCACTGGGACACATGAATGCACTGGGACATGGGATGCGCTGGGACACGAGACGCGCTGGGACACGGGATGCGCTGGGACACGGGACGCGCTGGGACACGGGGCGCACTGGGACAGGCCCGGCAGGAACTGCGCGCTGAGGGAAGGGCCCTGTCTGAGGCCCCTGCTCTGCATTTGCCGTGACGGCAAGAGGCTGGCTCCCCGGCCAGGAAGCTTCTGGGGTCCCTGTGCATTAGGAGGAGCCAGAGCCGGCTCTGTGCTCCCCACACGTCCCCACGCCCGGCGAGTGGCCTTTGGAAAGCCCGTCCTCGCCCTGCCACCGCCGGCCCCGGAGGGGAGACGGCCACGTGGCTGGGAGTGTCTGTCCGCCGAGGGCACAGGGCGAGGCCTGGGAGGGACTTCCTTCTGGGTCTGAGGACTGAAGGGCCTCTTTCTAAGAGCCCAGCTCGGGGCCGAGGGAGGAGCTGGGGGAGGAGGAAGGGCTGACGTAGATGCTCCCCCAGCTCCTCCCTCTCAAGCGGCGCCCGGGGTCCGCGTGCACTTGCTGTCCCTGCTTCTTGTTTTAAAGCAGAAGTGGAGGCCGGGGCGGGCCTCGCTCTCCTGGGCTTTGCTGCAACCACTGAGGACACGGCAGTGAAAGCAGCGGTGACCATGGAGTCAGAGGCGTCCGACCTCAGCCCCGCGGGGCTTTCTGGGCGGTTGCTGATGCCAGGCGCCGGGGGGGCCTGGGTGGAGGCTGGGGGGGGGGGCTGGGTGGAGGCTGGGGGGGCCTGGGTGGAGGCTGGGGGGGCCCTGGGTGGAGGCCGGGGGGGCCTGGGTGGAGGCTGGGGAGGCCCTGGGTGGAGGCTGGGGAGGCCCTGGGTGGAGGCTGGGGGGGCCCTGGGTGGAGGCCCCGCCTGCCCCCGCTCAGGGCTCCGTCCTCCCGTCTGGGCCAGCTGGTAACGGGCACTGGGCGTACGAATGGCCATTGCTGTCGCTCTATTTGCTTAAAGTCCTCACAGCCCTGGTGATGTGAGCCAGCGAGCACACGGGGTGACACGCAGGCGTGCGCACGGCTTTGGGGCCCCTCGGGGAGCAGCAGGAACGGACGCAGCCCTGCCTCTGGGAGGAGGTGCGGCTACAAGGAGCCAGGCTGCTGGGGGCTCACCGTGGGCCCCTCATCTGGAGCTTGGCCTCTTCAGGGCCGGGCCGGGTGCTCTGTGGGGCCTTTGGCGTGAAAACGGTGGCTCTGAGGCGGGAACACAGACACGTTCCCCCCCCACACACACACACGTGGTTAGGGGAGCCCCCCTCGGCGTGCACGCGGCCAGGGCCCCGTCCCTCGGGCTCACCTCGCTGTCCTGGTGGTTGACCTCGCTGCGGTCGCACTGCTGCACCAGCACCGTCAGCAGCCTGCGGAGGGAACGGAAGCAGCTCAGAGAACAGAACCCACGCGACTCAGAGGCAAGACAGCGCGGGGCCCACGGTCTCCGAGTGCGGACGGGTCTCGGGACAATTCCCGGAAAGACAGCGCGGCCCCCGTCTCCTCCTCTCCCGCCTCCTCTGGGTCTTGGTGCTCCTGGGGTCACAGGGGATGAGGGGGAGTCCTCGGGCCCCGGCCCCGGCCCCGTGGCGGGTATGTGCCGGGAGCTGCACCCGCACACGCAGCCTCCAGCTGCCCCCACCGGTGCGTCCCCCCTCCCGTGAGTGGGCGCACCAGCAGGCGGCATCGGCAACGCGGCTTCCTCTTTGTAAAACATGCAAACGTCTGAGCGGGATGGCAGCCTCCGTGGGAAACGACGACAGGATCCTAAGCCCAGACTCGCATCCGCACTCGGTGGACGGAGGTCAGCGCTCCGGCCGCGGGAGAGAGGCAGGCGGGTCGGGGGGGGGGGGGGGCGGGCCCGGACGCGGGGGCCAGGGGCCTGGGTTCCACAGCGGGAGGCGCTGAGTCGCGTGGCGGAGGGTGGCCACGGGCGTGGTGTCCTTGGGGGTGCAGGGACCCCCCGCTGAGCGCCAGGCGGTGACGGAGCCGCATCCGTTCAGGGTGCTCTCGTCAACCCGCCACGACCCGCCTGCGTGTGTCCCCGGACTCCGTTCCCGCAGCAGGAGCGGGCAGCCCCGTCCAGGCCGGCCTCCTCGGGGGGCGTCACGACCAGGCCGCTGCCTCCCGGGCACCACGTGTCCCCTCGGGCTGTGGGCTGTGCGTTCAGCACTCGGGGGAAGCTCGCCTTCCTGGCTCCCCTCCCGAAGCCGCGGGGCCGTCAGGCGCGGTTTCCAGAGCAGGAAGGGGGGCTGTGACCCGCCCAGCGAGGCCGGGGCTCCGAAGGCCAGGAGGAGCCGCCTGCGGCCCCCGGGAGCGGCTCGGGAGCGGCGTGTGGTCAGTGGCTTCAGCTGCTGAGCTACCGACGGCACCGGCTGACCGGGAGGCGGGCAGGCGGGCGCACCCCTTCCCCTGGGGTTGGAGCCGTGGCGGGAGGGGGGGCCTGGCCGGGGACCCCGACGCCCAGGCCTGGTTCATGGAGAGTGAGCGGCGGCGTTCGCAGGCTGAGCTGTTAGGAACTCGGGCTTTTCCACGCCTTCCTCTCTCGCTGCTGAACATGGGGGCCCGGGGGCGACAGCTGAGACGGGAGGCGCTGCCCCCCCGCCCCCCCAGGAGCAGCGACGTTAGGCTCAACCGTGTTCGACACGGGCTCTGGCCTCATTCAGCAGCAGCGGTTCCACAAAAGGCCGGCGCCTCCGTGGATCCTGCAGTGACGCCCGAGTGAGGCACGGACGGCAGTTGAGCGAGTCAAAGTGGAATCGTCTTAAAAGACGCATTTGAGACCCATTTTCCAGAGATTCCTCTTATAAAACAGTGCGGCTCTGTGACCAACGTCTGGGCAGCCGCCTGGAAGGCCCGTTTCCTCCCTCATCGTCAGAGGAGCCGCCGGGCGCTGCCCACGACGTCGCACCGAGCCGCCCGCCGCGGCCCCGAGCTCCTGGCTGTGGACCCGTTTCTGTTCTGGGTTTTATCCAACGGCGCCGAGAAGCCAGGCTTGGCTGGAGTCGCCCTGGAGTTTCCCAAGCCTTTTATTTTCGTGTGAAACAGACTGAAATGGAGAAATCCTGCCCCCTCCCCCACCCGGAGGCCTTGGGCACCCCCCCCCCCCCGCCCCCGACTGAGCTGGAGTTTTAGCTCCGGAGACAGGACACGGAGACAGGCCCCGAGCGCCTGGTGCAGCCTGAGCCCCTCGTCCGGGCAGAGCCTGCCCTGTGCAGCCAGGCCCAGAGCCAGGGCAGGAAACGCCGGATCCACAGCTCCGAGGGGCTCCCAGCAGGGGAGGGGGGCACGGGGAGAGGGGGCGAGGCTGAAACACGGACTGAGGAGAGCACAGCCTGGGCACGACCCTCCTTTGCGGCTCAGTGTCTCCAGAGAGGACCTCCTCGGCCGCCCCACCAACCTGGGGCTCCAGCAGCACCCGCACCGGGTCCCTCACCCCGGGCCCCCCACCCCGGGCCCCCTCACCTCAGGCCCCCCACCCTGGGCCCCCTCACCTCGGGCCCCCCTCACCCCCGCCCCCCGTCCGCGACCCACCTCACGTCGGGCGCAGCCGTGGCGGCGTGCAGGGGCAGGCGGCCGCTCTTGTCCGCAATGCCGTGCTTGGCGCCGTTACGGAGCAGAGTCACGCAGCCCTCCAGCCAGCCCTGCGGAGAGAGGGCTCATCACCCCCGGCTCCGCCCGCCGACCTCGAACACCCCCCGCCCACCCCCAGCTGAGCACGTCCTGCTGGACTCAGGGGTCAGACCCTGGGGAGCTGCCGTCGGGGTGACCTCGAGTTTTCCTGGGACCTGTGCCCCGTCCGATGGAGGCCGATTCCCAGGCTCTCTCTCCTGCCCCCCCCCCCCCACATTTCTGGGGCCTCTCGCTGGTGCTCACTCTCACCCTGTCCCTGGGGCCTGTGACCGTGAGGAGTCCGCTCCGCCTCGTGCTCTAGGGGCTTGGCCCCCGCAGGCTTGTCCTCAGTCTGACCTCCACGCCAAGGTCTCCCTCATCCCCCAGTTCGCCTCCGGTGACTCCAGCCCGACCTCCCGGCTGTGCCTCGGGGAGCCGCTCCCATCCCAGGCCCGGCCCCGCCCCCGGCTCCTCCCGGGGCCACAGGACATACCACGTCCGCTCCGGGCAGCCCCTGCGAGCCCAGGCCCAGCCGCCCTGAGGGGCTCTCCTGATGCTGAATATGGGGGTGTCACCGACACCCTCTAAGGGTCCCCGTGGCTGCGCTTTGCCCACCGGGGGCTCCCCAGGCTCTCTGTGAACTCCCTGCCGCCCCGACCCCCAGCTCGCTCGTCCCCGTGAGCACGTAGCTGCTCCCGTCCGCACGCCGCGCTGAGCAGGTGTAGCCGCAGGCCAGCGCCCTCCGGTCCGTGGCTCAGGCACCTGCCTCCCCCTGCCTCCACCCGCTGCCTCCCGCCACCCCTCACCCGTCACTCACTCGGTTCAGGGGGGCTCAGGCGTGAGGCAGCGCCCAACGGGAGAACAATGGGGCAACTTCCCAGTCCACCCCCCCCCCTCCCCCCGGCACGTGGAGCTGAGCCTCAACGCCCCCAAGCAGGCGAGAACCAAGACTGAGACGCCGAGATGCTGGAAGCAGAGAATCGGCGCGCTGGGCAGCGTGGAGGGGAGGGAGGGAAACGTCTCCCAGCGAAGCACAGACGTCGTGGCTGTGAGAGGGGCCGCGGCTCTAGAGCCGCCCGTCACCTCCACGTCCATGTGTTTCCCGGCTGAGCCAGAGTTTGCGAAGGCACCGGCCTGGTTTTAGCTGCTGACGTCTGAGCCATCACGTTTTCCCCTCAGGAGGAGCCCGTGTGGCCAGAGGCCCCCAGAGGGCAGGTGTCGGGGTGGTCGGGGCCCCCAGCTTTTGGAAAACATCTGGCGGGGCGGGGGGGGGGGGGTGAAACACTTTATCGTTTTTCCCGTTTCCTGGAACCTGTGTGATGCTGGTTTCTCTCTTTCTTCAGAAAGAGCTGCGGAAGCTCCCGATCGTCCTGACGCCCCGGCCACCGCTCAGGACCAGCAGATCCCAGTCTGTGCGACCGCGAGCCGGGGTCCGCCTGCTTCGCCTCCAACCTGGGCAACCGACCACTTTCTAAAGTTTTATTTATATTTTTACTGATGTCAGAGAGGAAGGGAGAGGGAGAGAGAAACATCAGTGATGGGAGAGAATCACGGATCGGCTGCGTCCTGCACACCCCACACTGGGGATCGAGTCCACAACCCGGGCAGGTGCCCTTGACCAGAATCGAACCCGGGACCTTTCAGCCGCTGCTCAACCACTGAGCCACACCGGCCAGGGCCGGGCAGTCACTTTCACTGCATCGGACAAGCGAGAGGAGGGGCACGGGAGACACTTGCTGTGCGCACGGCCGCCCGGGGGCGTCTGCATCTGAGCCTGGAGCTGTGCCTGGGCTTTCTCGGCCCCTCTGCCCCGTCTCTCTCGGATGTTTCTCTCGGGGTTCCTGATGGAGTGGCACACGCATGGCCGGAGGGGGGTGGGCTTCCCGTGTGACCCCAGGCCCCCCCCGACCTTCCCAGGCCCTCGGGGGAGTGGGGGGGTCCTGCCTGGGGTTGCCCACGAGGCGAGGGCATCGCTCCGAGGCGGCGATGCCTGGTGTGCTCAGTGGTTAGATTCTCGGTCAAGGGCACGCACCTGGGTTGCAGCTTCGTTTCCTGACCCTGGCGGGGACTCGTTTGGGAGGCAACCAATCGGTGTGTCTCTCTCTCCCCTCTCCCTCCCACTCGCTCTAAAAACCAATGAAACAATATCCTCGGGCGAGGATCCACCCTCCTTCACAGTTACCACAGCAACAAGGAGAGAGCGGGCGCCGCCGGCCGGGCATGCGGCAGCCTTCCCCCGCGTGCCCGTGAGCCGCCCCTAGAACGAGCCGTCTGCCCGGCTGGCACCTGCCCGCTCACTGGTCCCCGCCACCTGGAGAGGGACCTGCCCAGGCCCCAGGCAGCCGTCCAGCCGAGAAGCGCTGTGTGCTGAACGTTAGAATTCCGAGAGGCGTGCGGCCTGGCCTCCCTGTTCTCAGGGCCCGTGGCCGTCAGCTTGAGAAGCCCCCTCTGCGTCCGGCCCCGTCCCTGGACCCAACGCTCTCTCCTTCGGCGCCCACACCTTCACCCTCCCCCGCAGGAGCGGTCACGGGTGAGCTGAAGGGGCTGGGGGGCGGCCGTGCCTGTGGGGGATCCCGACCCCACGCAGGACCCGCAGGCGGGGTTCCCAACTGAGTGGGCCAGGAGGTTCGTCGACAGGCAGCCCTGCCCCGTCTGACCCAGGGGCCTGGGGTGCACGCCCAGAGCTGCATTTGACACAAGCACCCGACACTGCAGAATTCCCTCCGGTCCTGTGTGGGGCCTGGTGCTCTTCCCTCTCCCTCCCCCTCTTCCCCTTCTCGCTCCCCACGTCCTCCGCCACCTCCCACCCACCTAACCCCCCACAAGCACTACTGCGCTTCGAGGGCGCCCCACCCAGGTGTGAAGGGGGCGTTCTTAGAAGGAGGACAGGGTGTCCAGAAAAGCCCCCGGTAATGCGGAGGCAGCGAGGGTTGTGAGACAGTCCTGGTGGCCACAGCGTCTCCCGCTGGGGGCTGCTGGGAAGACCCACAGCGACCTGCGTCCCTGAAACCAACCCTGCGTGCGGAGTCAGTGTCGGGGGACATGGCAGCTGCCTGCATCCGAGACCCGCACACGGGACCCACGAGCAGCACGCGCCCAGCCACCTCGCAGAGCCGGGACACTCAGCCTCACCAGGTAGGCGGCCAGGACACACACAGCCTCACCAGGTAGGTGGCCAGGACACACAGCCTCACCAGGTAGACAGCAAGCACACAGCCTCACCAGGTAGGCAGCAAGCACACAGCCTCACCAGGTAGGCGGCCAGGCACACACAGCCTCACCAGGTAGGTGGCCAGGACACACAGCCTCACCAGGTAGGCGGCCAGGACACAGCCTCACCAGGTAGGCGGCAGGCACACAGCCTCACCAGGTAGACAGCAAGCACACAGCCTCACCAGGTAGGCGGCAGGCATACAGCCTCACCAGGTACGCAGCCAGGACACACAGCCTCACCAGGTAGGCGGCAGGCACACAGCCTCACCAGGTAGACAGCCAGGACACTCAGCCTAACCAGGTAGACAGCCAGGACACACAGCCTCACCAGGTAGACAGCCAGGACACACAGCCTCACCAGGTAGACAGCCAGGACACACAGCCTCACCAGGTAGACAGCCAGGACACACAGCCTCACCAGGTAGGCGGCAGGCACACAGCCTCACCAGGTAGGCGGCAGGCACACAGCCTCACCAGGTAGACAGCCAGGACACACAGCCTCACCAGGTAGACAGCCAGGACACACAGCCTCACCAGGTAGACAGCCAGGACACACAGCCTCACCAGGTAGGCGGCAGGCACACAGCCTCACCAGGTAGACAGCCAGGACACACAGCCTCACCAGGTAGGCGGCCAGGCACAGGCTGGTGCGGCCCTCGGCGTCCTGGCTGTTGACGTTGGCCCCCATCTTCAGCAGCAGCTTCGCCGTGTCCACCTGCCGCCCAGACACCGCATGCATCAGGGGTGTGCACCCTGGAGGGAGACAGTCACAGCCTTCGCGGACGGCCGACGTGGCGCCCGTGCCGTCCTCCTTTGCCTGCTCTGTGCTCTGTGCCAATACAGACCTGCCCGCCCCGCCCGGCTGGGAGCGAGACCCTCAGCGCCAACGCCCAGCACGCTTCCTGCCCCAGCGGCGCGGAGACGGCTGGAGGCACGTGTGCAGGTGCACCCCGCGTCGCTCCCTGGGTTGCGCGAGGGGGCGCTCACCTTCGGTGTCGCGGCTCTCCAGGACGGAGGGGTCCTCCCGGATCAGGGCGGTCAGCGCACGGACGTCGCCGCTGGATGCCGCCTGGTACACCAGGCTCAGGTCCACTTCCTCCGATGAGTCACCTGCAGGAATCAGACGCCGTGTGCACAGAGGCTCCCCTGAATCACGGCACCCCGAGCGGCGCCCACACGGGGCTCACGGAAACCTCTGACCACGGGCCGCACCCCTTCCGAGGACAGGTGACCACGGTGGCCGCGGCACCTCACCGCGTCCTGGGAGGGTGCCTGCGGGACCCGTGTCCCTGAGACATCACGCTCCCCCCACCCCGCCCCCCAGGCCTGGGCTGTGCGGAATCCGGGAGGCCAGCCAGGGAGCACCCCGTCGTTTTTATCTGAGATGTGACATTTCCTGTCAGTGACTCAGCTCGCCCACCAGGGCGAGTGGCCATGTGCCTCCTGCTCTGTCCCGATGTCCTCCTGCCCTTTCCGGCCGCCCTGTCCCCCGAGGGCCCCCCTGGCTGCCCGCCTGCCAAGTCCTCCCCCCGGGCTGGTCCGTGGAGACCCCGCAGGAGCTGGTGGGGAGGAGAGGGCATCTGCCCGCCTCCCCCGGGAGGCCCCTCAGGCCCAGAGCCACTCCTGCCCGTCTCTGCACGTCACCCCCTCACAGGCCCTGCAGGCCCAACAGCTGGTGTTCCAAAGGGACCCCACTGTGTGACAGCTGTGTGCACACCTGGGCCTGGGGGACGCCGGGACCATGGCGGGGGACGCAGGGCAGCACGGGAGGGGCTGGGGGGCAAGTTCCACTCCTGGGACCCCGCCAGGCGCTGCCGTGTCCGCTCCCCCCACGCTCCCCACCCGCATGGCCGCTGCTCAGGAAGGAGGAACGCCAGGGAAATTGCCTCTGAGTTTTTCCATTAACGTGGCCATCGTGCCGGGATGTACGGCAGGACGATGGAGGTTCGCTTACATGAGGTTTCCTGGGCGCACACCCCCCTCCCCCCATCCAGAGCCCTCTCTGCCCCCGGCGGGACGCAGGGAAAGCACGTTTGGGGGGCCCGCCTAGAACAACCGGAAGGCGGGGAGGCCTTTGCCTTTTCCAGGCGGGGCCAGCCCTTCAGCCGCCCAGATGGCTCCACGGGACAACGCTGCCACCCACTGGCGACGAGGAGTCTGTGGCCTTGACCGGCCCTGACCAGGGGCCAGTCTGCTGGGGACTCAGGAGCCGCAGGGGCACGTGGAAGGTCCTCGGGGAGCATCTCGGGGGAGAAGGGCCGGGAAGCGGGTTTGCCGTTTGAAGACGCACGTCTGTGTTGCAATCAGGAACGAGGTTCTCGAGGAGGCATTTCCAGGGCGTGGACGCACTTTCACGTCAATAAGACGGATTCTTGGAGGGAAGACCTCACCCCGCAAAGCATGGGCTCCGTGGCGACACGTAGGCCACCGGCTACGTCTGCAGGTCAGGCCCCGCCCTCCCCCCGGGCCTCGCGGGGTCTCCTCGGCGTGGGAGCCCCGTCCCAGGAGGCCTCTGGGACGGCAGGTAGGACGCTCACCTTGACTCCCGCCCCCTCCTCTCAGCTCCCCCAGTTCCTGGGTCACGTGTGTGACCCCACCCACCGCTCCACGTGCCAGCACCGGGCGTCGCCCACGCGTTGGCCGCTTTGACTGGGGACCCTCGCGGGCGAGAGACGGATCCCTCAGCCGGAAGCCGGCAGACCTGGCTGGACACGACCGCGGCTTCCGGATCTCACAGCCGCCGGCAGAGCGTTCAGACCTGCTTTCTGCACAGACGGGCGGACGCTGGGATAGCGCAGTGGACGGGCTGGCTGCTCCGACCAGAGGGCCGCCTTGCGAGCTGGTGTCCTCACGCGGCCGCTCGGAGGCGGGTTCTGGCCAAACGCGTCCGGAGGCCTCGGCGGGACATGGGCACGCGCAGAGGGTGCCCGAGCCCCGTGCGCCAGAGCCTGGCGTTTTCTCAGCCTGCAGAGCAGCCATGCCCTCGGCTGGCGAGTCGAGGCTGCTGGGCTGGGAGGGGCCGGGCGCAGGGCCCCTGGCCCGTCCTCCCGCGGCCTCCTGTGGCCCGTGTAGCCCTGCTCAGGCCGTGGGCCCCTGGACACAGTCCAAGGAAACAGGAGTCCTGGGCGGCGGCTCAGGGTCTGTGAGGAGGCCATCCCTCTGTGCCTTCGCCTGCATCGCTCCCGGCCCTGTCCGTCCGTCTGTCCGTCCACCTGCTGCCTCCGCGGGTCCCGTGTCCCCACTCGGCCCCCCTCCCTAGTCAGCCGCACCCCAACTGGACAGGCTCTTCTTCTCCAGTTCCCACTGATGTTTCCCGGACTCCGTGTAGCACCCACTCAGCTTTCTGTCCACCCGCAGGCGGCGGTGGCACCCGGCTGGCTGGCCCGGGGTCCCTAACGACGCTGGGGGGCCATGGAGACGGTGTCTCTTTAGGAGCTGGACTGTCCGCCAGGCAGACCCCACATGGACTGGACGGAGCGCTCAGGGCGGGGACCCAGGCGGCAGCTTTTACAGAAATTGTCCAGGTGATTCTCACGGGGACCCCGTGTGAGAATCGACGCTCCGTGACCTCCGTGACCCTCCTGGGTGTGCGCCGTCTGCCACCTGCCCGGAAAGCCAGAGGCCCTGCCTCCTCCAGTCCCAGGTTTGCAGGATTTATGGGGAGCCCCCGACCGCGCCCCACACTCGGCTTCTCGGGAGAGTGTCGCCGTGGCTTGCCCAGCGACGCGGTATTTAACGTGTGCGTGGCCTCTCCCGCTTTCAAGAAGGTGGGGGCCCCTCCTTCTCCAGGGGCTGCTCTCAGGGGCCCGGAGTCCCGGGAAAGTAACGCATGTGATCGAGCCGCCAGCCGCGGCCACGCCCTCACTGCCCCGAGCTGGGCTCCGGCAGGACAGGACGTGAGAGCCAGCCAGGGGGTGGCGACGGTGAGAGCAGTAGCTACGCCAAGAGCAGGCGCAGCCTGAACGTGCCCAGGGCCCATGGCACCGCGACAGGTGCGTCTGACAGCATCTCGGACGCTCCCAGCACCTGCGAGGTCAGCACCATTTCCTCCGTGTCTGCTGAGACCAAGCCCAGAGAGGTCAGGCAACTTGCTCCGGTCACACAGCGAGGGAGCATCCCCGCCCCCCACCCATGTAGCTTGTGCTGCGGCCGCCAGGCCACGGCCCCCGAGAGGACGCCCCGGGGAACGGGGCCGGGGGGCCGGGGGGCCGGGGAGGGCTAACGTGCGTGGAGAGAACCAGGCCTGGGCGAGGACCTGCTGCGAATCGCTCGCGTGAACGGAGCCACAGAATGAATATCACACGTTGACGTGTTAACCAGGTTGGGCTGAGCCTCGGCGGGAGACACAGAACCCGGCGCACTGACCGTGGGGGCCGCTCCTCCACCCCGTCCGGGACACACGCGTCCTCGCCAGGCGGGCTGCGCATCAGCCAGAACGAGGCCTGCGGACCAGGCTGTCGCTGCTGCTGGTTGTCAAGTGAAACAAACTGTACCGAGGGGAGGGGGAGGCACAGCTGCGGCCACCTCGTTCTCCACGGGGTTCACGGCCAAGCGCAGGGAGCCAGCACATCCGAGCACACGCACACACACATGCACACGCACACACATGCACACGCACTCACGTGCACACACGTACCCACACATACACATGTGCCCACACATACATACACATTGTGCACACGTGCACACACTGTGCAACACGACTCAGGACATGGAGATCAAACCCCCCCCACACACACACACACAGTCACGCAGAAACCTAGATGTGAGTCCACTCGAGCAAACACTGCGGGACAGTGACTCGCCCACGAACGGGGAGCCTGGGGGAGGGGCTGTGGCCGGGGGAGAAGGAAGAGGAAGCGGCAGCGTGTTTCCTAACGCGGCTTCGCACCTCGTGCTCACGCTGCAGCCCCAACGGGAACACGACCGAGGACGCTAGGACCCTGAGGAGTAAGCAGGTCGCAGTGGTTCAGACGTCAGGTTTACAGCATATTCTAAACATGTTCACTGCACGCACAGCAGGAAAGATGCAGAATTATACGCAGGCACGTGTGCGCGTGCAGGCACACGGCAGAGGCACGGTGCACGCACAGCAAGGAGTCCATGGGCTTTCAGAGGACGCCGACCTCCCGGCAGCCTTTCCCGGGCAGACCGCTGCCCCCGGGACTGTGAGTAAGGACGGCCAGCCGGCGCCGCAGACAATGACACCGCGATGGCGTTACACAACCTCGGCTGAGACGCACCTGCCGCGGCACAAACCAGGCAGCTGCGCGCCCCTAACGGAGACCGGAGGCTGGGGCCCGGCAGGGAGACGCAGGGTAAACTAACAGGACACAGGCCTGCTCTTTCCATGTTACTCCCTCTCATCCCGTCTCTCAAGACCAGGACAGAAAGGACGGATGAGAACAAAGACGACACGAGACACCGCTCGAAACCCCATTTAAAATGTGCAGGTGGGAGCGCGGGAAGGAGACCACAGGCCCAAAGCCCGTGCAGACAGGCTTCTCTATGTGTGAGCCTCCTCCCACATGTCACGCTCAGACACGGACACACACACAGAGAGACACGGACACACACAGACACAGACACACAGACACACAGACCCGGACACACACACACACACACACACACACACATTACATGGACACACACAGACACAGACACACAGACCCGGACACACAGAGCACACAGACACACACACAGAGACACGGACACACACACACAGACACGGACACAGACACACATTACATGGACACACACAGACACGGACACACACACAGAGACACAGACACACACACAGACACGGGCACACACACACAGACACACACACAGACACACACATTACATGGACACACACAGATACACACAGCACACAGCCACACACACAGACACACACATTACATGGACACACACAGACACACACAGCACACAGCCACACACACAGACACACACATTACACAGACACACACATTACATGGACACACACAGACACGGACACACACACAGACACACAGACACACACAGACACGGGCACACACACACAGACACACACATTACATGGACACACACACAGCACACAGACACACACACAGACACACACATTACATGGACACACACAGACACACACAGCACACAGCCACACACACAGACACACACATTACATGGACACACACAGACACGGACACACACACACAGAGACACAGACACATACACAGACACGGGCACACACACACACAGACACACACATTACATGGATACACACAGACACACACAGCACACAGCCACACACACAGCCACACACATTACATGGACACACACGGACACACACATTACATGGACACACACAGACACACACACCCTCCCCTCCCCACCGCAGCTGCCGCCTGGACTGGCGCTGGGAGACTCGCAGGCTCTGCGGGCGGCGCTCACCTCGCTGCGGCTCGAGCCCGGCCGGGGCGCTGAACTCCATGCTTGCCGGCTGCATCCTCCCTCCGAACGGCAGGCAGCCTCCAGGCCCCCGGGGAGGAGGGGCAGCGTCCCCCACGCCGCAGTCCGCGCCGCCCGGGCCCGCGTCACGCCGAGCCCTCGGCCGAGGAGCCAGTGGCGGAGCCGCAGCTGCTGCCTGGGCGGCGATGGCCACGGGGACGCTCTCCCGTGACACCTGCCGGAAGCAGATGCTCGCTCGTCGGCTGCACGTGTCACCCCCCAGCAGCCCGCAGCCGCTCAGGCCCCACACACCAGTTGGGGGGGGGGCGCCTGCCTGGGGTCTGGGCTGGAGGCACGGAGCTCCCACAGCCGGCCTGTCGCTCTAAACCCCGGGACGCTCAGGGGCAGGGACGGGGGCCGACGGAGCATGTGCGGGCGGGCGTGGGCGAGCGGCCTTCCCGTGGAGGGGCCGCCGGGGACCGATGCTGCGCAGGAGGCGCTGCCAGGCGCCCGCACCCCAGCCCCTCCGCTCCGGCCCCACAGGGCGGGAGGGGGGCGGCCCCAGACGGCCCCAGCTCAGGTGCCACAATCACGCCATCAGCACAGCCCGAGGTCCCGGGCGCAGTGCGTCCGCCCGTCCTCCAGGAGCAGCTGGGAGAAGGCGGTGCATTCACGCTCCAGGTGAAACTCGGGGTTCACTGTGGAGACTCACCTGTGGGGTCTCCAACCCGTCGCTAGGAGCACAGGTCACCTGTTTCTCTGTGCACAGCCGGAGGCCAGCGGCACCCACTGGCACGCAGGTGGGTCTGTGGGGGAGGAGCAGACGCCGCGGCTCCGCGCTGTCCTGCAGGGGCTGCCCCGAGGGGGAGAGACCACCTCATCCGTCCACCTTGTGTCTTCGGGCTTTTCCAGGACACGTGTCCGTCACTTTATATTTATAGTTAAAACCCGGGCAGAGAACCAGGCCTCGAGATTCCCGAGACACCAGGGACCAAGACATTAATGAAACCTGATAAAAACTAGTAATAGAATAAGAAGAAAACATAAGATTTACAGCATGCAAACCCCAATTAAAAAACACACAACCTTTTTATGAATTTCAGAGAGAAAGGGGGCGGGAGAGAGAGAAACATCAGTGATGAGAGGATCGTGGATCGGCCGCCTCCCGCACGCCCCCCACTGGGGACCGAGCCCACAACCCGGGCCTGTGCCCTGACCTCCTGGTTCACAGTCGACACTCAATCTCTGAGCCGCACCAGTCGGGCCGAGCCCCAGTTTCTGCTGAGAGTCAGCAGGCACACGGTCACGCCAACAAAACAAAACAGGGTACAACGCGCACGGCTCACCGACGGTCCGCTCAGGCGCGAATATGCTGGGATGTCCGCTGGTCACACGTGGCTTTTCACAAATTTAATTAAAATGAAATAAAATTAACCTTCCTGTGCGCGGCCACAGGGGCGACGGGGACTGCATTCTGTCCTAACGAAGTGTCTGCCTCGGAGACAGAAGGTCGTGACGGAAGACGAGCGCCGACCCGGAGAACATATCTGTGAAAAACCCGATGAAGGAGCTGCAGCCAGAGCAGAAAAGAATTTTCAAACTCAGTGATAGACCCGCGTTTCGGAAAGCCAAGGGGGGCAGGGGCCGGGCGTGGGAGACCCTCGCTTCCGCCTCGGCAGGGACGTGTGGACCGAAACCGGGAGCGCAGCGCCCGCCGCGGGGAGGACGGCGCGGCTGTTTCCTACAAAATTAAACGGAGACGTGGCCCAGCACCCGACCCCCTGGCGCTTCCTTCAACGAGAACGCCTGCTCCCACAGACCCGTGGGCACGTCCCCCGCGGCGGCACTACCACCCACCCCACGGGGAGCGGCCCCCCGCCCGCCCCGCGAGGAAGGAGGACGCCCTCCATCTCCAGGGCCCGCGACGGCACAGAGGCCGCGGGCGCTCCTCCGAGGGCGGGGGCCGGGCGGGGGGCCGTCTGAGATGGCCGATGGCCGTGCGCCTGTCCCCGTGTCGTGGGGACGGTCACCCCGCAGTCGCCTGTCATGTCCGGCCGAGCCCTCGGAGGGTGACTGTGGTCTCTCACGAACCGCATCTCAACACGCCTGGAAGGCAGGCAACACGCAGGTCGCGTGCGTAACTCGCCCTAAATCGAGCCCGAGATCTGAAACGCACCCTTAAGCATCAGGAGGATTCAAACAGCAAGTAGTTTAAACGCGTGCTCACGTTCCGCGTCGCACATGCGCCTGAGCCGAGCCGGGGCCGAGCCGGGGCCGAGCCGGGGCCGAGCCTGAGCCGAGCCTGGGCCGAGCCTGGGCCGAGCCTGAGCCGAGCCGGGGCCGAGCCTGGGCCGAGCCTGGGCCGAGCCGGGGCCGAGCCTGGGCCGAGCCTGGGCCGAGCCGGGGCCGAGCCGGGGCCGAGCCTGAGCCGAGCCGGGGCCGAGCCGGGGCCAAGCCTGAGCCGAGCCTGAGCCGAGCCGGGGCCGAGCCGGGGCCGAGCCTGAGCCGAGCCTGAGCCGAGCCGGGGCCGAGCCTGAGCCGAGCCTGAGCCGAGCCGGGGCCGAGCCTGAGCCGCGCCGGGGCCGAGCCGGGGCCAAGCCTGAGCCGAGCCTGAGCCGAGCCGGGGCCGAGCCGGGGCCGAGCCTGAGCCGAGCCGGGGCCGAGCCGGGGCCGCGGGCGGCGAGCGCCGAGGACCGGTGTGCGGACGCCGAAGCCGCGCCGTCCCCGTTCCTGGCTCGCCGGCGGGCGCGCTCTCGCCTACCTGGCCCGACGGGAATGCAAAGGTTTCCCACCTGGTCCCGGAAGGCGGGAGGCGTGTGCGCCGGGGCCGCGGTCCGCACGGCCGTGCACAGAGTGGTTCGGCCGCTCTAACTTCGCAAGCTGATGTTTCTGAAACGTTTCTTTCTCCAAGTCGTTTCCCTTCCGATTCCCATCCCAGCCGGAAGCCCGGGGTCCCTGTCCCTGTCCCTGGCTCGGGGGGGGGGGGGGGCACAGCAGAAAGTTTGGCACCAGCCCCCCGCGCCGCGATGGCCGTGCAGCCCCGGGCACCTGACTGGTGAAGCGGCCTGACTCGGGCCACATCTCCGCTCCTGTTCTCTCCCCGTGAGCCCGCCCAGGGCAGGGGCAGCCGCGGCTGAGCGGAGGCGGCGGTCCCAGGGGCGCCCCCCCCCCCGCGGGGCTGGGAGCCTTTAAAGGGCAGTTTTCTTCCATTCGGTCCCGCTGACCGGCCCCCGAGGCTCCCACAGCCGGCACAGCAGCAGGCGGCCCGGCAGGCGGAGGGGAGAGCCGGGCTGCTGGCCTTTCTCTCCTCCCCGAACCTCCGTCCTCCCCGGACCCGCCCCCCGACCCTCCTGCTGAGAGGCGGGCGTCTCTTCTCCGGAGACACCAGCCCCCCGCGCGCCCCTCGTCCTGCACAGCGGCCCCCCAGAGGCAGGCTGCACCCCAGGGGCGGGCCTCCATCCCGCAGGTCCACCCCAGCCTCGCGAGGGACCTGTGAGCGCCGCCCCCTCCCTCTTGTCAGACCCGAGCACGTGGCTGTCTGCCCGGCCGCGCAGAGACCGCAGGAGGGGCCACCGCGTCCACCAGGCGTCCCTGCTCCCCCTGCTGGGGCCATCCCCACCCACCCCACCGCACGCCTCTCCCCGGCAGCTGCACCCTCCCCCTCCCCCTCCCTTCCTCCCCCTCCCCCCTCCCTCCCCTCCTCCCCCTCCTCCCTCTCCCTCCCTTCCTCCCCCCTCCCCCTCCCCCCTCCCTCCCCTCCTCCCCATCCTTCCTCCCCCCTCCCCCTCCCCCCTCCCTCCCCTCCTCACCATCCTTCCTCCCCCCTCCCCCTCCCCCCTCCCTCCCCTCCTCACCATCCCTTCCCTCGCGCCCCCCCAACCACATGTTCACACCTTTCAGCCTGAAAACCAAGCAATTTCTCACCCAAATCACTTTCCTTTCCCCTCGCTCTGCTCTTTCCTCCCTCCTGACCACCAGCCCCGGAGCCCGTGCCACTGCGCACCCTCTGCGGGGGGTGGACGGACGGACGGACGGACGGACGGACACCGGCTCTGAGGGTCCCACGGCCGCCCTTAGGTTTCCATGGCTGGAGGAGTGGGCTGTGACACCTGCCCGGCCGGCGTGGCTCCGGGGTTGAGCATCAGCCTGGGAACCAGGAGGTCACAGTTCGATTCCCGGTCGGGGCACAGGCCCGGGTGGCGGCTCGGTCTCCAGTGGGGGGCGTGCCGGAGGCAGCGATCCATGATTCTCTCTCATCATGGATGTTTCTCTCTCTTTTCCCACTTCCTTCCTCCCTGGAATCAATAAAAATATATTTTAAAAGTAATAATTTCCAGAGCTAGTTTTGAATTAATCTCCGAATCTCCAACCGGACAACAGGCCAAATGCTTCCGTCATCCAGTTACCAGTGGTTCTCCACCTTCTGGCCCTTTAAATACAGTTCCTCATGTGGTGACCCAACCATAACATTATTTCTGTTGCTACTTCATCACTGTCATGTTGCTACTGTGATGAATCGTCATGTAAATATCTGACATGCAGGAGGGTCTTAGGCGACCCCTGTGAAAGGGTCATTCGACCGCCAAAGGGATCGGACCCACAGGTTGAGAACCGCTGAGTTAAACAGACAAACGGACCCCCGTCTGCGTAGGAACCGGCGGTCACTTGACTAGAATGTTCTTTGTGGTGACTCAGGAGGCAGAGCTCGGGGAGGGTTTGCTGTGCGATCGGCGAGCCGAGAGCTGAGGGAACAGCTCCCCACGGTCCCCGGGGGCCTGGCTGGAGCCCCGAGGCCACGCGCCTGAGCGTCCTGCCCGCGGGACGTCCTGGGCGTCCAGCCCTCGGCTGACCGCGCCGACAGGGCCACCGTTCCCTCTGGTGGAACCGCCCAGGCCGAGCGGGAACCTGCGTCCGGCGCTTCCCGACCACGGGGCCGGCGTGCCGGGCGCTCACCGAGTCCGGCACAAGGTGGTGCCGAGACCACTGTACGTCCCGGCTTCACCGCGCTGCCCAGGCTCCGACCCGCTGCACCCGGCCCCGCGAGCAGAACAGGGGTCTGTCCTGAGGAGCCCGAGCTCCGTGCCCGTCTGCCCCTGGCCCCCACCTGTCCCCGATGCCGGTTCCCCCTCCTGCTGCTCGGGGTCCTCACGGCGACCTCCCGCGGCCACTGCCGGAGCCAGCCCGTGTGCCCAGGAACCGCCTGCCGGGGTGCCCAGGACGCGCCTACCGGGGTGCCCAGGACGCGCCTGCCCGTGTGCCCAGGACGCGCCTGCCCGTGTGCCCAGGATCCGCCTGCCAGGGTGCCCAGGAACCGCCTGCCCGTGTGCCCAGGAACCGCCTGCCCGTGTGCCCAGGATGCGCCTGCCCGTGTGCCCAGGACGCGCCTGCCGGGGTGCCCAGGAACCGCCTGCCCGTGTGCCCAGGAACCGCCTGCCCGTGTGCCCAGGATGCGCCTGCCCGTGTGCCCAGGAACCGCCTGCCTGTGTGCCCAGGACGCGCCTGCCGGGGTGCCCAGGAACCGCCTGCCCGTGTGCCCAGGAACCGCCTGCCCGTGTGCCCAGGACGCGCCTGCCCGGGTGCCCAGGAACCGCCTGCCTGTGTGCCCAGGACGCGCCTGCCGGGGTGCCCAGGAACCGCCTGCCCGTGTGCCCAGGAACCGCCTGCCCGTGTGCCCAGGATGCGCCTGCCCGTGTGCCCAGGAACCGCCTGCCCGTGTGCCCAGGAACCGCCTGCCCGTGTGCCCAGGAACCGCCTGCCCGTGTGCCCAGGATGCGCCTGCCCGTGTGCCCAGGAACCGCCTGCCCGTGTGCCCAGGAACCGCCTGCCCGTGTGCCCAGGAACCGCCTGCCTGTGTGCCCAGGACACGCCTGCCCGTGTGCCCAGGAACCGCCTGCCTGTGTGCCCAGGACGCACCAGCCCGTGTGCCCAGGAACCGCCTGCCCGTGTGCCCAGGAACCGCCTGCCGGGGTGCCCATGGCTCGGGAGGCAGGCAGCTGGGCTGAGACCCAGTTCCGTGATGCAGCACAGCTTCCTCCCAGGGCCCCAGAGGGTCCCAGCCCACACCCCGACTTCACAACGGAGGTCAAGGCCGCGGGTGCCGCCCAGGCCGGGCCTGTGGGGGCGACCAGCTGGGCTCAGTGCCAGGGGCCTCCTGGGAGCGACACCGGCCGGCGCGTCCACCCCGAGAGCTGGGCGACGCCAGGAGGCAGGAGTCGCCTCACAGGCTCGGCTGCGGCATGTGGCCCCCAGGCTGTGCCCTGACGGAGCCAGCCCGCGGCCCGTCTCCCTGCCGTCCGCCTCCCTTTCGTCCCCACGACACGCCTCCCCGGCGGCAGCGCCCCACGCCCTCACGCGGGGAGCACGGCCCTGCTCACGGGTCACGGTGCGGAGTGCGGGGGCAGGTGCCGTGCTGGCTGCACCTGGGGGGGGGGGTGTTTATTTAACGCTCAGGAGCCCGAGAGAACGAGGCAGCAGCAGCTCCAGGGACAGGCGAGGGATGGCGCTCCGGGAGGAGGAGTCACTGGACAGAGGCCTTGGTTGGCTTCCCGTCCCTGTGTCCCCCTCCTCCGCCCTGGGACCCGTCACAATGGGCTCCGTCAGCCGGGCTCCCCAGAAAGGGCTGCCGGCCAAGCAGAGGCGCCGGCCGGGGACCCCTCCAGTGACCTGGCGATTCTTTCTCAGGATAAATGCACAGACGGGCAAGGAAACCTGTGACGGAGCCCCAAGTGACACGGATTTAAAGTGTCGTGACGGGATCACACGGCTCCCGGCCAACAGGCTTCCCAGCAGAGGAGCGCGTCCCGGGGACCACAGCCGTGAGGGAGGCTGAGCAGCGTCGCCGCAGGAGCGTGTGACCTGGGCAGGACCGGCGGCGGCTTCCATCCCGACAGTCGCCGGCGTCACGCGCTCCGATTCGTGACCCCGTTAGCGGCTGTGGCAGCAAAGAAGCAGCTTCTCCCACTTTCGCTGATGGATCCCCGAGTCCCGTCCGAAAACACCTCTGGCCTTTAGTTGTGGGGAAACACCACAAAACGTACCATTTAAGGGTCCGGTTCACACTGTGACGCAACAGACATGGAGTCTGTCACCCACGCACGGAAGCTCTCGCCCCGGCCTCCGCCCTGGCGGCCAGTCTCCTGTCCACGCCGCGGGCCTGACCGCGTCAGCCTCCTCAGCGGTGGGAGAGGGCAGGCGGCCTTCTGAGGGGCATTGCACTCAGCGGCGTCGCCCTGTGAGTCACCCCGTGGGGACCGAGGGCAGACACAAGCCGTCAGGTCAGCGAGGGGGAGGGCCGCGGGGGAGGGAGGGTTGCTAATGGTGTGCAGCCCCCAGCTCCCCGCCTCCGTGCAGGCCCCTCACACAGCACCTCCGGCTCAGCCGGCACCTCAGCCACGTGGGGATGGAAAAGTCTCTTGAAATAATCAGGTCGTCAGATTTCATTGAGGTCGCCCTTCAGAGAACGGCAAGGGGGTCCTGAGGGCGGGGGCTGGAGTGGGAGCAGCTCACAGCACTTCCCGTGGACCCTCCCTCTCCCCTCCCCAACCGCCTCCCCCATCCTCTCCTTCCCACCCTCTCCCCTCCCTCTCCCTGCCTCTCCCCCACCGCCTCCCCCACTCTCCCCGCTCCTTCTCCCCCATCCTCTCCCCCTCCCTCTCCCCCACTCTCCCCCGCCCTCTCCCCCATCCTCTCCCCCTCCTTCTCCCCCATCCTCTCCCCCTCCCTCTCCCCCACTCTCTCCCCCATCCTCTCCCCCTCCTTCTCCCCCGCCCTCTCCCCCGCCCTCTCCCCTCCCTCTCCCCCGCCCTCTCCCTGCGGTGCTCCCTGCACGGGGGTTCCTCGCTGCTCACTGAACAGACACACCACCACGTGGTCAGCCTGCGGATGAGCCCTGACCTCCACGCCCTGATCTGCAGGCCGTGCCGTCCCCGAGTGTCTGCAGGAGGAGGGACTGTCGAACGGGCCTCTGCGGGTGGAGACGTGAGCTGGGGTGGTTCTCACTAACCGAGCAGCGAGTTTGACTTGAAGAGCGAGGTTTCTGTTACAGCGTCTCACGCTTCCCACCGGCGGGGGTGACTCACCAGCCACAGCGGAGGAGCTGGCAGCCGCCAGCCCAGCGAGAGGAGCCCACAGAGCCCGCCTGAGCCTTGCTGTTTGCAAGCACTGGCGCCCACTCCCGCCCACCGTCTGGCGCTCCGGGCCGGGCTGTGCAACTGCTGTTCCAAGGAGAAACATTGGCGTTTCTGGACCCTAAGCAGCATATGGTGTCTGATGCGCTTTCCAAGCCGCGTCTCCCTCCTGAGGGAGGCTCGGAGCACTGTCACCTCCGGGACCTGCCTGCTCAGGGCTCCTGCCCGGTTAAAGCAACTGTGCCGCCTTCCTATCAAGTCATAGAATGGAAAAACATGTCTCCTGGGCACACATCCTTTGTGAGGGTGTGCATGCGCGAGTGTGCGTGTGCGTGCATGTACATGTGTGTGCATGTGGTGTGTGTACATGTGTGTGCGCATGTGGTGTGCGTGCATGTACATGCGTGTACGTGCATGTGTGCGTGCGTGCCCGTGTACAAGCCTATGGACTTCTGCTCTGTTGAGGCCCTCACAGCCGCCATCTGTGTGTGTCTTGGTGCCACAGGCACAATAGGTGCCGTACGTATCGCTTTCTAATCCAACCAGCAGGCATGTACTTGCGTGTTGTCTTCATTCTTTTGCTCACTCACCCACCAGCCAGCGTGTTTCATCGCTGGCGCCTCCGGTCACAGACACGCCTGAGGTTAGCGGTGCTGAGAGCGATGCGCTAGCGACCCAGCTGGGGAGGGAGCGGCCCAGGGGACAGGTGCCCAGGGCCGCCTGTCGGCTCCTCGGTGCTCCCTCCCTGCCCCCACCGGCCGGGGCGGCTGAGCGGCTGTGGGGCGTCCACCCAGTCACCCCGAGGCTGAGGGGAGGCGGGCTGCGGGACCCTCCTGCCGTCACGCGGACCCGGGCGGTTCTGTTCGGCGCCCGCAGGAGGCAGGCTGGACCCGCCCGGCTCCCTCTGTGGCCTGAGGAGCTGGAAGGGGTGGGATGACCTTGGCAAATGGCGGGAACCAGACTCGGGGCACATCCCCCCCTCCCCTCCCCCCAGGAAGGCAGCCGACGCGCCTGCCCACGAGCCTTTTCACGCTGGAAAGTGCTCGCGGGGTCTCGTTCGTCCTGCTTCAGCGTCGAGTCAGGATCACCCCGCGTTGTCCCGTTTACCACGCCATCGCCAGGCGCCCTGAGCGCGAGCGGAGCCGGTTCCTCCACGCAGGTGCGGGCTGCGGGAGGGCGCTCGGCCAGGCTCTGCAGCGTGTGGGGAGGACCGTGTGGGGAGGACCGTGTGGGCAGGGCCGCGTGGGGGGGACCCCGTGGGGGGGACCACGTGGGGAGGACTGCGTGAGACCTGGGCTTTGTCACGGCCGCTTCCTTCCTGGGAAGCGCCCACTCAGCACCTGCTCTTGGAGCCCGTTTCCTCCGTGGACATTTGATGATGAGACGATGACTGATGATGGTGACCCCAACTCCCGGGTCTGGGGCGGGGGGTGCAGGGCAACGACTCGGACGTACCTGTCAGAGACAGAGGCTACTCCCAGGTGACTGGGCCAAGGCTGCAGAGAACATCAGTGGCCGATGCTTGTTAAAAAGGATTAGAGTCCTGAGTGCCTGGGGCTGGCGTGTGGGCGCCCCGGGGACACCCTCTCTGGGGGCGTTTCCTGCCATTCCAGCCCCACGTCGGCACCTCCCGGGGAGTCACGGAGGTGACCTGCTGGTCGTCCTGCAGCCCGTTCTGAGGGCGGCTTCAAGGAGGGCCTTCCACAGGAACAGGCTTCGAGGGCGTGTCCCTGGCCACTGCCCCACCAGCGAGCCGTGCACAAGGCTGGCGCCGTCCGCAGGCTCACCCCCCAGCATGCCGGCGCATGTCCCTGCCCTGCCCGCTGCCTCCCTCCTGCCCCCCTGCCCTGACCACCTGTCTCTGCAGGACGCCTCTTCCAGGAAGGCCTCCCGCCTTGCTCTGCCGTCTCAGAACTCCCGTGTTTGGATGAGGCAGACCGCTGGGCCCTCCAGGGCCAGGATCAGTCCCTGGGGGTTATTCTGTGCCTCAGTTTCCTTGTCTTTAAAATGAGAATGACAGAAGTTCCCACCGGACAGCTGTCCTGAGGATTTAAAGAGACAGTGCACATAGTCCACAGTGATATTTCCATCATCGAACAGGTGACTGACCAAAGCTGCAGAGCACATCGGGGGCCGAGCCTTTTGAAAAGGATTAGAGTCTCGAGTGCCTGGGGCTCGACCCTCTTACTGGTTGTGGGTGACGCGCGTCCCCCCGGGAGACAGTCGGCTGTGCTCAGGGTCGTGCTTGCCGCTCCCGGTGCCTGACGCTGCCTCCCCGGCTCCCTGCACGGCCGAGGGCACAGCGTCCAGGGCTCGGCTGGTCTCACGGACGCGGAGAGGTAGGGCTGACCCTCGAGCTAGTCTCAGCAAAGCCAGTCCCTGTCGGAGGGCCCACTGCCCCCCACGCCCCCAGTTTCCTGGGACATGGGCAGCGGACTCACAGCGGTTTGCGGGGCAATAATTACATCTATTGAGGCAGAGCGATCCCCTCCCGCCCAGCGAGGGCACCGCCTGCGGAGGGGAGAAGCGAGCCGGAGGAAGGCTGGCGAGTGGCGCCCTGGAGAACAGGGCGAGGAAGCCGGTGCGGGCACATGAGCCGCGGCCGCGGGTCCGACCTGCCCGCGCCCAGCGCCGGGGCTCTCGGTCCCTGATGAACGGGGCCTCGGTCCCGGACTCGGCTTCCTTCCCCCTCGTTTTCATGATCCACAAAGAGGCACCAAACTGCTCGGTCCCCACCGGCCGGACGGCCTGCGAAGCCCCAAAGAGGATTGACCTGGGCTCCTGAGGCCCCTGGTTGTGGGCGGGGCTTTGTGTCCCACTGGCCCAGGCCTCATCACTGCCCTGACTCCCTGTGCAGACTGAGGGCCTGGCCAGGGCCTGCTTGTCGCAGCAGCTGGTGCTTTGCTCCCAGAGGGACCCCGAGACAGGCAGCCTCAGTGCTTCCCCGGCAGGTGGCTGGAGGCTCCGTATAAACAAGCAGCTTTCCTGCTGTTCGTCACCAGAAGGACCAGCACAGGAGCAAGCACAGGCATGACAACCTCATCTGTGCACAACATCCGTGCACAACATCCGTGCACAACATCCACACACAACATCCACGCACAACATCCGTGCACAACATCCACGCACAACATCCGTGCACAACATGCACGCACAACATCCGTGCACAACATGCACGCACAACATCCGTGCACAACATCCACGCACAACATCCACACACAACATCCACACACAACATCCACGCACAACATCCGTGCACAACATCCACGCACAACATCCACTCACAACATCCGTGCACAACATCCACGCACAACATCCACGCACAACATCCACACACAACATCCGTGCACAACATCCGTGCACAACATCCACGCACAACATCCGTGCACAACATCCACGCACAACATCCACGCACAACATCCACACACAACATCCACACACAACATCCGTGCACAACATCCGTGCACAACATCCGTGCACAACATCCACACACAACATCCACTCACAACATCCGTGCACAACATCCACGCACAACATCCACGCACAACATTCACGCACAACATCCGTCCACAGGACGTAATGACATCCATACACAATGTAAGAGGTAGAAACACCTGCCGCCCAGAGAACAGATCCCGGATTTCAGGACGTCACTGAGAGGCAGACGCAGAAGAGAGAAAAGTTTGACGACACAGCAAAGGGCAGCCCCGAGGCCTCAGGCACAGCCAGGGAGGCAGGCTCTGCAGGGCTGGGCCACACTGAGTGTGATGCACCCCAGCAGCCAGAGGGGGTCAGAGGTGCTCCACACCTCACAGCCTCTCAGGCTGCGCTTCCTGCCCGGCACCCACAGATCCTGTGACACCCACAGACCCTGCTGACACGCACAGATCCCGCTGACACCCACAGATCCTGCTGACACCCACAGATCCCGCTGACACCCACAGACCCCGCTGACACCCACAGATCCCGCTGACACCCACAGATCCCGCTGACACCCACAGATCCCGCTGACACCCACAGATCCCGCTGGCCCAGTGGCTGGAGCTCCCCTGGAGCAGGACCGTGAAAACACAGCAGGTGGCCGACCTCAGAGCTGGACCAGGAAGGGCGCATGTGACTTCCATTTGCTTGCAAACAGCCTTTCCTTTCTCCTGCCCCAGCCCCCCTGGCCCCCCCCTGCTCCACCCCCCTCACTGGCTTCCCGCCAGAGCCGGGTGCTGGCTGCAGAGGGTGGTGTCCAAGCAGCGGCAGGAGCCAGGCTCTGGTCTAGTCCCTGACCATCGTCCCCTGGGAGAACCGAGTTTCTCTCTAAGACAGGGGTGGGCGGGCCGAAGGGGTTGACAGGCACACAGGCCCCCTGGAGGGGCTCACTCTGTGCACCTCTCCCTGTCACCTGGGCAGTGGGGTCACGTGGCCGCTGGCCGCTGGCTGGGGTGGGAGCCTTTACACCACAGCGATGAGCAGCACTGCACGTCGGCTCCTTCTCCCGGAGGCTGACTGTGCTGAACACACCAGCACGGCGATGGCTCCAGGCCGGGCTAAGAGAGAACCGTTCGGCACCATGAGGCTCGGACCGAGGGGAACAGGAACACTGATGAGCAGGATCTTCCGGCGCGAACCCCTCGGCAGGAGTCACAGTCCCATCGCGCTGTCTTTCCGAACCAGGGCCAGCAAGGGGTGAAAGGACATTTCCTACGCGATGTGTTCTAGACAGGGAGGAGGAGAGAGAGAAGCACTGAGTGGCTCAGTGGTTGAAGGCCGGAGCCAGAGACGCAGGAGGAGGAGAGAAAGGCCTGTCCCGGGGGTCGCGGGCAGCCTGCGCTCGCATGACCGTCGCACATGGACGGGCTCTATCCTGAGACGCAGGGAAGCGCTCGCTAGGGAGACAGGCAGCGGGGGATGCGCGGGAAGACGGCCCTGCGTTCGAAGGTCGGTGAGGAACCATGTGGGCCGGCCCAGAGGACACAGACACGACAGCTCCCCTGAGAGCCGGGCTTCTCCGCCCCCCCCCCCCCCCAGCGCCCCATCCCCCAGGGCTCCAGCTCCCCTGTCAGCGGCACCGGCTCCAGCCCCTCTCTCCCTGGGGGCGCTTTCTCCTCACCCACCCCCTCAGCGCTGGGCACCCCTCCAGGCAGACCTGCTCTGCCAAGGCGCCCCCTCCCCCATGGAGCTGCTTCCTGGCAGGCGCCCCCCCGGAGGCTGAGGGCCCAGCTGGTCTGGGCGGATGGTGTCCAGCGAGGGCTCTGGGCGCTGCCAATCCCCCGCCCCCCACCCTGGCCCTGGCGGCTGGTCTCTCCCGCACCCCCCCCCTCCCACCCCCCGCCTGTCATCTGCGCTGTCAGCCAAGCCTTTCATCTCCCAGCGCCCTCCTGGCCACGGGCCTGGCGAGGCCGTCAGGAAGAGCCTGGCTTTGGGGCTGATGTCCCTTCAGCGCCAGCCCCGCGGCCACCCTTCCTCACCGGCCCCTCGGGGAGGCGGACAGTCTCCCGTCTCCAGGGCCCACGTCCACCCGAACCCCAGGGGATCGGACGCGTTGTCGCTTCCAGAGGAGAATTTAAACCAAAAGACGGAGCCAGGGGAGCAGAGTCCCCGGGAGAGGCCTGGGCAGGGCTGTGCAGGGAGCCTGGAGGAGGGACGCCCTCCTGGAAACGGACCGTCTGGGGAGCCTCGGAACCAGGGAGCCGCGCTCTGAGTCCCTCGTCCGAGTCCTGCTGACACGTGGCTGCCCACAGCTCCTGCCGGTTCCCCCTCCTTCCCACCGGCCTCTCGGCGCCATCGCTGCGCCCGCTGCCCCGCCCAGGCCGCTCTCCCCGACGACCTGCGCCTTGTGGCTCCTGTTTGCCCGTCTGAGGTTCACGGGCTCGCGAGGGGCCGAGCGCGGACACGCGTTTTCTCGTTCACGTCTCATCACAGCCCAGGAGGCAGGTCCTGTCGCCGCCGCTGAGCGGGTAACGGAGAGGAAACGCCGAGAACGCCGAGGCCCTGGGCTGAGGACACTCCCGCGGGCACGGCAGGTGCCTGGCTCTCGGTGTCCCTCCTCGGCTCCCGGAGTCTGACTGTTAACGCTTAGCCACGCGGGGATGGAAGCACCGCACCCGGCCTCGGACGACCCCGCCTGAGCCCTCCCGCCCCCACCCCGCTCCTCGAAGCACAGCTCTGTCCCCGGAGCCCGGGCAGGACCCCCCCACCCCATCCCCACCCCCATCCCCACCCCGTCAGCGCCCAAGTGCTCCCAGGGGAGCTGGAGGCCAGGCCCGCGGGCCCTCCCTGCACAGCCCAGAGCCCGGCCGGGACTCAACACAGACACCCCGGGCACAGCTGTCCTTCGGGAGCCCCTGGGGGTGTGGGGGGGGCACCCCCTTAGGGCGGTTCCGGCCTGGAGGCTCCACACCGGCTCTGCCCGATCCCGGATCCTGGAGCCGGTTCAGAGGAGCTGCCCTCCTGGCTCCAGGCTGCCCCCTGGAGGTGTCCTGTGCACCCTTGGCACTGGCGGGGTGGGCGGCCGGGCTCAGTCTCCCCCAAGGACAGCAGTTGTATCCAGGGGCTCCCTGGCCTCCTGCCCCCGGGACACGGCCGTGGTCAGCCATGACCCTTAGGTCACGTGAGCAGATTAATCACCTGGAATCGCAGGCAGAGGCACTGGGGCCCCTCCCCCACGGAGCACCCCCAGGGTTGCAGGCAGGTCCGGACCGCCTCTCCCGAAAGTTCAAGCAGCGCATTTAAATAGTAAAAAAAAAAAAAAAATCAAGCTCCAGCCAGGTATGCTCAGTGGCTAGTGTCAGCCGTGGACTGACGGGTCACAGGTTTGACTCCAGTCAAAGGGCACCCACCTCGGTGGCCGGCTCGGTCCCCGCCCGGGTCGGGGCGCTGCAGGGGCAGCCAGTCACCGTGTCTCTCACATCGATGTTTCTCTCCCCCTCCCCCCACTCTCTCTAAAAACCAGTGGAAACATATTCTTGGGTGAGGATAACGGCAGCAACAACAAAACTCAAGCTGCGCCTCACTCGGCTCTGATCACAACTCGGTTCTAGGGCTGGGGTTGGGGTTGGGGTTGGGGTTGGCCTCGGCCCCGGCCCCAGCCACAGCCTCTGCCTCCACTTCTGAGCTCATGCATCAGCGTTGGCCCCCCACGTGGTAGCCGCTCCTCTGAGCCGTTCCTGGTGCTCATGGCTGGCACCGCAGGGCCTCCCTGTCCCCCCACATCCTCCCACCCCCCTCCCCGGTCCTCTCAGCAGCGCTGGGAGCAGGAGCAGCGTTTCTGGCTCGGCTGTCGGACTCCTCGGCTGAGAGCTGTCAGAGGCAGGATCTGGGGGGGCGCTGTCTCCTCAGCCGCCCGCCGCCTTTCTGGGCCCGACCTCTCGGCTGTACAGTCACAACGAGCCGAATCACACTCGGGGCTGGCGGGCAGGCTGGGGGGGGGGGGGGGGGCGGGGAGGTCCAGAGCCTTTGGAAGGCGGGTTAGCAGAGCCTGTGGGAGAGACTCTGTCCCTGCTCGCCCCTTTGATCTGGTCCCAGTTGGACTCAGAAGGGCCTGGGCTCCCAGCCTCCTGGCCCAGCGGTGGTCAGGGACGGGACGATGTGCCATTTCTCCGGACCCTCTGCTTCCACCCTCCCCACCACATCGCCGTGGGAGGGCTCCCGTTACCACGGCTACACGCAGGAGGCTGCTCTTCCCTTTGTGTGCGATGGTGGAACTCAGTAAACCACCAGGAGAAGCACAGACAACACAAGTTACCATTTCCTGCCCGGCCCGTGTGGCTCAGTGGTTGAGTGTTCACCTGTGAACCAGGAGGCCACAGTTCGATTCTGGTCGAGGGCACGTGCCCAGGTTGCGGGCCCGATCCCCAGTGGGGGGTGTGCAGGCAGCTGATCAATGACTCTTTCATCATTGATCTCTCTCTCTCTCTCTCCCTCTCCCTTCCTCTCTGAAATCAATAAAAAGTTACCATTTCCGAAGTGACTTCTGTCGCCGGGACGGTAGGTGCCGGCTTTATTCATCCCCCAGACATACGCCAGGAGGACCATCCATGTCCCTGTTGGGAGGAAGGAGAACCGGGCGCCTCAGAAGCCTCACCTGCAGCCCACGGAGCAGGAGCTGGAACCCAGACCACGTCTTCCCCCGTTAGGTCGTGGCCGTGGCCTGTGGCCTGGGCAAGGGTCTCTCTGAGGGACATGAGCCCAGGCAAACAAGGCACGCTTTCCTACGTCACTCTTCCTTTCATCTATCAAAAACATGAAAAAAATAAAAAATATAGAACACCGACGTGCCATTTCCACGGACGGTGCTAGTGTTAAAACACAACAAAGCCTTTGCCGACGTGGCCAGCTCACCCTTTCTCTAAGGTGGCTTCACCCGCAGCCGAGTCAGACCTGAATGTCACGCTCGCGGTTCCCGTCCGGACCCTCCTTCCGTGTCGACGGCACAAGAATGTCCTCTGGCTTCTGGGCCAGGAGCTCGGGTCGGAGTGGCCGGAGCAATTTCTCTTCTATTGCGGGCGGGTCCTCCGGTTCTGTGACGATTAAACGAGTTACTAGGTTCGAAGTACTTAGAACAGTGAGACCTCGGGGTTTTAAATGTTATTTATAACTAGAAGCCCAGTGCACGAAATGTGGGCACGCAGGGGGTCCCTCAGCCCGGCCTGTGCCCTCTCGGAGAGGCTCCCGCCACCGCCTCTGCACTCACCAGCCACGAGCCCGGCTCCTGGCTGAGTGGCACTCCCCCTGTGGGAGCGCACTGACCACCAGAGGGCGGCTCCTGCGCTGAGCGTCTGCCCCCTGGTGGACAGGATGCATCACAGCGACTGGTCGTTCCGCCATTGGGTCAATTTGCATATTGGCCTTTTATTACATCGGATGAGCTTTCACTGTCCGAGAAGAGCATGTCTGTGCTCCTTCCCCATGTCACTGCTCGCCCGCAGCAGGAGGCAGCCCAGGCGCCGTCCACTCGCAGGAGCGCGTGGGGTCTGGGTGGGGAGCTGAGACGCCCAGGTCTGGGCAGAGGTCAGCCTCGGTGCGGACCAGCGCTCAGTGTCACTCAAAGGGGAGGGCTACCCTTTGGCTCATCTGTCTTTTACAGGAAAAGGGTCTTATTTCAGCCCTGGCCTGTGGTTGGCTGGTTAGAGCTGGTCCCATTCACCAAAAAAAAAAAAGGGTTGTGGGTTTGATCCCAGGTTGGGGCTCATATGGGCGGTAACTAATCGATGTTTCTCTCTCACATCAATGTCTCTCTCTCT
Source organism: Myotis myotis (assembly GCF_014108235.1). Lineage (NCBI taxonomy): Eukaryota > Metazoa > Chordata > Mammalia > Chiroptera > Vespertilionidae > Myotis > Myotis myotis. The sequence continues at coordinate 738,768 of NW_023416357.1, read as the reverse complement.
CTCTCACTTTCTCTCTAAAATCAAAACATGTATCCTCGGGCATTGCTCACTTCAGCAGCCTGGGTCCAACCGTGGGAAGGAAACTGTTTTATTTTGGAAGAAATAAAAAGATTAGCAGTGGTTACCGCTGAATAGTACGACCGCGATACGTGGTTTAATTTAGTTTGGGGGCACCGTCCCATAATCTCTACGGCCCTTGGTGAATATACTTTACTCTCACAGTGAACACGTTATAAAAGACGAAGCCACAGGAACAGTGAGACCCACCAGCCGGGCTCACCCCGGCCTGCCTGTCCTCTGCCAGCAGCGATTTGGGGGGCAGTCCTGGTGTCGGCCCATTGTTGCCTTTTGGACGCCCAGCTCAATGCTGGTCTCAACAAACCCAACTCAGGGGCGAGAGTCACCCTCTTCCCTCCCCTCCTCCGTGTGCCTCTGGTCCCCACGGGAGTGGGGGGACCAGGCAAATTCCAGGGAAGGCATCGCGTTTGATGCCGATGGACCCAGGAAGGAGCGCCGCCCTCAGCCCGAGCCCCGGCGACCTGGGGTGGCGGCGCCCTCCGACCTCATCGTGGTGACGCTTCGCGCACACGCGGTCCTTGAAAGCCTCCGCGTCCCATTCCAGCTGCTCTTCCTGATCGTCCTGGTTTGGATGAACACAAACCAGGGATCCTTACACTGATTCTTAGAGAGAGTGGAAGGGAGGGGAGAGACAGGGAGAGAGAACATCGATATGAAAGAGACCCATCGATTGGTTGCCTCCCACACGCACCTCAACGAGGGCCGGGGATCGAGCCTGCAGCCAAGGTCGGTGCCCTTGACCGGAATCGAACCCGGGACCCTTTGTCCGTGGGCCGATGCTCCATCCACCGAGCCACCCGGCCAGGCCCTCCTGAAGGTGCGAGTGCCGTCAGCAGAACTCCCCAGACTCGTGAAGACAGGCCCCAGTTTTAGGCTGAAACACATCAGAGCCTTGGGGTCAGCAGAGACGCTGATGGAGGATTTGACACGACGGCCCTGCTCACGGTCGTCGGTGCGTCGGCCCCACACACGGCCGGAACGGGGCTTTCAGAAAACGCACCCCGAGAAGCAGAGAGTCTGTGTGTCCAGGAGTGAGGGCCCCTCCAAAGGGACGTCCGCTCGCCATCGTCCAAGTCACCCTCCCCTGGTGGACGGCGAGGTGAGGGCTCGGCGTAGCCACGGGCCAGCCAGGAGCAACGCAGGCAGCAGGCCTGCCGTGCAGCGTCGCTGAGGTCAGACGCTGGCTAAGCCCTTGGCACGTCCGCGTGTCACCGGGCCCCGGGAAGCTGCCGCGGAACAGCCGGGATAGAGAGGAGGGCGCAGGGGGAGGGAGGCCCGCGCCCCGGTCCTCGAGGGGCGACGCCGCCTGGCTCTGCCCAGGCTGACGGCAGCCTGTGTGCGCCTTCCGCTTCCCTCCCGGCTCATCGCTAATTATCCTCCAAACACGCCTCCCACCATCACCGGGACACCTTCCTTGAACCCTCCTTCCTGCCACATCAGACACGCTCCCACACGCTGAGCCTCATCACGGAATGACACGCGTCCCGTGTGCCTCCCACAGAGGCATCCTGTGAGCGCCTGCCGGGTGCCGGTGGGGTGCCCTCGGGAACAGGGGGGGGCTCTCCAGGAGCCCCAAGGTTTGGGGGAATAAGAGGCCTCTGGAAGGTGCAGAGCAGCCATGGGGCAGGAGGGACGCTCTGGGCAGCTGCGAACAGCAGCGGGCGTGGCAGGCGCAGAAGTGCCAGCTGCAGACCCTGAGGGGCCTTTCCTACTTTGAGGGACTTGGAGACACCAACCATCCAGCCTGTAGGTTCCCCAGGAGCCTGAGTTGGGGGAGGAAAGCTGGCATCTGTAGTCCTCAAGGTTTTGCCAGCACCTGAGTCTGTGGGAGATGAAATATGCGAGTGTTAGGAGCTCAACCTGGAGACCTGGAGTTCCGTCACTCGCTATGACGAGCGCTGACCACCAGGGGGCGGCACGGAACGAAGGAAGGCCCCAATCGACCCTGATCGCCGGCCAGGCTGCCTCTAGTAATAAAACAAAATTCAAACAAACGTGTAGGGCGTGCCAGGCACTGTGCTTGCACACCATTTGGCTCTGGCAACAACTCTGCGAGTCGGTCTCTAAGAAGCAATGTCTCTGATGGAAGTTCCACACGAGGAAACCCATTTCCCAGGACACGCAATGGCAGACAGAGAAAGATCTGAAAATCTGTGCACACACACACGCACACGCACCCACGCACATATCCACACACACATGCATACCTGCACATGCACACACGTGCACACACGTGCACACACCTGCATGCACACACGTGCACGTACCCTCATGCGGGCACACACCTGCACGCGCACACGCGGTGTGCATCTGCATTTCGTCGCTGCCTCCCGAGGAAAGTGCTGTTTTCTGTCCTGTGAGCGACCTGCTCTCAGGCGACGCTAACACACGGCCGTAATGAAACATGACGGACGAGCACGCCGAGAAGCAGCGCACAGGCATGTCCGCGCGGCACGCAGGGCTTCCTTCACGCTGAGCGTGAAGATTTATCAGACCAACGACCACAAGGCTGAGGAGCAGGTGTTGGGGGGCCCGGGGCAGAGCTGACACCTCGGGGAAGCGGGGGGGGGGGCAGCTCCAGGCGGGTTCACGTCGCTTTCACGAAGGCGCCTCTGACGCCCACAGGGGAGCTCCCACGAAGCCGAGGGCTGACAATCCAGCAGAGGAGGCAGCACACTGCCCGGCAGGCATGACTGACTCCAGGCCGCTCTGACTCAGAAGGAAGTTCGGCCACAGGAACGCTCCCTGTGCGGCCGCTTCCTGGTGGAAAGTCCCCTGGTTGTTGATGAACCGTCCCTGAGTCAGTGCCCAGCAGGTGACCCTGCGGCGGCTCCAAGCCGAGTGGCGAAAGGTGACCCAGCTGAACCGCCCAGGCCCCTGGTCCCTGAGGCTGACGCCCCCGGCAATGCCACCGTGGAACGCGCTGTCGCCGCCCGGAGGGGAGAGCCGGCCGTCCCGCGGCCGCCCGGGGCCAGCAGGCTGCACGCCCGGCTCCTGCTGGTGGGCGTGTGCGTGAGGGTCTCCCTCCGGGGGAGGCCAGGTGTGAGCACAGGCCCCACGAGGCCCACATGTGGGTCCCGGGCCTTCAGGGCAGGGCTGGGGCGCAGCCGCCAGCTCGTTAATGGTTCCCAGAGGCCTTGTCCCTGCAGAGCCAGCGGGCAGCGCAGCCTCGCGGGCGCCCTGAGTTGGCGCGGGAGCCAGACGCCCTTGCTTGGCAGCTTGGCCGGGGCCGGCAGAGGGGCCAACAAGAGGCAAAGAGGAGCCTGTTTCCCGGGCTCGAAGGGGGCCTGCCGGCGGGCGGGGGACCCCTCGCGCCCTTTTCCGTGTCCTGCGGGTGACTCGTGTGTGTTCTTCCTGCCCCACTGGGCACCCGGCTCCCAGGGGCCTGAGGTCTCCCCAGGGGAGCAGCTGTGGAGGGGGAGCCCCCGGGGCCTGAGGAAGGAGCTTATTCTGCAGCAGCAGCGAGGAGGGACTGGGGCAGGATCCACGGAGGCCACCCCCCTTCTGCTGAACAGATGGCCAGGGAGCTGACCCAGTAGGAAGGGGGGGGCACGCGTCACCCTCACCTGCCCGGCACCGGGCGAGGGGCTACCTGCTGGGGCCAGGGCACCGCGAACTGTTCCGGGCGTTCTGCTCGGAGAGGGTGTCCGTTCAGAAACATGAATGAAATGCTGTCTCTGAGATGAAATTCAGCCTCAAGGAATTAAATGATTGGCCATGAAGTGGGATTTTTCTCTGCTGCTCCCTGTGCTCTGATCTGGAAGAAGCGTGTGTCCTGGTGCAGAGAGGGGAGGGGGGGAGGAGGGAGGAGGGAGGGGAGAGGGGAGAGGGTGCAGGGGGTTGAAGGGGGAGGGAGAGGAGGGGAGCAGGGGAGAGGGGGGAGGGGTGGGGGGAGGGTGCGGGGGAGAAGGGGGAGGGAGAGGACAGGCAGAGGACACGCCTGAGGAATGTGGCCGGGGCTGCGGACACTGCTCCCGGGGAGGAATCTGACGGAATCTGAAACCTGGACTGGCTCGGAGGCGTCCGGGCAGAACCCTGTACGGCTTTGATGATAAAACCCACAACTCTATGTCTTGAATGTTAAGATAATGAAGATCAAAGCTTCAAAACGCGCATGAAAAAAGATTCCTGTCTTGTCTCAAGTGTTTGGAACAGTCAGGGTGGGTGGCCTGCGGGCACGAGGCTGAGCGTGGAGGTTTGGGGCCTAAAGGAAAGGACCTGGCAAACCACCCGTGGAACCCTCAGGAGGACCTGAGGGGGCGTGTCCAGGGCGTCCATGGTCACGGAAACGGCCACAGCTCCAGGAATATTTATCTGTCGGCTACAAATCTATGACCTGATTAGAGGAAAGCATGGGGCTCGTCCCGTTCACTGAGAGCGAGACTCCGTCTACTGTTAACTGTGTTCACATCGGCCGCAGAGCTGTTAGAGCTGGTTTGACCCCCGTTTGATAGTTTGGGAAGGTCGAGCCCCCTGACAGCACTTCTGGACCTTGGACGCCCTGGGGGGACTCTTGGCCCGACCAGAGCCGCCCCCCTCCCCCCTCCCCCCTCCCCCTCCCGCCAGCGCCTGAGGCCCTCGCGCCTCCCGGTGAGTGAGCATCAGTGTGACACCAGAGCCCCCTCCCCCAGCAGGAGGCCGAGTTTGCTGGCTGAGGGGCAGGGCCCCTGGGTGCCAGGCAGGACACCTCTGCTTCTCAAGATGACGTGGTTAGAAAGAGGGGGAACCATTTTGAAAAAAGAGCCCCAGTAACTCTCAGATCCACGAGGGGTAACACGTCCAATAGCAGAGCCACGTTTCGGGGTGACTCATGGATCGCCCCAGGGCGAGGGGCTGTGGGGAGCAGTTTCTCGAAGGAGATCCCCCCTTTGCTCCAGCCTTGGGGCCGGCGCTGCTCTGAGGCGCAGCGTGGGGAGGCCGGGAGCCGGAGGCCGGGAGCGTGAAGCCAGGAGCCGGAGGCCGGGAACCGGAGGCCGGGAGTGTGAGGCCGGGAGCCGGAGGCCGGGAGCGGGAGGCCGGGAGCGGGAGGCCAGGAGTGGGAGGTCGGGAGCGTGAGGCCGGGAACCGGAGGCCGGGAGCGTGAAGCCAGGAGCCGGAGGCTGGGAGCGGGAGGCCGGGAGTGTGAGGCCGGGAGCCGGAGGCCAGGAGCGGGAGGCCGGGAGCGTGAAGCCAGGAGCCGGAGGCTGGGAGCGGGAGGCCGGGAGTGTGAGGCCGGGAGCGTGAAGCCAGGAGCCGGAGGCTGGGAGTGTGAAGCCAGGAGCTGGAGGCCAGGAGCGGGAGGCCGGGAGCCGGAGGCCGGGAGTGTGAGGCCGGGAGCCGGAGGCCAGGAGCGGGAGGCCGGGAGCCGGAGGCCGGGAGCGTGAAGCCAGGAGCCGGAGGCCAGGAGCGGGAGGCCGGGCACAGCCGTGGCTCACTCTCCTCGGGCACAGAGGCGGACGAGTGGGGAAACCGAGGCCACGCCTGGGACCTGGAACACCCGGCCCAGCTCGGCAGCCGGGGGTCCTTGTGTAAAACAGGGAGGATGGGCCTCTGCCCGCCCCCCGAAGTGGAGAGTGACAGCTCAGGGGTGACAGCCCCTTTCGTGACAGTGATGCGCACACCCTCCACCATGAGGAGGGGCCGCCGGTTCGACGCAGATTCCAGACGTGGCTCCTCGCGAGGAGCACCCGCAGCAGCGGCCGCCCCAGCCTCTCCCGGGGCTGCCGGGGTCACTGGCCATTAATATGGTCGGCGCATGAGCCCCGTTTCCTCCGGCCACCCCACTCTGCACCCGCCTCTCAGCGAGGGCTGCTCTCCCCACCCGCCCAGGCCAGGCGGCATCTGCAGACATGCTCGCTGTCTCCATGAGGGGGCGCCGTGGGCACGTGGGGCGCCGGCCGGGGAGCCGCTGACCACCCGGGTGTCCGCACAGCCAGCCCCGGTCAGCAGCTGCCCTTCCTGCACCCACAGCCCTCACACCCGTTAGTCCTGTAATTTCCCAAACTCCAGCCTGTGCCTCATCCTCGCCAGAGCCGGCGCCTGGTCGCCAGCGGGAACAGGAAGCACACAGGCCCAGGGGGTCGTGTCTGCCGCCCTAGTCTGACCGTGACCATCGGTCCCACCATCTAGGGCAGCGGTTCTCAACCTATGGGTCGTTCTCAACCTGTGGGGGTCGAAAGAACCTTTCACAGGGGTCACCTAAGACCATCGGAAAACACATATATAATGACATATTGTTTTTGTGGTTAATCACTATGCTTTAACTATGTTCAATTTGTAACAATGAAGTTGGGAGTCACCACAGCATGAGGAGCTGTATTAAAGGGTCACGGCATTAGGAAGGCTGAGAACCACTGATCTAGGGTTTGACCTCTTCCTTCTGTCTCTTCCTCATCCATCCCATCCAGCGGACGGACGAGACTCACTCCGGGACCCATCCTGCAGTCGGCCTCCCGTCTCCTCCCCTCTCCCCTCCCCTCCCCTTCCCTCCCCTCCCCTCCCACCAACCCCGCTTCAGCACCCCTCGTGGCTCCTACAATAGAAACTGTCGTTTTTACACGGAAAGGAGCCCGCTCCCTGTCCAGTCTCGGCCGCGGCCCTGCACTGGCCTCGCTGCCTGGCCCCACGGCTAATGCGGAGAATTGAGTCATGAACCCAAGACTCGGGGAGGCGGCTTGGCCGTGGAGGGGCCGCGTGGCCGGGCTTCTCCATAATGAAGCCTTTCGGGGCCGGCCGCCCGCGGCACAAAGATGCACTTGGCGCCAGTGGCCGGAGTGGAAGCCGGCCACGTCCATTCTTCCCGCGACAAATGCTCCTCTTGATCCCCGGTCGGCGCTATTTCTACTCTGGTCCAGTCTTTTCTGCTGTTTAACTTGGTGGGCAAGTCTTTCTCCTATATTTTGATCCACTGGTTAATCCATTGCCTTGTTTTCAAAAGACCAGCAAAAGGACACCCTCCCCAGGGCAGCCCGGCCCCCCTGCAGCGCGTCACACTCCCTTTCAGAGGGAACAGCGGCCACTTGGATGGGACCGCAGCGGCTTCCTCTATTCACACACATGCCCCTGGCCCAGCGTGGGGGACACCCCTACCTGCAATTAACCACCAGATGAGGGGTCCCCCCGAAGTTCAGGCACAGCTGCTCCCTCCTTCGCAAGCTCTGAGAAGAGGACTAGACTGGGACTTGTTTCCTATTTGATAAACCAGGGAGTACCTACCAAGCGCCGTGTCACCGACGGGTCACCCGGGCCCGGGCCTGGCGCCTGCGAGCTGATGAGCACTGGGAAGCCCCAGACCGAGTACGTTTCTATCATAATGTGCTCAGCAGTTACGTCCACACTAACGCGTACAGTCCAACCTGTGAGCACAAAGTAAGCTATTAATTAACTGTCAGCCAGCGGCATATCTGCTTCACTGCAGACATTTAAACCATGACATTTAGAAGCAACGCATCGGGAGATGTCCCTCCCTCTCAAAGATTCCCAATATCCTGCTCATAAGCTAGGTTTTCACGGTCAAGGAATTTCAAGAGAATATTTATTTTATTTTTAAAACTATTTCAAGTTTTATAAAAAACTAGTGGCCCTGTGCACGAAATTCATGCACAGGTGGGGGGGGGGCGGTTCCCTCAGCCCAGCCTGCACCCTCTCCAATTGGGGACCCCTTGGATAGGGCTTAAACCAGCAGTCGGACATCTCTCTCACAATCTGGGACCACTGGCTCCTAACCGCTCACCTGCCTGCCTGCCTGATCGCCCCTAACTGCCTCTGCCTCGGCCCCCACCACCATGGCTTTGTCTGGAAGGAAGTCAGGCATCTGGAAGATGGCCGGTCAACGGGGGGCGGGGCAGGTGCAGGGGAAGAAGGGCCTTTCAGAAGCTGTGGTCCCAGGGGACAGACCTGCTCCCTGGGTGCTAGCCTGCTGGTGAGAACGGAGGACGTGTTAGGAGCTGCTGTGCTCCTGGTAATCCCTCGCTTTTGCAGAGCACACTTCCCGCCCAGGCGGGCCTTTCCAGCGTGATGCCGTTGACTGAATGAAGACAACGCTCAGGCCAACCCAGAGTCCGTCCTCTCTGCCTCCTCTGCTCCTCACAGACGCCGTTCCGGGCTGACGCGTCCCTGGAGGGAGGGGTCTGAGCAGGAGCAGAGCGGCTGGCGAAGCCACGTGGGGAGGCCACGCCTGGCTCTGAGAGCTCACGGGGAAGAACCCCGCCTTCTCTGCAGAACCAGAACATAGAAGTCAAACCTCGGTAACTCGCAGTGCATGTGGAAATGCGCTTCTCTCCCCGAGACGGTAATTCACGCAGTGTTCTTACCCCTCGACAGGCCTCCCTGAGCGCGAGTCGGCAACCACCTCTGGACACTCTGTGGGCCTCGTCCGTGAGCTCACTCCTCTCGCTCTCTTTCCCGAGAGACTCGTCTCTCATCTGCTCACCCAGGGAGCAGGCCGTGCGCCGTTCACTGGGGAAACGCAGCCTCCGGCTCATGGCAGAGGGTAGCTTTTTTTTTTCATTCTCTCTCTCTCTCTCTCTCTCTCTCTCTCTCTCTCTCTCTCTCTCTCCCTCTCTCCCAAGACCAGCCTCTGGAAACAGAATACTTTAAAAGGAAAAGACCAGAACTTGTTTTTCAATGAGTCGAGAACAACAGGCGCCATTGTAGCCCAGAGCGAGGGTCTTGCATGCGATTCCGGGGAAATCCATAACAGCCCATTGTACGCAGCTCGAGATTAGATTAAATACGCTTAGGTTCCAGGCGGGTCCAGTTTCCTTCTTAATGTGTAGATCTGTTTCCCAATGGGAGCCCGGCTTCTTCTTTTTTTGAAGACCAGGCTCTTCTGATAAGTTAAACTCGCTGGGGCAGAGGATCCTTCCCGCGCCCGGTGTTGGGTGAGTCAGACTCCACCTGGTTTCATCCGAAGAGCGTGGGCCGGGCGCCCGCCGTAAGGGCGCAGGGGTCCTGTCTGCGACCGGCAAGCGCATCAGAGGCGGGCGCGCTCAGGGGTGCGACCTTCACCTTGTGGTGGATCCCTCTGCATCGACGGGCACTGGCCGCCCTGGGCTCCCCGAGACCAGAGGGAGGACCCGCTCCTGAGGCTGGGAAGTCCTTCCCACTGGGGGCGGGGGCGGGGGGGCGGCGTGAAGAACAGCAATGCCCAGCGTCTAGGGAAGGGCTACCTCACGCACACACTGTTTTCAACACGTTGCGTCTCTGAACACGTTGATTCCCGACCACAGGGTCAGGGGGTCGTGATTATGCCGTTCACAGAGGCAGGAACTGAGGTGCAAAGAAGTTAAGTGCATCCCGAGAGCACAGTGAGCTGGGCCCAGGTGGGTTAGTCTAAGGCTGTGGTCGGCAAACCACGGCTCGTGAGCCACATGCGGCTCTTTGGCCCCTTGAATGTGGCTCTTCCACAAAATACCACGCGCGGGCGCGCACGTACAGTGCGATTGAAACTTCGTGGCCCGTGTGCAGAAGTCGTTATTTTGTAGAAGAGCCACACTGAAGGGGCCAAAGAGCCGCATGTGGCTCGCAAGCTGCAGTTGCCAACCACTGGTCTCAGGAATTTAATAATCTATAGCCGCATTTTTATAAATATATTTTATTGATTTTTTACAGAGAGGAAGGGAGAGGGATAGAGAGTTAGAAACGTCGATGAGAGAGAAACATCGATCAGTTGCCTCCTGCATGCTCCCTACTGGGGATGTGCCTGCAACCAAGGTACATGCCCTTGACCGGAAACGAACCTGGGACCTTTCAGTCCGTAGGCTGACACTATCCACTGAGCCAAACCAGCCAGGGCTATAGCCGCATTTTTAAAGAGTAAATCAAAAGAGGGGAAATTAATTTCAATAATATACTCCTTTTAGTTCAGTGTATCCGAAATATTAGCATTTCAACAGGAACAATACAAAAATTATTAAGGAGATATTTTATACTTTTTTCAGTAATTCTTCATAATCTGCTGCGTATTTTACACTTGCAGCACATCTGTTTGGAATGGACCTTCGGAGTCAGGAGGCTGGGAGCTGATGGACCAGGTGGGCTTAGAGGGAGGAGGAGGCTGGGAGCTGATGGACCAGGTGGGCTTGGAGGGAGGAGGAGGCTGGGAGCTGATGGGACCAGGTGGGCTTGGAGGGAGGAGGAGGCTGGGAGCTGATGGACCAGGTGGGCTTGGAGGGAGGAGGCTGGGAGGTGGCCGGGAGCAGGGTGTCTCCGCTGTCCTGGTGGCTCAGGGTTGACTAGAGCGGGAGGCCACGAGGGTTCATTCTAGTCGCAGAGAGCAGGCCTGTGAGTGGGCCGTGAGCTGGGCCACAGCCAGGGGGTCACACACTTCCTGCTCTGCCCTGAAGTTGCTTCAGGAGCCGTAGCCTCTCCCCTCTGGCCTCCTCAGCCTGGCTCGGGCTTATAATGGGGTGGGAGAAGGTCGGGGTGGATGGACCATAAGCATTTCCGTACTGGTCCCCTGAGGACAGCGTTTTCCCACAGGAGTCACAAAGGGGTATTTTTCAAACGTCTGTGACCATAATGCCTTTCAATTGGTACAACCAGCCCAGTGGCCCAGCAATTCCACTCCTGCATTTGGGCCCAGCAGGGCTGCGCGCGTGACTGCCAAAGGACGCAGGCAGGGCCCCTCACGGCGGTACCACCTGTCACAGCCGAGGGGCCACCCAACCACCGTCCACAGGAGGCTGGCGACAGCGTCTGTGGGCACACGATACGCCACGTGTGTCTATGCAGCGGGACCACGAGGATGCGCAAACCGCAGCCAGGCTGATGGCTCTCACAGTGTGTTGAGCAAAAGAAGCCAGACACCAGAGACACCAAGAACACACACAAGTCATTTCATTGGCACGAAGTTCAAAGCCAGGCCCGACGGGCCCATGGTGCCAGGTATCGAGCTGTGCGTTGTTCCTTGGAGCTCGCGGCACGCAGCACAGTCCCACAGCACGCAGCACACGCCCACCACACGCAGCACACGCCTGCAGAGCTGTGCATTGCTCCTTGGAGCCCGCGGCACCCAGCACACGCCCACCGCACGCAGCACGCGCCCACGGCATGCAGCACGCGCCCACCGCACGCAGCACACGCCTGCAGAGCTGTGCATTGCTCCTTGGAGCCCGCGGCACCCAGCACACGCCCACCGCACGGAGCACAGGCCCACGGCACGCAGCACGCGCCCACGGCACGCAGCACACGCCCACCGCACGCAGCACAGGCCCACGGCACGCAGCACGCGCCCACCGCACGCAGCACGCGCCCACCGCACGCAGCACAGGCACACGGCACGCAGCACAGGCCCACGGCACGCAGCACAGGCCCACGGCACGCAGCACGAGCCCACCGCACGCAGCACGCGCCCACGGCACGCAGCACAGGCCCACGGCACGCAGCACAGGCCCACGGCACGCAGCACGCGCCCACTGCACGCAGCACAGGCCCACGGCACGCAGCACACGCCCACGGACGCAGCACAGGCCCACGGCACGCAGCACACGCCCACGGCACGCAGCACAGGCCCACGGCACGCAGCACACGCCCACGGCACGCAGCACAGGCCCACGGCACGCAGCACACGCCCACGGCACGCAGCACACGCCCACGGCACGCAGCACAGGCCCACGGCACGCAGCACACGCCCACGGCACGCAGCACACGCCACGGCACGCAGCACACGCCCACGGCACGCAGCACGCGCCACGGCACGCAGCACACGCCCACGGCACGCAGCACAGGCCCACGGCACGCAGCACACGCCCACGGCACGCAGCACAGGCCCACCGCACGCAGCACGCGCCCACCGCACGCAGCACAGGCCCACGGCACGCAGCACACGCCCACCGCACGCAGCACGCGCCCACGGCACGCAGCACACGCCTGCAGGGCTGCTCATTGCTCCTTGGAGCCCACCGCACGCAGCACACAGCATGGAGCTGAGAGGTGACCACGTTCTCTTTTTCTTAAATCCTCACCCGAGGATATTTTTCCACTGATTTTTAGGGAGAGTGGAAGAAAGAGGAAAAGACAGAGAGAGCTATTGATGTGAGAGAAACACATCAATTAGCTGCCTCCTGCATGTGCCTCCACCAGAGCCTGGGCCGGGGAGGAGCCTGCAACGAGGTACGTGCCCTTGACCGGAATCGAACCCGGGACCCTTCAGTCCGCAGGCCGACGCTCTATCCACTGAGCCACCACGCCGGCCGGCCAGTTCTCTCTCTACTTGCCGTGCCTGCTGGTTTGTTCTGCCCTGTTTGCCCGAAGCCCAGTTTCCACGTGGCTGTGGCTGTGGAACGGACTGCAGCCGTCCTCCCGACACCACAGGGGGTGCTGTGGTCACACCCGCAGGTCCAGCCCTCGGAGGCCACGGCCGCCTCATCTCCGAGCCTGTCTCCGCCTCCAGAGAAAGGCTGACCCGCACCACCTCCGGCCGGCCGGCTGCGAGGCTGGATGCGCTCATGCCCGCCGAGCACTCAGCACAGCGCCTGGCGCAGGTTCACACACACACACACGTTTATTCGTCGTTTTACTTCCAACACGCCCAGGCCTTTCCTTGGGGAAGTCAGTCCTGAAGTCCCCGCGTAACACCCGGCGTGTGAGCTGGTCTCCCGGGGAGACGGGGACCCCGCTCCAGGGAAGCGGCCTGTGCTGGACTCCGGGTCCCCTGGATTGGCTTCCCTGCGGGTTCTGGTCCCCCCCACCCCCCACCCCCATTGCTCTGCGGCCCTCCCGCCGCCCCGAGGTCACTGGGCACGTCCAGCGTAACTGCATTGGCACAACCTTGTTTTTAAAAAGTCACCGCAGCTTGCGGGGTGTGGGCCGCAGCGAAGAGCCACCGTCCTCTTTGGCCAGAGGGTGGGCCAGCCTCAGCCCTTCCTCCTACCACCAGGCTTCACGCCTCCTGCACACGGGCCGCCGTCAGCGCCATCCCCTGACCGGCCGATCCCACGCGGCCCGTCGGCAGCCGCCGGGCAGACCGTCGGCGAGCCCCGTGCTCTCTGCCTGGCGCGTCATGGAAACGGTGTGGGCTCCGGCCTGCGGAGGCACCAGCTGACCGAGGGCTGCGCCTCCCTCCTGGGCAGCACGGGCAGGGGGGTGCCCGGGCGTGAGGGCTGCTGCCTCGGGGGGACACGGCCGGGGTCCCGCCGCCTCCACAGGCCGCTCCGGCCACCTGTTCCCACCGCTGCCCCGCCGGCCCCCGCCTTGCAGTTTTCTGTCATTTTTACTGAGAGCGGACGACTCGGCATCGCTCCGTGCCCGGGGCTGAGGTCCTCAGACGGCGCAGCGGGCGCCGGGAGGCGGGGCCTGGCTGGCCCGACCCACGAAGACGTGGACCTGCACGAGGTACCTGCCCTTGACGGAGCTCAGGCCAGAGCTGCTCCGCGCAGCGGGGGGGGGGGGACCGGGGGGGGGGGGGAGCCGCATTTCCGACAGTCCGTGGGCGTCTTCACACACACACACACACACACACACACACACACACACACACCGCGTTCACTGGCCTCCCTCCTGCTCACGAAGGTTTGGGTGCTTTTCCTGAACGAATGCAGCCCGTCCTGGAAGTTTAGTAAAATTGGCCAAAGAGAAAATCCATCACGTTCTTGTATTTAAGAAAACTACAGATTTGTCTGAAAATGTCTTTTCCTCCTAGGAATTATGAATATTTTCTGACCATTTTTTTTTTCAATTCTGTGATAACCTTGGGAATGAGGGGACCCGGTGTGGTCAGTGTTCCGGCCACACCTCCCTCCGCGGCCACCTCCCTAACCGGCGCCTGCACAGCCCGGAAACGGGCGGGCATCTGACGACCCTCACACCCCCGTGTCGGACCAGAAGGAAAGCAGCCGCCCTCCAGGCTAAAGCCACAGCCTCATGCAAGGTGGGCGGTGAGGTGTGCCCAGCGAGCACCTAGCAGCCGGGTACAGAGTGTCTCGTGACATTTCGGAAAGACTGAAACGCGGACAGCGAGACAGGAGTCGGTAAAACCAGCAGAGGTCGCCCGTGATCACGCTCTCGCCCGAGGTCGCGACCAGTTCGGCTCTAAACCTGCCGCCTGTGCGGGCTTCCTTCCCACACCCCGCAGTGCCCTCGGCTCCGTCCGTCCCCCTCGGCTCCGTCCGTCCCCCTCGGCTCCGTCGTTCTCGAGTTAGCGACCCTCGGGCACGTCTCTTTAAGAAGTCTCGGCATGTTTGATTAAATGGGTTTATTTGGGAATAAACACGTCTTAGGTTCCTATGGTTTCTTTGTCCACAATTGTATTTTCTAAATATATTTTCACTGATTTCAGAGAGGAAGGGAGAGGGAGAGAGAAACAGCGATGATGCTCCTGCACGCCTCGCACTGGGGACCGAGGGCCTGTGCCCTGGCCGGGATTGAGCCGTGACCTCCTGGCTCATAGGTCGATGCTCAGCCACGGAACCACAGAGCCAGGCGGCCGGGCGGTTTAACTTTCTGGAAGTTATAGCTTGACCCTTAGGAGCCGGGCTGGTTTGATGACTGGCTGGTTACCGAGGGCCCAGATTGCGATGTGTCCCTGGTGACGCTCACGGCCATGCACAGGCCCCGGGGTGGGGGTGGGGGGAAGCTGCGAGGAGCGGGCGTGGGAAGCCCCGACAGTCCTGAGCAGGCAGCTCCTGCTGGCAAGTCCGGCTCCTCCACTTTCCGCAGAGCTGGGCCCGCCCCCGCTGGATGGGGCAACCTCACCGCCCTCAGCCCAGGGAGGGTGCAATCGGAGGAGGAGCTCGGGAGAGAAACCGCGTTTCCGGGGAGAGACCCCTCCCCCGTCCCAGGACCCAGCTGATGCAGCTGCTCTTGCTGTCAGGGCGTCATCCTGTGAAAAGCGGAAAGGAAAGCGAGGGGGTGATGGGGTCCCCCTGCAGGGGCAGCGCCTGGAGGGCCACGGCCTTTCCTCTTGGCGCCGTCTGGCTGCTGACCTCGGGGTGAAGGTGGACAAGATTGTATCAGCCGCCGAGACTCGGTGGGAACCCCGAAACACCCCAATTATTTTTTTCTGAAAATTAACCTGTGCCCTGGCCGGCGTGGCTCAGTGGATAGAGTGTCAGTCCATGGACGGGAGGGCCCCAGGTTCGATCCAGTCAAGGGCACGACCTCAGTTGCAGGCTCGACGCCCGGTCCCAGTTGGGGTGAGTGCAGGAGGCAGCCAGTCCGCATGTCTCTCTCGCATCCATGTTTCTCTCTCTCTCCCTCCTCCTCTCTCCCTGCCTCCCCCGTCCCCCTCTCTAAAAATCAACGGGGAGCTATCCTGGGAATGCAGTGGCCGGGAAGGTGGCCGCCCTGATGTGACCCCAGAGGAACCGCTTGGGAACGATGGGCAGACGGGGCCCCGGGGTCGCTCCGGCCTCCAGAGCTGGCCCTGCCTCGGACCGTGTGGGGGGAGGACGTGAAGCACCAGCGTCAGCCGCCCGCAGGCAGGGTCGCCGCACTCGGAGCCGACACACAAAAAAGGACCAGCACCAGCTACTCTGTCCCGTGAGCTCGGTTCCCAGAAAACACAGCGTCTGCTCTAAGTGCACAGCCCGAGGCCCCGACTGCACGGCCAGAGGGCCCGACCGCACAGCCCGAGGCCCCGACCGCACGGCCCGAGGCCCCGACCGCACGGCCAGAGGGCCCGACTGCACGGCCAGAGGGCCCGCAGGTGGGGTGCTGCTTGGCCCTGCCCGGCCTGGCTCGCTCCCTGTCCCGCACGGGGGCAGGCGGGTGAGATGGCGCTCGGAGAAGCCGCCCTGCCGTGCGTGTGGAGTGGAGGCCGTGGTGCGGGGAGCACTGCTGTCTCGTGTTCAGTGGGGGAGCCACGCCTCTCCCGCCCCCACCCGGGACCCCCCTCTCAGAGGCTGCTCCCCGTCCGTCTTCCTGGAAAACACGCCCGCCCGCCGCCGGCAGGAAAGGGAAGAGGATGTCACTGTCACAACAGGATGCAGAGCAGGGACCTGGTCCTCCTGGGCCTCAGGTCCAGGCGCAGTCATCACCCAGCACAAACCCAGGCCACAGGCCACAGGCCACAGGCCAGGCCCCCGGGACACCCGGCCGCCTGGAGAGCGCTGGGCAGGGCAGGGAGCCACAGAGACAAGGAGACCCCCCCACGCCCGCACGCCCTCTGCCTGGCTTCCCGGGCTGTGGTGTCGGCTGTGTGCCTGGTGCAGATGGTCCTGTTAGAGTGAGGGGGCAGCGGAGGTGCAGGTGGACGAGAAGGGGAGGCCTGCCGGGCTGGCGTGGCTCAGTGTTTGAGCGTCGACCTAGGAACCAGGAGGTCGAGGTTTGATTCCCGGTCAGGGCACATGCCTGGGTTGCAGGCTCCATCCCCTGTGGGGGGTGTGCAGGAGGCAGCTGATCAATGATTCTCTCTCATCATGGATGTTTCTCTCTCCCTCTCCCTCTCCCGTTCCTCTCTGAAATCAATAAAAATGTATCTATTTTTTTTAAGGGGAGGCCTGGCTGCCAGGATCAGAGCATCCTCAGACCATCAAGGCTGGACACACGTGGGGTAGCCAAGGAGGGGGTCTCAGTTGGGGTTTCCAGAGGCTGCCCCGATGCAAGCAGCTCACCCGGGGGCAGTGCCAGGGAGCCCAGGAGTGCGGGGAAGCGAACCGTGGAAAGCAAACGCGCCACATGGGACAGGGCACCAGCCAAGGCCGAGCAGGACCCACGCTCACACCAAGAAAGAGCTGCTCTCGTGGGGCCCGTGTGTGGGGGAGCCGTGCCGTCAGCTTAGTCTCCGTCCTGACTAAGGGGCAGGATGATGGCGGAGTTTGGTTTCAGCTCTGGAAGGAGAGGTGTGGGCCCAGCCCAATAGCGCTGGGGGTAGGAGGTGCTGGGGGAGGGGGCGCTGGGGGAGGGGCGCTGGGGTGGGGCGCTGGGGAGGGGCGCTGGCCCCTGAGCCGCCCCGCCCAGCCCCCGCCTTGGCTATGGTTCCTTTCCCTGCGGAGCCGGAGCCGGGATAAGAGACAAGAGACAACACGACGGAGCCCTCGCCTCCTCTGCGAGTCGCTGCTTGATGCGGTGGCCTCACCGAACCGGTCCTGCGGTCTCTGCCGGGAGCCCAGAGCCCGAGGCGCCTGCTGTGTCGGCCGTGCCACCTGCCTGGGGGTGCGGTGGCGGCTCAGGCTGTTTCCCGGCTTCACCAAACCCCTCGGGCTGTTTAACTTCTGCTGCGACAGCCACGGGCGAGGGGACCCAGGCAAGGAGGAAGGGAGATACAGACAGGAAACAAGGCTGTAACGGGCTCACATGCAAGAGGGCGAGGCGTTTCTGAGAAAGTCGTATGTTATTTGAACCCAGTATCGCCCCACATGTGTGTGCATATATGTGTGCCATGGGTTGTGTGTACGTGTGTGCCTAGGCATGCATGTGTGTACATGCGTGATTTCAGCTGATCTAATCTGCCAGGAGCTCACCGCTGCGGTCAGGCCGTGTGCCCGGCTACGTGCGACTGCAGCACACCCTTCCCGGCGGACAGCCACTGGCAGGCGGACTCACAGGGAGGGCCACGCGCACGGACACGGGAGCGGCTCCTGCAGGCCCTGCACAGCCCCGAGCTCCCCGCGCTCTGCTGGTCAGGGCCACCGACAGCGAGATGTGGGCAGAGCCAGAGGCCGCGGGGGAGCTGACACTTGGCTCACAGCACCCCTGTGTAAGCTAATACACGCACTCACACACATACACACATGCACATACACATACACATGTACGTGCACATATATACACACGTTCTCACACAAACCTATGCACATATACACACATACATGCACACACATATATACACACATGCATACACATGTATGTGCATACCTACACACATATACACTCACACACAAACCTATACACACATTCACACATACATACAAATGTACACACACCTGTACACGTACATACACACTCACACACATGATACATGTATACACCTACACACACACAGGACAGGAAGCAGGGCTTGGGGAGAAGCCACAGCCAGAGGCAGAAGGGGCCCGGGCCCTCCAGCCCCCGCTCACCGCTCAGGGAGGCCCCCTCGGCTCAGAACCCGAACCCGCATCCACCCTCTGACTCCCAGCCCCGGTGCCTGGCTGACACTCGCACCCGGGCCGCCGCCGTGGCCCTCTGCCGTGGGGTGAGACAGGAGGGAGAGTCAGGGGGAGGTGGGCGCCTCCCTGCCGCTCCACACGCCACCTCCCATGGGACACACGCCCGATAAGGCCCCCCCTCGGGACCACCCAGAGAGAGAACAGCCACCCTGCCTGTCACAGCTCCTCCCAGGACAGCGCCATCGCAGCGTCTCTGAACCTGGGGTCCCCGCTTTCTTGTCTGTTTCATTAGGGTAGAGCTGACATCGGCTGTGCTGAGTCCAAGGTGCTATTTAACGTCGATAAACCTGACGAAGTGGGCGCACAGCCAGTCCAGCAGCCACGTCACCATGCCGCGTGGCCCCTGCCGCGGACTCCCCTCCCTCACACCCCGAGGCCGGCCTGTCTCAGGGCTGGAAGCCTGTGCCTCCCGCTCCCCTCCCCCAGCGCCCACCCCCACCCTCCTCTCTGGCTGTTTTATTTGTTTGCTTCTTGTTGTCTTTCTGGCTTCCACGTGCAAGTGAAACCAGGCAGTAGTTCCACTTCTCTGCGTGACTTACTGCACTCAGCACCGTCCCTGCGTCCTTGCATGTTGCTGCAAATGGTAAGGTGCTAATCCTGCCGGCTGAGTGCCCTTCCACTGTCCTCCGAACCCCAGCCTTTCCATCCATCGTCCACTGATGGGCACCTGGGCCGCTTCCGTATCCCATTAGCAAAGCGCTGCACTGGGCACGGGGGTGCGTGTCTTTTTGAATTCGTGTTTTCAGGTTCTCAGCGCAGATGCCCGAAGTGGGGCTGCAGTGCGGTCTGGGTTCCATGGGCAGCATTTTCGAGGACCCTCCACTGTTCTAGTGGCTGCACCAACCTGCGTTCGCACCAACAGGGGTCCTCTCCCACCTCCTCACCCATACTCCTGCCTTGTCCTTGACGACAGCCGACCTGACAGGCAGGAGGTGGTCTCTCGCTGTGGTGTGTTTATTTTTTAATTGTTTTATTGCTTAAAGTATTACAAAGGGTATTGCATATGTCTCCTTTTTCTCCGCCCTTGACAATCCCCTGGGCCCCTACCCCCAGTGTCTCGCTGTGGTTTTGATTGGCATTTTCCTCGCGATTAAAAATGGAGCAGCTTGTCAGGTGGCTGCTGGCCGTCGGTGTATCTTCTTTGGAGAAGTGCTAGGCAGGTCCTCGGCCAGTTTTCTAGTTGGATTGGTGTGTGTGTGTGCTGAGTTGTATGAATTCTTCATATAGTTTGGATATTAACCCCTTATCAGACCACTTTCTTACAAAAATAAATTCAAAATGGATTGAAGAGCCCGGCCGGTGTGGCTCAGAGTTGAGCATCGACCCAAGAACCAGGAGGTCAGGGTTCGATTCCGGTCAAGGGCACAGGCCCGGGTTGCAGGCTTGATCCCCAGCGGGGGCGTGCAATGATTCTCTCTCAGCATTGATATTTCTCTCTCTCTCTCTCTCTCTCTCTCTCTCTCTCTCTCTCTCTTCCTCTCTGAAATAAATAAAACATATTTTAAAATGGATTAAAGACTTAAATGTAAGACCAGAAACCATAAAACTGGAAGAAAGCACAGGCACAAACTCGTTGACATCGGCCTAAGAAATGTTATGGATCTGAGAACAAAAACAAAAGTAAACAAAGGGGACCCATCAAACGAAAAGCTTCTGCACAGCCAGGGAACCGTCCACAGACAGCAGGCAGCCCCCGTGGGAGAAGATGGGTGAAGGCACAGCCCGCCTGGCTCCGGCCGAGTCCCACGCTGCCCCTCCGACCCCCCCCCCCCCCACCGGCCGGGAGACGCAGCCTGGCCTGCCCCGCGCCGCTGCTGCTGTTTGTTGGGTTAAGGCTGTTAAACCTGAGCCCAGTCTGTGTGGCAATAACCTCCTTTCCAAGCGATGAGCACCGAGTCCGGGAGACACCCCGCCCGCCCCCCAGTGCCGAGTCCACAGCGGACTGCTGTGGGCCCGCATCAGGGGACCCGCCCGAGGCACCGCCCACTGGACAGGCAGGTGAGGCAGCCAGAAAGGCCCTGCCCACCTTCGGTTTCCTCAATAAATTTGTGCTGTTTCTGTTTTTCACGTTCATGTGAATCCTCACCTGAGGACGTTTTTCCCTTGATTTTTAGAGGGAGGACGGAGTGACATGGATTGGTGGCCTCCCAACCAGGCCGGGGGCCACGCCTGCACCGGGCACCTGCCCTGAGGAAGACGGGGTCACGGGAAGGGGCTTGGCTTCCTGGAGCTTTCAAATCCCAACTGCAGGCTGGAAGCTGGAGGAGGATCCTCCTTGGAAACTTTGAAAAATAACTCATTTGGAAATAATTGCAGGCCAAGAGCCGCGTGACCGGGTCCCGCGCCCGCCCCTCGGCTCTCCTTCCTCCGCCAGGTGACGGCCGCTTCCTGCGGGGCCAGCGGCAGGCGCATCCTGGAGGCCGTTTCCATCTCCTTCCCGACTGCGCTTCCTGTGGGAGGGCCGCGTGCGCCCTCGGTCCTCCCTCCACCGCCAGCTCCTGGAGCCGAAAGAATGTCCGGGACCTGACGAAGCCACAGGCGCGTCAGAACAGACGCTGAGGGGTGGCACGGAGACCCACACGGACCCACGTGCAGCCGCAGCCGGAGAAGACCGAGCTGCGTGAACCCACTGCGCTCACCGTCGCAGCGGGCAGTCCACGGCGCCGCCCCACGCGGGAAAGAGCGCGCGAGCCGCCAAACCAGGTGAGCTCGTCCGTTCGCTGTTGATGACGCTGACAAAGTCCTCGAACAGCACCCGTGTGCCCACAGGACGGGCTGCCCAGGACGCCTGTGCCCCGTCTGCGGCCACTCCAACGGCTCAGATGGGTTGGTCGCTGGCCTCGTCCTCCAGCTTCTCACGGAAGAGCAGTCACTAATGACTGGCCTCTGTTTTGTTTTGTTTTGAACATATTTTTATTGATTTTAGAGAGGAAAGGAGAGAGAGAGAGAGAAACATCGATGAGAGAGAATCATTGACCGGCTGCCTCCTGCACGCCCCCCACTGGGGATCGAGCCCGCAACCCGGCCTGTGCCCTGACCAGGCATCGAACCGTGACTCCTGGTTCCTAGGTCGACTCTCAGCCACTGAGCCACGCCGGCTGGGCATGCCTGGTCTGTCTTAAAGGCCCCAGGCATCGCTGACCACGAGGCCAGAAACAGTCTCCCCTGGGCACCCGACTAAGCCAGGTCTGGGCCATCGAGCTGGGCCGACTTGGTCCAGGGCGGGGCAAGCTGAACAGATGTGGCCACAGCCACTGTTGCCTCAGAACACAGGGTCCTTTGCTAAGTAATTGGCCAATTAACTGCAAGATCAGAAGTCTTTGTTGAAACGCGTTTCCATCACTGCTTCAAACACCCGCCGTCTCTGCAAACACGATTATGTACAGCCTGGAACCATGTGGCCGGGCGGGAAGGACCCTGGTCCTGCGGTTTCTCCATCATGGAGGCTCCTCGCGTGGCTGAGGCTGCTGCTCCCCTTTTGTCGCCAGAGAATCACCAGCGATTACACTTGAACCTGCTTGGTCTAAGGCAGCGGTCGCCAACCCTTCGGACCTCACGGGTCACCGGTCAGTCTAATGCACACATGGGCACACACAGACGTGCGTGCAAATGCAATCTAAATGCCCCTGGGGGGCCGGGAGCTGTCCGAGGGGGAGTCTTCGTGTCAATGGTTAAGTCAGAGTTATGTCATCTTAGGCAGAAAATTTAGCTTTTCTGGACCTCAGGTTTCTGAAATATTGGGACCACTGGGGTGTTTTATTTGGCCGACGTTGTTCTAGAAAAGTGAATGGCTTTCCTACACACTCACCTCCCAGTTCCCACAGTCTGACCACCCTCGGTCCATCCCGCTGGGCTCCCAGGTCGCTGACCCCAACGGCTGACCCCACGGCTCCTCCAGCCTCGAGGCTCCACCGGGTTACGAGGCGGTTAACCTTGTGCTGGGAGACGGACAGAGTCCTCAGTCTTCACAGGGAGGCTTCGGGACGCGTCAGCAGCCATGGCAGGCGGCTCAGACAGAGAGCTGTGCCTATTGGAGAGAAAATTGAGGTTAATCTCTTGGCAAATATTTTGAACATCCCTGTGCTGTGCCCTAGATGCTTATCTGCAAGGCGTCTGTGCTTCCGCCAGGCGAGCCACCCTCCCAGGAGTTTCTGTTTGTCTTTCTCCCTCCGTCTTGGCTCAGCCACGAGGGATCCTGGGCCGACGTCCCTGACAGGGGAGCCGGGAAGGGGACGAGCAGGCACGCACCACCCTGCTTCCAGGCGGGCTGTGCTTCGGTGTGTCGGGCGTGGAGCCACGGACAGAGGCACAGCCTCCTCGGAGCGAAGGCGGGGCCCAGCTAGAGCTGAGCGGGCAGAGGCCCCAAGAGCCCCCCCCCCCCCCCCCCCCCCCCCCGTCCCACCAGGCCTCACGCTGTCGTCCCAAAACTGTCCCACTTGGGCTCAGAGACAAAACTCAGAGACAAAGACTTTGATGTCGAGGTCCCTGCTGGCCCTGCTCCCTGGGGACAGTGACCTCGACTCCTGCCAGCTTCTCACTCATCCCCAACAGCAGGGCCTCCCCCACCCCCAAAACTGACGAAGGCCGGCACCGCACACAGGGTCCCCTGGGGTCGTACTGCAGTGATTTCCGCTCAGGGGGTAGGGCCTGGGACTCTGCATTCTGACTGCTCCCAGCAGACACCCAGGTTCCCGGCCAGCACCCCGTCTCGAGTAGCAAGGACCCACAAAACCGTGTTCATTTCAGTTAGAAGTTTCCTTGCTCCTCGGAGCCCAAAGCTGTGCTCCGTGCCAGACACAGAGGTGCATGGGACTCCGCCTTCCCTTACGTCACCAGAACGTGTCTGAGCAGGTGCCACCAGGGTCTGGGTCTGGGTCTGGTTCTAGGGTGCAGCCTGGGGTCCGATTGGTTCTAGAGTGAAGCCTGGGTCCGATTGGTTCTAGAGTGAAGGCTGGGGTCTGACTGGTTCTGAGGTGCAGCCTGGGGTCTGACTGGTTCTAGAGTGAAGGCTGGGGTCTGACTGGTTCTGAGGTGCAGCCTGGGGCCTGATTGGTCCTAAGGTGGCGGCAGGCGGGAGGCCAGGCTGCAGGCTCAGTGTTCTCAGGTGCAAGCGCACCCTCATGGCCGAGGAACCCCGTTAACACGCAGAGTCTGTGGGGGCCTGTGGGGGACCTGGGCCTGCACTCCTGCCACCTCCCTGGCGGCGAGCGGGCGTGGTCCTCGCCGCACGTTGCGGGGCCAGGCTCCCGTCACGGTCTTCGCTGCGCTGATCATTCCGGCACCGGCGGAGTGTTCGTTCCTGCGGCTGCGGTGACCAATCACCACCGTCCTGGCTGCTGCCCTCCACGGGCTCACGGCATTTTAACAAATAGGTTTGACTAGAACACGCAAGCACAAGGACGTCACTTCACTACACCTGTGCTTCCTGCCCACCTATCCGTAGGCGTGTACTGATGCCAGCTTACGAACACGCGTGAGTGCAGCGCCTGAGCTCGTCCATGGAGTCCTACTGTGGGCTCGCCTCTCCCCAGGACGGCAGTCTCTGAGCTGCCCGCTTCATGGCTTCGGGCTGTGCATTTAAAAACAGACCTTTTCATTGGCTTCAGAGGGGAAGGGAGAGGGAGAGAGAGATGGAAACATCCGTGATGAGAGAGAAGCATGGATCGGCCGCCTCCTGCACGCCCCCCCTGGGAATCAGCCCGAAACCTGGGCACGTGCCCTGACCGGGAATCGCACCGTGACCTCTTGTGCATAGGACGATGCTCAGCCCCTGAGCCCCAGCGGCCAGGCTCATCCATTAATTGTCCATATTCATTCTCTATTCAGACCCTGGAACAGCGGTCAGATTTTGAAGCTACGGATGTTCAGGATTCCAGGAACAAAGCTGTCCAAAACCAGCATGGCGCCCAGGGTTCCTGTGAACTGGACGACGACCGGACGGCACTGCACACCGTTACGGGGAGCAGAGGGAGCGCGGCCGGTGCATCTGACTCGTAACCGCCCGCAGAGCTGCCCCCCGCGGGGTTGGCTGCAGAGGCGCACCCCCGGGGAGCCCCTGGCCCAGCGAGACGGCCGGTCAGGGCAGAAGCAGAAGGCTGGCCAGGCCTTGGAGGGTTGACTGGCTCCAGGTTTCAACACGAGGGGCCCGTGTCCCCCTCAGAACGCTCCCCTCCAGTGGGTGCCCTTTGGCCCCGCCCCACACTGGCGGCTGCCTCTGCTCTCGGCCCCTCCAGTCCCTGGAAGGGGGTTGAGAAAGCGGGTCCCAGGGAGGCGGGCGTTGCACTGGCTCCAGACGACTGGATTCCTAGACGCCGTGCCCTCCGCGCACTCGGCTCTCCCTCCTCACACGCCGGGCCCAGGCTCTGGTGGGCTCGGGGGAGTGGCTGCCAGCTCACCGCCCCGGCAGCTGGCCTCCTGGCACGGCCGTGCCTGTGAGTGGAGGGCCTGGCAGAGCAGGAAGTGCCAGGATAGAGAGCGGGAGGCGGGCGCCACGCCAGGGCACCAGGCCAAACCCCGTGGTGAGGGGTTCCTCCACCATCTGCCCCGGCAAACAGCAGAAGCGTCTTATCCGAGAGCATTTGTTTCCAACATCCTGCGGTTTTCACGGACACAATTTCCACGATGGACACTGGAAAGCCGCCTCTCCTCTGAGTGGCTTCCCATGACGGCCATGCCCTGTGGGGCTTGGGCTGGAGCAGAGCTGGGCTCCCGTCTCGCTGAGCCCTCTCGCTCTGACCACAGGAAACCAGTCCACAAGTGCAGGTGGTTCCCCAAGTCCCCGGGCGAGAGGAGCCACGGTGAGAACTGACTGCACGGAGCACGCGCTTAAGCAATCCATGCAGACAGGCAGGATGTGAGGGCACAGAGCAGGGCCAGCTCCGCGCGCGTTAAAACAGGACCAAGGCCCAGAACACAACCACCTACGTGAGTCATCAAACTGGGACTTCATTCGGGCCCCCCCGCTCCCAGAAAGGGCGTCCCCCCAGGTTGGCCTGGAGTCCTCGGAGCATCGATAGGTGACGCCTGACACCCCACCCCCACCCCCACCCCCGCGGAAAAGCGACCGTGAATATCCGCCCTCCTTTCCCTAGAGTCTCTTCCTGTCTGCTTCCCGCCGCCTGCGAGGCCTTTGACCCTGTGCACCCCTCGGAGAGCACCCCTCAGAGCGCCGTTCATTCTGCCGGATGTCACGCTGCTGGGTCCCTGAACAGCTGCACGAAGCCAACAAGGTCTAACGTTCGTCACAGCGAGGCTGCGGGGCGAGCAGGTCTAGTTTGGGGCTCAGCTCCCTGTGGACTCAGCATGTGCCCCCGGGCTGTCCGCAGACCCACACACCCCAGGTTCCTGACCCTCAGCCCCAGGACAGGAGCTGGGGCGGACAGTAGGGACCCGCCCGTCCTGGCTTGAAGGGCGCGCTGGTCCTGGTCACCGGGGCCGGGGACTTCCATGCCTGTGGTACGTAAGGGGACCAGGGGACCTGGCGCCTCTTACTGCCGGTCCCCTGTACGTTCTGTGGGGCTCGAGGATGGCTTTCCTGCGGCTCCACCTGCTCTCACAGCCCTGAGTGGCTTTCCCAGTTCCCGGCCCTCCTCCCCCCCAAGCACCACGGCAGTGATGGGGCTGTGTGGCCTGGAGGCAGCGTGGTGGCCCCGTCCCTGCAGCGGACGCTGGCTTAGGGTGGGCGTGGGGAGGGGTGTGAGCAAGAGACACATCGGGAAGAGACTGGGAGCCAGGGGGATGCGGCCAGCAGCGCCTCGGGCCGGGGGCGAGCTTGCGCAGGGACACCCACCACGATGCCGCCCGGAAGAGACCGACATCCGCCCCGCGGACTCTGAGTCGTCGTGCCTGCGGCCACACCTGCCGCCTCTCCTGGGGCTGCATCATGCGGTCTAGGCCAGGCCTGTGCTGCCAGGTGCGTGCTCCCACGCGAACAGCAGTGCAGCCAGGCCTGTGCAGCCAGGTGAGTGCTCCCACGCGAACAGCAGTGCAGCCAGGCCTGTGCGGCCAGGTGAGTGCTCCCACGCGAACAGCAGTGCAGCCAGGCCTGTGCGGCCAGGTGAGTGCTCCCACGCGAACAGCAGTGCAGCCAGGCCTGTGCGGCCAGGTGAGTGCTCCCACGCGAACAGCAGTGCAGCCAGGCCTGTGCGGCCAGGTGAGTGCTCCCACGCGAACAGCAGTGCAGCCCGGCCTGTGCGGCCAGGTGAGTGCTCCCACGCGAACAGCAGTGCAGCCCGGCCTGTGCGGCCAGGTGAGTGCTCCCACGCGAACAGCAGTGCAGCCAGGCCAGGTGGCCGTGACGAGGGAGGGCGTGCAGCGAGGGGCGTGGGGTACGGCCCAGCACGTGTCAGACACGCCAGCGGCCCTCCCTGCGCTGCTGCAGGAGGACGGACGGGGAGGGACATGCCCCGCCGCCTCAGCCCGCCCTCAGGCCTAAGCGCTTAATCATTTCTCGTGCATCCTTAGAGCAACTTTTACAAAATAACACACTACACACTTTTCCAGCTCCGAGAGATGTCCTCCTGGAAATGCTGGTGCCGAGAGCCACCGCCAACACCGACGGAAACACCTCCCGCCAGGAGTCCGCTCCCCGGATCACCTTCCCAGGCTTGGAACTGCCTTCTGCGGGAGCCCCTGGCCTTTCAGAGCCTCTCGGCCAGCGGTTCTCAACCTGTGGGTCGCGATCCCTTTGGGGGTCGAACGACCCTTTCACAGGGGTCGCCTAAGACCATTGGAAAACACACATATAATTACATATTGTTTTTGTGATTAATCACTGTGCTTTAACTATGTTCAATTTGTAACAACGAAGTTGGGGGTCACCACAACATGAGGAGCTGTATTAAAGGGTCGCGGCGTTAGGAAGGCTGAGAACCACTGCTCTAGGCGCAGCGACAGCGCTCTTAGAGCGGCCGGGGCCTGCGTAGCCAGGTGGGCGGCGCGATGTGCCCGCCACGGTGGCTGCGAGGGAGCCGGGGCCGCGGCCTGCGGGCTTGTCGGGCTGAGCCGTGCGGCCCCGGGGCAGCTCGGTGGCTGTGACTGTGTGGGACGGGGCAAAGAACAGCAGGAGCCGCGTACTCTGTGTGTGCGTGAGCTCGAAGCTTCTCAAACCTGCCCAGGGGACACCCCCAGATTCCGCAGGGAAGTGAAGGGCTCCCTTCCTTGGGCCTCCAGCCCGTGATCTTCTCTGTGGGATCCATCCCTTTAGGCCGAGGCTGGCCCAGAGCAGCGGGCCCTGCAGCCCTGCCCTCTCGGGTGAGCCGCCTTGAACACATTCCCCTCCTGGCCCACGTTTCTCAAGCCGGCCGGTTGCCAGCACCCATCGCTCCAGGAGGGCGGGCAGCGGTCCTCGCCTCCCCACGGGCATCGGGCATCAGCTCGTCTCTCTGGGTGTGGCCTGGCAGCGAGCCATCCACCCTCTGAGCTTGGCCTGGAGGCACCTGGAAGCCAGGCCTGGCCGGAGCTGGCGGCCGCTCTGGCTGTGGCTGTGGCTGTGGCTGTGGCTGTGGCTGCCGCCGCTGTGCTGAACGGGCACGAACCTCGAGACGAAGCCACTGTCAGGACCTGCCTGGTCTGGAAGGGTCCTGGCCGCCACATGCCCCGCTTTCCGGCGAGACCAGGTTTCATGAAGATCTTCCATCGTTTCTCTCCTGGCCCCCTCGCGTCAGACTCTGCAGCACTGAGCCGTCCGTGTGGGAGGGCGAGCACTTGCTGACGTGGGCACCGGCCCTACCCACCCGCCTGTGCCTTGGCATCCATCACAGCCCCGTTGCTGAGCCACACCCTGGGGTCTTTCCGGGGTCACCGCCTCCTCCCAGGCGGACCCTCTCGGAGCGGAAGGCGGGGACTGCCGTTGGAACCACCCTCACAGCGGGCGGGGCGGGTCCTTTCAGCCCATGGACCTGCCACAGCCCCAGGAGGAGGCACGCCCTTTGGGTCTGAGACCAAACTCTTCGGAGACCGAACTAGTTAAAGTCTTTACGTGCAGACTTGACGTCCTCGCAGATACTGGCGCTCGGTGCTGCGAGGCAGCGCTGCTGTTTGGAATTCGGCCACGATAACTGACCTGCATCCTCCCTGAGCCACATGGGCAGGCCCTTGCGAAGTGCAGGCCTTTCGCTCGGAGCTTAAAAACAATGTCAGGTGCTTGGTCTTTCTGAGCAAGCTCTCTGCCTGGAAGGCCCCCGAAGGGAGAAGCAGGGGGTGGGGCCGCGGGGCAGCAATGGCCCAGAGGTCATCGCAGAGAGCGGGACACTCAGGGTCCACCTCCGCGCAGCGCGGCCTGGCCTCGACTGTCCTGTGTGAGTCCAGTAGCTGCACGCCTGCACCTCAGCACCGAGGGCTCCACAGAGAGCGCCTCACTCCCTGTAACTGTCCAAACGCCCGTCTCCCAAGCTCGGGGCGAGCGCTGGCCTTGGTCAGGCTGTCCACGCGACACCACGGGACCCATCATGTTACTCTGCTCTCGCCAGACATCCAGGCCATGCCCCCTCCGCCTGACCCCCAGGGTCTCCACGGCTGATTGCTACCAATGACCCGGCGAAGCCACCGACCCTCACCTGCCTGTTTCCTGTGCACAGACGTCCAGGCCTCGCAGCCACTCCGACCACTGCTGGCCACGGTGCTCGTCTTGTCATTATCTTTTCCGTGTCGGCTCCAGCTCTCGGCCTAGACTCGGGCGAGAAGCCAACCTTCCCAGCTTCGAGCAGAGGGTCCCGCTCCCCCTCGGTGAGTGCCTGGTCCTGCTCAGCCCAGGCCACGGCTCCTGGGGGTGGAGATGCTGGTTGAACCAACTGTTTCCAGACTCGGTTGCACTGTCCTCTCCCCAACATCGCATCCACGTCTCAAATCTGCAACCTCCACACACATCCGCTTCTGAAAATGGTCAAAGACCTAGAACATCGTTAGAGTTGGAGGAACCTAAATGTCCACCTGGTCCAGCAACCTCACCTCCCAGGCGAGGACGTGAACTGCTCCCGAATGAGTTCCCATGAGGTCTCAGCGAGGGCGCTGCTCCTCTCAGACGGGCTTGGCGCTCTGGCCAAGGTGTGGGCTGGAGAGATCCCACCCGTTCCATGCCCTGAGCGACAGATCATAACAACAATAAATAAAAACCATTATTCCTCTGGATGGGTTGTTCGCCAAGGACCTCAAAGTGGAATGTGGTTTTCTGTTTGTTTTTAAATGTACTTTTATTGATTTCACAGAGGAAGGGAGAGGGGGAGAGAGAGAAGCACCAATGAGGAGAGACAATCCTTGACTGGTTGCCCCCTGCACGCCCCACACCAGGGACAGCCCAGCACCTGGGCCTGTGCCCTGACTGGGAATCGAACCGTGGCCTCCTGGTTCACAGGTCGATGCTCAGCCCCTGAGCAGCCACGCCGGCAGGGCCTCCAAGCAGGATGTTTTTAGGGGAGGTTTGCTTTGTCTAGTCTCTAATCTGTGAGCTCACAGCCTCTCTGCGATTGGAGGGGAAGCAGCAACTATGCCTGCCCTGTGCCCGGCACTGTCCAGTGGACCGTCCTGGGGGGGGGGGGGGTCTTTGTAAATCCTAGTCTCTGTTAAATCTATCAGCCAACAGAGGAATTCCTTCCTTTTAAAGTCGATACAATGGATGAAAAAGGTCAATGACTGACTGACTGACTAGCTACCAGGGGCTCCGGGACCAGCCCTCGCGAAGGCCTGGCCGGGTCCCCTCTGGGGGGATGGGCTCCGCACGCCCACGCGAGGGCGCTGTGATGGCTCAGCCTCCCACTAACTGGCACGAGCTGGCGAGCAGCAGAGCAAACTGGCACCACACGTTGGAACGTATTTGAAACGCAATTGGAAACTATGTACCCAGAGCCCTGAAATATTCCCGCACCCGACTCGGCAACGCTGCTTCCGAGCACCGTCCTTAGGAAATTAAGCAAAATATAAACAAAGTTTTAAGCACAGAGTGTTTAGTGAAAACCTTATTTACAACAGCCAGCATTTAGAAACAGCTCAATGTCCACTAGTGGGGGAGGGCCGGTAAATTATGGGACAAGCACTCAACCGTCAGCATTAAATGTGATGTTTGTAAGATTTTCAATGACATGAAATGTTTACGCTAAAGCATTAAAAAAGCGGGGTGCACATATGTGTGTGTGTGTGTGTGTGTGTGTGTGTGTGTTGTCCAGACATCGCACGCCCATGTGATGAGATGCAATAAACTGAATACTATTGATCGTTGGTGAGATTCCTTTCATCTTTGCTGTTTTGTGTTTTTTTTAAATCCTCACCCGAGGATATTTTTCCATTGAATTTAGAGAGAATGGAAGACAGAAGGAAACATCGATGGGAGAGAAACACATCGACTGCTTGCCTCCTGCATGAGCCCTGACCAGGCCTGGGCTGGGGAGGAGCCTGCAACCGAGGTACATGCCCTTGACCGGAATCGAACCCGGGACCCTTTGGTCCGCAGGCCGATGTTCTATCCACCAGCCAGGGCAATCTTTACTTTTTAAAAAAAATCCCCTTCTATGTTTTCTAAATATTCCACAACTAGAGTAGGAAACTCTTATAAGTAAAAAAAATGTTAATTTTAAAACTAAAAAAGTAAACTCAAGTGAACGATTAAGACGCAAAGGGAGCCACAGCTCCTGCTGCTTCTGGGCCCGTGGCTGCTCCGTGAGCTGCTGGTGCCGCACGAGGGAAGGGACGCGTCGTTCTTGGTGTCAGAGCCCGCGGTGCCTGCCCGGGGGCTGCGGACGGCGCTATGAGCAGGGTGTGCTTCACGGACCTGAGGACGGGCCAGCAGCCGATGGCCCCGCGTCGGACAGACCGCGCCGTCCACCTGAGCCGACGGCCGCAGTGTCAGCGGGAAGTCGTGGCTTCAGTTCTGGAAACCTGGACGGCATCTGAGGGCAATTGTCCCAGCTTCCGGCTGCGGAGCCGACGGGAGAGCAGACGCGGCTGTAGCGTTGCCCACGCAGGCGAGAGGTGCACGGGGACGGACCCCGCGCAGGGGAGCCCGCGGCTCTGCCGGTACCGGGGCGACCTGGGCGGGCGGGAAGGGGACATGTGAGCGACGCCCCGAGGGGGCCGTCCCTCTGGCCAGGCCGACACCAGGTAGGAGCAGCCGTTTTCAGGGGAAACGTGTCCCGGGACACGGACAGCCTGCAGCCGTGAGAACGGTGTCTCCCGTGCGGTGACGGTTTGTTCCACCTTTCTAGGTTCTAAACGGACGTTGTGGGAGCACGCAGGTCCCCAGCAGGTTCCTCTCCATAGGGAGGGACCTGTCCGTCATCCCGGGTGAGCGCCGAGGGCCGGCGACCACCTTCCACTGGAGGAAGGTTTCTCCGAGGCTGTGGAGCAGCAGCGGCTATTCTAACCGCCCGCCTGCAAGCTGCCTCCTGCCGCCCGCCGGCTCCAGGCGCGTGTGCGGCGTGAGGGCCCTGGGGAGGCTGCGTGCATCGTCTGGGGAGCAGAGAGCAGCAAGACAAGCGCAGCGACCCAGGCTCCAGCCTCGCAGGACGGCCTTCCCTCCTCCCTCCCGTGAGGAAGCTCTGGGGAGGGGAAGGGAAGGCTCCACCCCAAGGAGCTGAGGTTCTTCTTCTTCGTGTTAATCCTCCCCGAGGATGTTTTCCTATTGATTTTCAGGGGAGCGGAAGGAAGGGGAGAGACAGAGAGAGAAACAGCGATGTGAGAGAGCAGTTGGCTGCCGCCAGGGTGGGGAGGGGCCTGCAACTGAGGTGCTTGCCCTTGACCAGAATCAAACCCAGGACCCTTCCGTCTGCGAACCAACGCTCTATCCACTGAGCCACACCGGCCGGGGCAGGAGCTGACCTTCTAACAAGACACAGCTCAGCGTGTGAGGCCTGAGGCCTGAGGCCAGGGACCCACCCCCGGCAGGCACAGCTGGGCCTGGGGCTCCCCTCTGTGCACAGGGCTGGAGCAGAGGCACCCCCATGGGCACATGACGAGGGTGGAAGCACTCCCTCTGTTGGACTCAGGACCAGAGGGTCCGAGGCCTAGCCCCGTCCTGTGGTTTTCACGGTGCCTTTGAGGACGAGGCAGATGGGCGGAGGAGGGCTCCACTCAGTGTAAACACAGGAAGACGGGGTCCTCGACGTGCTTCCCACGCCAAAAGCTGTCGTAATAGTTCATTCCTTCGTGCCTGCGTCTGGGTGGCCCGCGCGCGAGGGGCTCGCGAGTTCACACCCCCACCCCTTCTCAGAGCCCCCAGCCCGCGCACCAGCCGTGACCTCTGAGTGACATACTCGCCAGATAAACCTCAGGAGACGGCACAGCAGTCACTTTAAAACCGTCCAATTAGCGTGAGCCTCATGTTTGGTTAAAACTATGCCCTTGCAAAGGTCACGTGAAAGACTCAGAAGCAAGCAGTGGAGGAGCCCATGGAGCCCCTGCCCCCAGGAGCTGACACCCGAAACCACCCCCTTCTCCCTCAGAACCAGGGGGGCAGCTCCACCCACCAGGTCCTGCCACCTGGTCCGCCAGGGGGAAGCGCCTGGAGGGGGTGACTGAGTGGAGACCGGAGAGCAGCACTGCCGGTCAGGAGGCCCCGCCCAGCTCCTCAGGAGGCCCCAGGCAGGTGGCCTGGGAGTCTGAGCCCCATTCTGTGGCAGTTTCGGGGGCCCGGTGCCAGCCCAGCAAGTCCAAACACCACTGGTCCCAGCCGGTGCCAATGCGGTCGCACAGGCAAGTGTGGGCAAGGATGTTGTTTAAGAACGGAACCCGGTGGCTGCCAAGCCATGAAATCAACAGCTAAATCTCTCAACTCTTAAAAATATAAACTCTCTCATCTTCAGCGACAGGTCACATACTTCACTCGGGGGCCTCATGAGAAAGCCGGGCGGGAGCTCAGAACTGGAACCAGAGCTTGGAGAGGCCGCTCTGCTCGCCTCCCTCCACTCGCCTGCACCTGAGTCAGGACCTGGGTCCTGGGAGCCCATCCCAGCGACTCCGAGCCCCACCCCCACCCCCACCCCCAGTGGGACCAGGCGGGGGCAGACTGCCTGCAGCAGGCACGGGGGGCAGTCGGAAGGCCATTTCTCATTGGAGAGTCTTACTTTGGGGCTTTCTTTTTCCCCAAAAGGAAGAGGAGCAAGGGGGGGTGTAGAGATGCAGAAGCCCAACCCGCCGTCCCCCGTGGGTGCGGGTACTAGAGCGTGAGGACGCTCCCTCCAGCTCCCGGCCTGGGCGGCGCTGCCTGCTCATCCTCTCCCTCGCGCCAGCTTCACCAGGACCCGACACAGGCCCACAGCAGCTGCCCGGCAAGTGCAGTGGGGAGTGCCCGGCTCCCACCCCAAGGCCACCACGTGCTCCTGCGACCTTGCGCACCAAGGAACCGTTCTGTCTCGCCTTCCTCAGCGCGCACCTCACTGTGAGGAGATGCGCGTGTGGTCGATGCTCAGTGAGTAGCGGCCACCATCATGGACTCTACTTGCTGCCTCTGTGTGCAGTGACCGTGACCCCTGAGTCCCAGGAGGAAAGGCTCTGGGATGCAATGCAGTCCCCAATTAGTAAAAGGAGATAGTCCTTCAAACGCAGACACGTGTCGGGGTGGACACTCCGAAGCCGGCAGGGGAGGCCTGTGGATCTGCAGAGTCTTCGTGGCCAATGCCGTGGTGTGGAAACCAAGAAATTTCACAAACCGAATGGAGTCCAGCTCTGTCCTTCGCCAGCTGAGAGACTGTGGGTGACCATGCTACCTCTCTGGACTGCAGTCTTTCCAAGCGTGTGGATGAGGTGAGGAGCTCGATGGAGCCATGTTAGCCAACAGAAGCTCTGCGTGAGGGAGTTCGGTCACGTGCAGGTCGGACGTGGCAGCCAGTAGGCACGCGTGGCACTGAGCACGAGTAGCGGAGCAGCATTTGTGAGGAGCAGTGCGTGTGAGGAGCAGCATTTGTGACTTTCATTTCATGCATTCCTAATTAATTCACATTTGATTTTACATCGCAACATGTGGCTCCTGGCCCGTATGGGACAGCACAGATGGAATATTTTCTAAGCTCTGCTATTGATTCTGGGATTCACAGAGCTTCTCTAGGTAAAAATCTGGGAAACACGTATCATTACAGGGACCCTTAGAGCTAACTCTTTGGAAGGTGATTCCAGGCAAACATAGAAAGAGACCTGTAAGAAGGACCTAGAGCTTGAGAAACGAAGGGTGGCCCCGCTTGGGGGGAGGACCCCCAGGATGTGTCCCAAGTCATCAATCACCTCAGGCTGGAAACATCTCACCTTTTGAAAAACAATAGTCACACCTGGCATTTCCTGAGTGTTTACCATGGATGCCTCCGTGTAACTCCCTGTAACAAACGGAGTGTCGCTGACGGACAACGGAGGAGGTCTGTGACGAGCATGTTAAGGGACTTGTCCCCGGCTCCCAGCGAGAAACGAACAGGTGAGCCGGGATACGAACCTGAACTGGCAGTTAGCTCCAGAGTCTGTCTTTGTAAAAATGAAAACAAAACCTTCACACACACACAGGACGGCGCCCAGGCCAGACGTGTGCGCTGCTGAAGCTCCACACCGACCGAGGCCAGGCTGTCAGCGCAGGCGCCATTCTCCCCCACGCCCGCCACGCCGACCTCTGACAGCTCGGACCGCAGAGCCCGTTCCTCCCGAAAGACAGCGTCACAAGATCACAGCCCCGCAACCGAGAGAGACACAAAGGCACCCGCGCGGCCAGGCAGCAGGTGCGTGGGCTCCCACCCATCCGTCCAGTGGCCCGCAGAGGCCGCAGACACTCCGCTCAGTGCTGTCTGCTGAGCACCGTGCTGGGCCCTGCGCCTGATCCAGGCCGGCGGGCTCCTGCCTCACGGCCTTCGGTCCCGCGGCCGGCTTACCCACCGGGCAGCGTGGCACGGAGGAGGCTCGCTCCGCGGCCCCGGGCCCTGGTGGCGCTGGCAGACGCCGTGGTGGCCTCCACAGGACCGGCCCCGAGGAGGGCGGCGCTGGCCTCGGTCCCTAGAATTCGGCAGAATTCCCTCCCAGCCCCTGGAATCTTGGAAAGGCGACAATTGGAGCTCGTTGTGTGGCTTCCCGCTAAAAATAACTTGATAAACAATTTCTAAATTCTGTCTTTGTAAGCAATCACTTAGGAGAAGTCTAAAGGCTTCATGTAACAAGAGAGATTACGACACGCGATGAGAGGCGTGGGAATAGCGTGGACAGAGGGAAATAGAAGGCCGCTGGGACCTTGGCCCGCAGGCAGGAGGATCGCTCTCCACCAACAGGCTGAGGAGCAGCGCTGATTCCAAGCGGGAAGAGGCTGATGCAACAAGCTGGGAGGCCCTGCCGCAGACACACCGACACGGGGACACGCGGCAGCCAGAGAGCAGCGTCCAGGTGCCACTCGATGTGAGCTGTGCCCCATGTGCGCCCCGCACGCCGTGTGCACTGAGGCCTCAGCAACTGGCACCCTGGGGCCAGGAGCGTGTCCCTGCCGTGCGTGCGCACGTGCCCCTGGGAGCTGTGAACTGTGCCGCGGAGCTCAGCGGCCGAGATGCAGGTTTCCGAGCTTTCTTTCCCAGCGCGGTCCTCACACTCGCGGTTCTCACAGCCACTGCTCCAGCAGCGTCCACTCCCCGATGAAACGCTGTGGGAACAGGGAGCCGCACCCCGGAGAGGGAGATGCCTCATCTGTCACCAGCTCCATGCGCCTGCAGCCTCACAGGCCTGCGCAAGGCCGCAGGCTGATGGGGCGGCCGTCCTGGCCCCACCTAGTGATGCAAATAGCCTGGGGCCCAGCGGTAGTGGGACTCCCAGGTGGCCAGCTGTGCAGGGGCTCACAGGGAGACCAAGGCCAAAAAGCTGCACAGCAGCAAACAGCTTCGCGGGGCCAGCGAGGAGCAGCCTCCTAAAGCGGGGAGTCCCCACGGCACAGGGAGCTCCGACTGCAGGGAAAGTTGGAGCCAGCCCGGCCGGTGTGGCTCCGTGGATAGAGCGTCTACCTGTGGACCAAAGGGTCTGGGGCTCCATTTGGGTCAAGGGCACATGCCCAGGTTGCAGGCTCAATCCCTAGTGTGGAGCATGCACAGGCAGCTGATCGATGACTCTCCTCATCATTGATGTTTCTCTCTCCCTCTCCCTTGCTCTCTGAAATCAACAAAAATATGTTAAATATATATGTACTAGTGGCCCACTGCACGCCATTCATGCACGGGGGGGGGGGGGGGGTTCCCCTCAGCCTGGCCTCTTAGGGGATGTCAGACCGCCAGTTTAGGCCTGATCCCACACTGGCAGTAGGACATCCCTCTCGCAATTCGAGACCGCTGTCTCCTAACTGCTCACCTGCCTGCCAGCCTGATCGCCCCTAACCACTCTGCCTGCCGGCCTGATCGCCCCCAACAGCACCCCCCTGCCGGCCTGTGGGTGCTGGAGAAATGCTAGAGAACAGAAATTAGGAATTGGGGCCATTTATTTTCATTACAGTTCAGCCTTTAGTGACCGACTTCTGGGGAGGCCCTCCTTCTCTCTGGACCTCAGTTGCCCCAACTGTAAAATGGGGGCGTGGATACTGGATTCCTAGGCCCCTTCCACGGGGACAACTGGGATTCTGCGAAAGCTCTAAGCAGCTGGGTGTGGCCCCGCCCGCTGGGCGCCCAGAAAGGCCCAGGCTGGGATCACACAGGGAAGGGCTCCAACCCCGCCCAGACCGCGATCTGAGCTTCCCAAAAACTCGGGGTCTCCCTTCAATGGCGTGTACCCCGTGATTGCACTGCGGGCCCTTCCGCCCGGACAGGGCGCACACTCCACACCCTGCACCTGTGCTGGTGCCACCCTAGAGGCGCTCGCACCCAGGGAGGCTGGGGGTTCCTGAGGCACCCGTGGGTGGAGGGTGGGGGGGAAGGAAGGGGGGTTTGCAACAATACTTCTGGGAGGAGGCAGCCAGGGCAGCGGGGGCAGCGGCGGCTGGAGGCGGAGGCTAAGGCGTAGGAGGAGGTGCCCAGGCACTCCCCCTCCCATTGTCCCCAGCCCCGGACAGGCCCAGCCCCGCGCCCCACAGCGTGTCCCGCGCCCCGGACCGTGCAACCAGCCCTTACCTTGCAGTGCTGGGCTGTCCCCCTGCTCGCTAAAGCTACTCATCCTGGGAAAGCTCGCGTGGGGCCCGGGAGCGAACCCACAGACAAAAAGTGAAACTTGGGCAGGGCTGGAGCGACTGCTGGTTGGTGCCCTTCCCCTCCTTCCTTCCCACCGTCCCCACCCCTCCCCTCGGTCTCCCACGGTGCCCTGAGAGCTGGAAGCTGACGTCAGGGGCCTGAATTCCTGGCTTTGCCTGCACGCATTTGTCCATGTAACGTATGGGAAGGCGGGTGCCCGGGAGCCGCATGGCGCTGCCTGCTGGGGGAGAGGCGCCCGTGGTGGGCAGGGGCTGTGCCAACAGGTGGGCACACAGCAGACATTTTATTTCCTGGAAATGAGAGGAGGGGACCTAGGGATGCAGGGTGTGTCCGCTGGCTCCGGCCCCAGCAGCCCAGCACCATGGCCTCCATGGGCCTGGGGCTGGGGTCCGGACCCCCGTGGGCTTGTGTGTCCGCTGGCTCCGTGGCTCTGGCCAGCGCCTCCATCTTTGTGGCTATGGGTGCTGCCATCTTTGTCACAAAGTGATGGTTAATTTGCATATTACTCTCCTATTAAATAGGATTATATATATATATGTGTGTGTGTGTATGTATATATATATATATATATATATAGATAGAGAGAGAGAGAGAGAGAGAGAGAGAGAGAGAGATATTAATCACTATGGGATTATATTTTTAAAAAGGTATGTTGGAGCAACAGCCCTAGCCAGTTACACTCAGTGGATAGAAACCGGCCTGCAGTCGGAAGGGTCCCGGGTTTGATTTGGGTCAAGGGCACATACCGCAGTTGCAGGCTCCGCCCTGGCCGGGCCCTGATCGGGGCTCCTGCAGGAGGCAACCAGTCGACGTGTTTCTCTCACATCAATGTGTCTGTCTTCCCCTCTCTCTGAAAATCGATGGGAAATATCCTCGGGTGAGGATTTAAAGAAAAGGCCCCAGCGAGAGAAAAGCCGCCCTTCCCATCTGCGTCTGTCCTGCCGGTCTCCCCTGGCGTGACCTCGGCTGCAGCCTGGCCTCCTTCTCGCCTCTGACAAGCCCAGTGCGAACCCGATGCCCCATTTCTCGACGAGGAGGGGCACCCCCCAGGCGACTCTGCAGAAAGCAGTCGGGGCCCCAGCCGCCCTGGCGGGAAGCTCCCAGCCTGGTGGCCGCTCCCTCCTGTCCGGCAAGCCTGGTGGCGGGAGGCGGGGCGGGAGGCCGTCCTCCGCTTCCCTTCCTGTGCCGAGGCCTGTCTGCCTGCACCGGCTCTGGTCTGCAGTCCACTCACCCACTGTCCTCGCCGCGAATGCCGAGCACCTGCTGTGTGTCAGGCGCTGTTCTGGGCCCCGAGGACACGGCAAGCCCGGACAGAGTCCGCTCCTCTCAGGGTGTGCGGCCGGCTGAGGGAGGAGACAGGACAAGCAGCTGGGTCGTCTGGTCCCGGCAGCGATCAGCACGCCCAGGGGAACGAGGCGGCGGAAGCGACAGAGAGCCGGCGTCGAGAGGCAGCGGGCCAGTCCTCTGGACCGTGGCGTCTGAGCCACGGCGGAGTGACCTGAGCGAGACGGGGGTCGCCTGGAGCAAAGGCCCAGGGCGGCGGGGGGTCGCCTGGAGCAAGGGCCCGGGGCGGCGGGCGGCGGGCGGGAAGGTCGGACCCGGACGCTGGGCACCTGGGCACGCAGGCGGCCGGCAGGAGGCGGGAAATG
The DNA here is from genome assembly GCF_014108235.1 of Myotis myotis. Taxonomy (NCBI): domain Eukaryota; kingdom Metazoa; phylum Chordata; class Mammalia; order Chiroptera; family Vespertilionidae; genus Myotis; species Myotis myotis. The sequence goes on along the minus strand of NW_023416357.1, from coordinate 699,867 downwards.
ACAAGCCTGGCGCAGGGCGGCAGCCAGCACTGCCGCTGGCAACTGGTGCGGAAGCCACGGGACACCCACGGCTGAGATGCCACCTTCGCTGCCCCACGTCTGACTCTGAGCAGCCCCACCGACTCGCAGAGCCAGACTAGCTTTTTAAAATATATATTGTTTCCTCGCCCGAGCATCTGTTTTTATTGATTTTGAGAGAGAGAGAGAGAGAGAGAGAGAGAGAGATATCAATGTTAGAGAGAAACGTTGGTTGGTTGCTTCCTGTACACACCCCAACTGGGAATTGAACCCAAAACTTTTCCCTGAGCCACACCTGGCCAGGGCAGTCCTAATTACGACCTTGATAACTGGGAGGAAGGCTGGATTTTTTCAAAAAGACGTAAGTTTGAGCCCTGACTGCCATCATTTGATGGCACCTGGGACCTGAGTCCTCACCTGTAAAAGGAAGATGAGAGCAGCTAACCTGCCAGGCTTCTGTGAAGCTCACAGACCGTAACGCATGGGAAACGTCTGTGCACGTGATACACGTCTGTCCCTAGAATCGCCATGGGGTCAACCAACATACAACCGCGTTATTGTTCTCACTGAAGAACAGAGCCAATGAGAAACACCTAAGTTTATGCAGGTACGTGTATTCTAACCAACATATGTGAATAACTTTTTTTAAAATATATTTTTATTGATTTCAGAGAGAAAGGGAGAGGGAGAAAGAGACAGAAATATCAATGATGAGAATCATTGATCGGCTGCCTCCTGCACGCCCTCCGCTGGGGATTGAGCCGCAACCCGGGCATGTGCCCTGACCAGGAATCGAACCTGGGACCTCCTGGTTCAGAGGTCGATGTTCAGCCACTGAGCCATGCTGGCCGGGCTACATGAAAGATCTTGAGTTATTTTCTCTAACGTTGTTGTGGAAAAGAAAGAATTTCCTGGGGGAGCACGGAGAGTGTTTGTTATCATTGATATCTTTCACCTTTTGGTTTCCAAATGTGCCTCAACCCATCGGCTCCTCGTGGCTCAGACTGTGAAATCGTCTGGCCCGAGGAAAGGCCTTCGAGGTACGGGGTCAGACACCATAAATACAAAGACGGCAGAGCCGATGACAGAGCTTCCACATGTCAACAGAGCTGGAGACCAGTTGAAAGACAGATTACAAACTGGGGTAAATGTTAAATCCCTGCCCTTAAAACATTCACAGTGAAAAAAATCATCAGTAATACAATGGAGAAAATGGTCAAAAGGCATAAAAAGGTGATTCATAAGAGAAGAAACACTAACGACCAATAAGAAAAAGACGCCTCATCTCCCTAATGATTATAGGAACGCAAACTAAAACAACCAGATGCTCGTGTTCGCTTATCAGACGGGCAGAGGGTGAAGGAACGCTAAGGCATGTTGCTGGCCCGCGGTCGGAGTGGGCAGCCTTGGGCCTGTCCTGGGAGTGATCTCTAGAGGGCAGCCTGGCCAGACCTGCAAACCCTGGGACCCGCTCTTCCCCGCTAGAAACTGAGGCCAAAGGAGCCGAGACAGACGTGCGAGACCACGTGTGACCGTAGAAGTTGCCCACGGCTCAGTTTCCCCTGTAAAATGGGCCCAGGATATGACACCCTCGTAGAGAGTTAGACCACTCAACAAGTAACACACGCAGTAAACTCACCCGATTCCTAGGCTCCGTCTAATAGCCCTTCTGTGAGTGGTTTCTAGTGCGACTGCGGTGGCCGCTTTAGAGCGACGGTCAAATGAAACAGCCTTTAGACAGTCTCTCCTCGTTCCGGTGGCCTTGCTTGGGCCCCTCCATCGGTTCCATTAGGAAAGCCAAGCGGGAAGGGACTAGATCAGTGGTCAGCAAACCACGGCTCGCGAGCCACATGCGGCTCTTTGGCCCCTTGAGTGTGGCTCTTCCACAAAATACCGACTTCTGCGCATGGGCCATGAAGTTTCAATCGCACTGTACGTGTGCGCCCACACGTGGTATTTTGTGGAAGAGCCACACTCAAGGGGCCAAAGAGCCGCATGTGGCTCGCAAGCCGCGGTTTGCCGACCACGGGTAGTGGTTACAGAGCATCCTTGGCCGGACTCAGCACGAGACCCTTCGCATCACACACTTCATCCAAACCTCACAGAAGCACTGACATAACCTCCTATCTGCTCACAAACGGGCGACTGAGGCTCCCAGAGGCCAGTCTCCCCACAGCCCAACGTTCGCCCTGGCCGGTGTGGGTCAGTGGGTAGAACTTCGGCCCACACACCAAAGGGCCGTGAGTTTGAGTCCCAAACAAGGGTGCACACCTGGGTTTCGGGTTTGTTCCCGCGTGCAGGAGTCAACCAATGGATGTGTCCTTCTCATGTTGATGTTTCTCTCTGGCTCTCCCCCACCTCACCGCCCTCCCGCCCTTCCACTCTCTCTAAAAATCAATGGAAAAGCTATACCCCTGGTTGAGGATTAGCAACAACAAAAGACAGCCCAACTTTTAAGGGAAAGAATCAGGATTTGATCAAAATGTGTCCACCTCTCAGCCCTCTGGTCCTTGCTGCCGCCTCTCGAGTAGAACTGGAACCCACCTTGGGAAAGTCCGATCATGTCAGTCCCGGGTCCTGGCCGGGCGGAGGGACAGGGGCCTACTTGGTCCTGAGAAGAGAAACGCCCCGGCTGCCACCATAAACCAAGAGCGCGGAGCAGAGAAGCCGGCAGAGGGGATGGGGGGGTACAGAGCAGAGGGAGGGGGAGCACAGCACCGCGGCTGCAGTTCATGAAGCCAACACGAAGGCAGAGCCGTAAAGACGCAAGGACGTGGGGAGAGGAGTGAGTCCAGCTAATGGAAGTAACAAACGGTTTAAAAAGGGGTTTAGCCCAGCCAAAGTGTCTCAGTGGTTGAGTGTTAGGAGGTCCTAGTTCGATTCCCGGTCGGGGCACAGGCCCGGGTTGCAGACTCCATCCCCAGTGTGGGGGAGTCCAGGAGGCAGCTGACCCATGATTCTCTCTCATCATTGATGTTTCTTTCTCTCTCTCTCTCCCTTCCTCTCTGACATCAGTAAAAATATATCGAAGAGACCAAGGGAACAAATGTGAGGGACACTGGCCTCCCTGCCCGGCAACGGCTCATTGGCGAGAGCGCGTCCCCATCGATGCCCCACCTGCAGGCTCCATCCCCGGCCGGGCACAGACAGACCGAGCCAGGCCACGTGGGGGCGAGTGGACCACAGCCCACGTCTCTCTGGAATCAATCAATAGCATTTTGAAAAGCAACGCTGTCCCTGGAGAAGGCCCACGCACTGGGACAGTCAAGGACTTCAAGACACAGTTCAAGTGCCTTCCACTTGCTTCTCCCGTGGCAGCCACAGGACAGGACGTCCCTGTGGGGAATGTCCGGGTCTCGCCCTTTGCCGGGGTCCAACCCCAGCAGGTCCAGGGGTTCCCAAAGGCGTAGACGGAGTCGGCGAAGAAGGAAGGACACGGAGACAGTGTTCAGTTGATCAGCAGCCTAGCCAGGATCTCCAGCCAGGATCTCCAGCCAAGTTCTGGTCTGGATCTCCAGAGAGGTTCTGCTGTTTATTGTCTTGTTACATCCGTATTTATCCCAGTTGATTTTAATCCTGTCAATTTCTATTACAAAGGTTAGGGCGTTTCTTATCTCCATTCCAGGGAGTAAAGATTATGTAGCTTAAGCATGATTGTTTGTAGTGATTAACTACCCGCCTGGCACTTAGTTAAGGAGTTTCATCCCCTCCCTGACTTCAGGGAAAAATTCCTACCTGGGGAAACAACCTTTCTTGGAGAGGTGACCTTGGTTAAAACACACAGCGCTAAGGGGAGCAAACATATTAAGAACAGTATGCTATATACGCCAGGTCCCTTGAAACATATGCTGTGCAGATGTTTCTTTCCTGCAGCGACTGTGTCAAGCAGCAAGGATGGACCGGCTTCCGTCAAATTCCCCCTTTTTTATTTTTTAAATGATAGCGCATGCAAATCAGTGGCCACCTCTCAGATTGGGCCATTTAAGTCTCGGAAGAAGAGTGGCAAGCAATGATAGTGAGCATAGCTATAAACATAGTGGATGGAGCGCAGAAGGAGCCCCATTCCTGTAGAAGGTTGCCAGCCTCTTCAGTCAAGGGATTTCAGCTGTCCTCAAGTTGTTGGTTTGGTTGTCTTTGTTGGTCTGGCTAGCGGGCGGCGTCACTGGCGACAGGCTTCCCGAAGCGTCAGCAAGTTGAAGGGCTGCATCAAAGGGTCCATCAGGGCCGTGGTTGATGGTGGTGTTGATGTCCGAGGAGGAGTAAGCTGTGCCCTCTGGATCCAGCTGATATGGAAAATGGAGGGTAGTAGAAAAAGAAGAGAAAGCAAAAGAACTACAAGGCATGGAAGTGTTTAGAAAAAAGAGGGAGAAGAAAGGGAAGAAGGCAGCATCCTGACACAGCCCTTTCCTTCAGCTTCCCCTTTCCCTGTGGTCCCAGGTAGAAATGGGAAACAAGTCCTGTTGCAGTGAGAGGGCAGCTGCTGTCAGCCAGTCTCTGTCTTTACCTGGGTCCCGATCTGAGCTGGGCATGGGAAGCAGGAAGCAGCCATGGGGACAGGAGACCTTCCTCAGAAGGGGCGAGTGTTCAAGCCCCTGCACCATTGGGGAGGGGGGTCTGTGCCCCACCTTTGTTGCACCCCAAGTTTTCTCCTACTGGCCCCCGACTGTGCCTGTCTTAGGTTGCCCCACCCTGTGGAGTCTTACCCGTCGTTGACTACCAGCCATCTCTGGGCCAAGTAGGGTGATGTGAGGTTCAGTTTTGTCTCCTTGATAGCCTATGTCCCTCTGGCCTCCATGCCCAGCAACTGCCTTTGGATTCCCTCGCCTGCTGGCGGGGCTCTGGCATTGATCATAGGGAACTCAGGTTTCTTCTCTAGAGAGGGCCCAGCTTACGCCATTGGGCCAGAGACAGATCCATGGTACCAGCCACCATGAGGCTTCAACCTCAGCATGAACAGAGAGCTCAGGCAACAGCTATGGGCAATTGGATTGTAAGAAGATGGTCCCTCTTGGCACAAGGGTAAGAGGCGCCAATACAGGACAAAGGAGAGTCCTGGAACAGGGCTTTCTCAGCCCAGGATGTCAGGCTCTTGGCCCAAGACAACTCCATGTATGGGGCATATACCAAACACTCCTAGTCACGGCATAAAAGGGAGGTGCCCTTCCTGGAACAGTAGGGTAGGGAGATTCTAGAAAACGCTGTGTTCAGGAAAGAAGGAGAAAGGCCAAAGAACCAGCAAACAAGTAGTTAGATTTTTAAAAAAAGGAAAAAGGAAAGGAGATGTGGGGCAAAGCTGGGACATGTGGAAAGACAAAAAGGAGGCACATGTGATCCTCCCAATGGACAGATTGTTCCAGCTCAGGTCTGCACATCTGCTCCAGACGGGCACTGGTCAGGTGTGCTATGATGAGGCAGAGATGGCGGGCGGTGAGACATAAGGTCGGACTAGACGGTCTGGAATCCACACAGGTGAGTCTGCGTCCTGTGGAAATATACAAGCATATCCTCTCCCCTGGGTTAAAAGTACATCAGGTCCCTTCCAGGCTCCTGTAAGCAAGTCTCTCCATTTGACGAGGGCTTTAGGTTTAGTTAGATCAGGGTTCCAATGCCTGTACATCTGGGAATTTCCCTCAGAATCTACATTTAGTATATTAATTACAAATTGAGCATGTTGTAGAACATGATGAGGAGAGGAATATTTAAACTCATTTTCTTGTAATTTTTTAATTTGTGTTTTTAAAGTTTGGTGAGCCCTTTCTACTATTGCTTGGCCTTGAGGACTGTAGGGTATTCCTGTAGTATGTGCGATGCCGAATGTAGAGCATAAGTTTTTAAAAGCTCTAGAGGTATAGGCAGGCCCATTGTCAGTTTTAAGTGCCCTTGGTATTCCTAGGTAGGAAAAGCATTGGAATAGATGTTGACTTACATCTTTAAAGGCTTCTCCTGTACGTGCAGAAGCAGGAAACAACCTTTCTCAGAGACCTTGGTTAAAACACATAGTGCCAAGAAGGTGAGCAAACATATTAAGAACAGTATGCTATATACGCCAGGTCCCTTGAAACATATGCTGTGCAGATGTTTCTTTCCTGCAGCAACTGTGTCAAGCAGCAAGGAGGGACCGGCTTCCGGCAGCCCTTTCCTGTCCTCAGCTCCGCATCCTCAGGGCTTAATCTTGGGGCGTCCGATCTGGGGACCCCGGATGGCTCCCGGGGACGGCCCTGTCACCAGGCACAGGTCTGCAGGAGCACAGCCGCACCTGGCACCCACTCCCAGGCTGCCGGAGGGTCTCCTCTCTGTTTCCTTCTGCCTTAGTGACGGTGGGGAGTGAGCACCCAGGCTGCCAACACGGGGAGCTTTTTACACAAAGCTCCTTCTCTCTCAGCAGCGGCTCCACGCGCTGGAAGGCGAGGAGAGCTGTGGAGCGGAGCTGGCTGCTGCTGCCCGGGCGGGGAGATCTGCAAAGGTCACTGTGTTCTCTGAAGGTCATTGTCTGTCCATGAAAGCCCCGGCAACGCGAGCCAAAGCAGGAAAGCCAGCCCTTGCCAAGCGTCCGGTGTCCCGGTCACCTGCCCCTCCCGCCCAGGAAGGATGTGGAGGTCCCTGGAGTGAAGACATCCGATCGGTTCCGTTCCTCTCGCTCCTCAATCAGCTGCGAGCACAGAACAAAGCACACACAGGCGGCTCTCAGGGCCTGGGCGGCCCCCTCATTACCGTGGCAGCTGCGGGTGCACCCTCCATAAGCAACGTGACACGCGCGGCATTCGCATCCTGAGTGGGTCATTGTGCTCTCGCAGAGTTTCCGGGGTCCGGCTCCTGCAGGCCCGGGGGAGGGGGGCTGCGGGCAGGGCTCCTGGGGGGGGGGGGGGTGCCCGGCAGGAGGGGCAGGGCAGCCACAGATCCGGAGTCCCTGGCTCCGGGGAAGGGCTGGGCTCACTGGGATCAGGCGCTGACTTTGGCAGGCCCCGTGTTGTGTTAGCTGCGTTTTCCTTTCCTCCTAATCACTGGGTGGGAGCTGTGTTTCCCACGGACAGGCGATGGTTCCCAGCGCCTCCCCCCCCCCCGCCCCCCCAGGCCGGCCCAACCCCACAATTCCAGATGCAGTTGGAAGTCTGCTTTGTGTGGGAGGTTAAAGGTCATAGCTTTTCCCTCAGTTTCCCCACCTTGCTTTGAGTGAACCTTCCCTGAAGGGTCACACTGAGTCCTTTTTTTACATGTTTTTATTGATTTCAAAGAGGAAGGAGGAGGAGAGAGAGAAACAAAATCATCAATGATGAGAGAGAATCATGGATCAGCCGCCTCCTGCACGTCCCACACTGGGGATCGAGCCGGCAACCCAAGCCTGTGCCCTGACCGGGAATCAAACCCCGACCTCTGAGCCGCACTGGGCGGCCACACCGAGCCTTAAGGAGAAATAGAGGGACGTGGAGAAAGGACCCAGAGGGTCGCCAGGGGCAACGTGCGAGTGCGTCCTATTTGGAGACGGCCCCTCCCCGTGGGCGCCTTGCGTCTCCCTCTCAGTCACAGATGCTAATTTTCATGTCCACGGGGCCTTGGAGGAAATGATCTGGTTACCTGCCTGCCATCTTCTGTGCCCCCCCCACCACCACCACCGCTTCCCTCCATAGCCCCGCCTCGGGCGCCACCACCAACACACTGAGCTCACCGTCGGCAACTAGACGACAGGCCTCCCAACACAGTCTGTGCGGACCTTCCGCCTGCGCCCAGCCTGCTGCCCAAGTGTTCTCCTCGCCACCTGAGGGCGGGCTGGGCAGGTGGCCACACCCAGCCGGCCGTACAGAGGTGCCCAGGCTGGCCATAGCAAACAGACAAGCAAAACACCTCGCCGAAAAATATCCCTACCAATGACCAAATGTGAACATTTTCACTGACGGTATAGTATTTGAGTCCGTGTGTAAAACTCCCTCCCACGCCCATTCATTCATTTATAGAACACACATCACCGAGCGCGCACCCCCGCCAGGCAGTGTTCCGGGCTCTGGGGTCCGCGGGGAAGGAACCTCTGCAGGTCAGGGCAGGCGAGACAAAACCAGGGAAGTGTGCATTTCAGGTTGTGATAAGGGATTCAAAGAAAGTAAAAAGGACAGGAAGTGATGGAGATCCGAGCCAGAGATGCCCTGGGGAGAAACACCCAGGCAGAGGGCAGAGCACGTGCAAATGTCCTGGGGTGGAGCATGCTCCACAGACCCAAGGAGCAGCGCGGCCAGAGCGAGTGCAGCAAGAGGAACAGGGAGGGAGGGAAGGAAGGGTGGCCTCGAGGAGGGTCCCTGAGGGGCGGGCTGAGGGAGATTGCAGGCTTGGCCGCCTGAGCAGAGGACAGACGCCGGCTGACTCATGGTGTCGAAAGGTCCCTCTGGCTGCTTGGTGGGAAGGGAGGCAGCGTCCAGGACAGCGGGAGCCCGGTTCTGAGGCAACTGCAGGAATCCGGGCAAGAGGCAATGGTGCTGGGACGGGGCCTGACGGCGGAGGCGGCGGGAGAGGGAAGCTTCTGGACTCATGGACAGCAGAGAGCTGTGGGTTCTGCTGGCAGGTGGCCGAATGCCCTTGGCCCTGACACTTCCGATACAGGATGGGCCTGGGGCAGTGGTCGGCAAACTCATTAGTCAACAGAGCCAAATACCAACAGTACAACGATTGAAATTTCTTTTAAGAGCCAAATTTTTTAAACTTAAACTATATAGGCAGGTACATTGTTATTAACTTAATTAGGGGACTCCTAAGGCTTAGGAAGAGCCACGCTCAGGGGCCAAAGAGCCACGCTCAGGGGCCAAAGAGCCGCATGTGGCCCGCGAGCCGCAATTTGCCGACCACGGGCCCGGGTAACCTGAGGCGTGTCAGTGCATCAGAAATGAGGCCTCTCGCACGGGCCCTCGGGCCCGGGGCAGCCTAGACACCTTCACAGAAACCCTCCTTGAAAGACTTTGTAGTGAGTGTGAGTGTTCCCACCTCCTAGGCAAGGACAGGCTGGAAATCGATGCCAGTGACTGCCAGACCCCAGGGCTCTGGGCCCCTAATGGAGGGACAGCCCCTGGGCGGGGGAGGGGTGCATAGCCAGTGGCTCTGTGAGGCTCCAGTGGCTCTGAATGGGAGGCCTGACACACACACACACACACACACACCCCGGCCTGCCGCAGCTCCTGCCAGAGCCCCGGGTGGAGCAGCAGCAGGTCCCGGGCCCAGCACGGAGCCTCCTCAGTGGGATGAGGGGGCACTCACTGGGGCTGCGGCTGCCAGTGGCAGGGAAGCGAGAGGGGACAGGAAAGGGACCCAGGGACCCAGGGACCCATCCGCGCCCAGGCCCAGCTTTTTTCCTTTTTTGTTTTTACCAGCCCTGATGCCACATCCACACATGAACATTATTTGGAAGAAACACACAATAGATGTTAACAATGACTGTCTCTGGGTGGTGGAATTGTGGGTAATTTTTCATCTCTTTTTTTATTTACTCATAGTTTTATGGACTTTCCGATACTTATACACATGGATTTCAGAGAGGAAGGGAGAGGGAGAGAGAGAAACATCAATGATGAGAGAGAATCCTTGATCAGCTGCTTCCTACACGTCCCCACACTGGGGATGGAGCCCACAACCCAGGCATGTGTCCTGACCAGGAATCGAACCGTGACCTCCCGGTTCATAGGTCAATGCTCAACCACTGAGCCACGCCGGCTGGGCTCAGATATTATTTATTTATTTTTCGTCTTTATTGCTGAAGGTATTACATATGTCCCCCTCCATCCCCCACTGACCCCCTCCTGCCCCCCTACCCCCCACCCCAGGCCTTCACCACCCACTGTCTGTGTCCACGGGTCATGCATCCACGCCTACAAGCTCTTTGGTAGATTCCCTCCCACCCACCCCCCTCCCCCTCGCCCTTTGTCTCCAGGAGGCCCAGCTTTCTGTGACAACAGGGATGCCCGCAGCCCCTGAGCCCCAAGCCCCTGAATTCAGAGTTGCCGCACCCCAAAACTCTCAGCTAGCTGTCTCGGAAGGGGTTGGGTCACTGTCCCGGCGGCCAGGGCTGTGTGGAGGAAGCAGGCCCACGAGACCCAGTGCACCTGCACTGGGCGTAGTGTATTTCTCCTCCCGTCACCATGGCAACAGAAACAACAGTGGCTGCAGGAAGCCTCTGAGCACCACAGCCGCTGACCCTGACCAATGGCAGCCAGCCTTCCCCTCTCGGTCACTTCCCTTTTCTCCCAGCCCCTGAGTGTCTGCTCTGAACCCAGGACTCCCCAGTCCCCATGCTGAGCCTAAACTGTTCCCCAAGCCTCACCAGCTGGACTCCTCCTGCCCGCTGGCTCCTCTGACCCCCAGACACATGGACAGCAGAGAGCTGTGGGTTCTGCCAGAGGGTGGCCAGATGCCCTCAGTCCTGAAACTTCTGGGAAAGCATGGTCTGTCCCAGGACATTTGCGCGTGCTCTGCAAGTGCAGCTCTTTCTAGAATGCACTCTGTGCTTTAACGGGTACTCCCTCCGATGGGCGACAAAGGAAGAGCTGGGTCTCCTGGACCTGCTGCTCCCCCCTGGGACTCTGATGCAGAGTGTGGGACACCTGTGTCCACCTGGGGACCGCACCCTGGAGGCCTCTCCGCGGATCCCTGCTCAGGCTCTTTACCCCAAACCCAAGCGCAGCGGGCAGCATCCCAAGGTGCGGCCGTGCTCGGACCTGAGTCTGTAGGAGCACACGGGGCCTGGGAGCCGCCCTTATCAGCAAATCCCATCTAACGGGCTGCGGGGTTAAGGTCGTCATCCCACAACAGGAAGGTCCCCCTTTAGAACAACTGATTTACGGAGGTTAGGGCACAGACGGCTGAACACGGCAGCAGAAGTGACTGGAACTACAACTCCTGCCTGGGACTCCCCGGGGGCGCTGTGAGCCAGAGGCCCACCTGCTCTGAGCAAAGCCTGCAGCCCCGTGGCCAGCGCGTCTTCTCTCAGGCCGCCCGTCCAGCTGTGCAGGACGAGGCTGCCCACTGGTCCCTCCCTCCCTGCTGCTGAGTCTGCCTGGGAATTGCCCCTGAGCTGAGGGGGGAGGGTGCCTCTAGGCCATCCCTTGAGTTCTCTCCAAAATCCCTCAAGTCAGACATGCCATTTCCCAAACATCACAAATGAGAGCGTCAACATCCAGAGAGGTTAAGTGACTTCCCTGAAACCACACAGCAAGTGTCAGGGCCCGGACTGGAACCCAGGCTTCCTGTCTGCATCGTCCTCTGCGGGTTACGGAGATGCTGAGACGAGGGGCTTGGCTCCTGGAAGGTCCCGCACGGTCAGCACCGTGCACACGAAGACACACGTACACACGTACACACGTAGACACACGTACACACGTACACACGTACACACGTAGACACACATACACGCCCAGCCCTCGCTTCTCCGTTCTTTCTGTAGCTCTTTCCGGGACGTGCTCTGTGTTTTAAGGGGCAACAAAATAAGGGCGGATTCGTCGGGCAAACGAGCCAGGTTCACAGCCTGAGAGCCCACAGGGCGAGGCTCCGCTTAACCCTCCAGCCGGCGCCTGAGCCCACCTGACGACCAGCACCGCGTTGTCACTCTCGTCCTCAACGCCATTCCCATGGCAACGGCGCCACAGAGACCCTCCCTCGTTGGAATCCCTGAAGCCGGTGGGTGCCGGCCCGGCTCGGGGACGCGGACAGGACGGGCCGGGCACAGAGCACCAGGTCCTGCCCACTCGGTCTGTCGGTGCAGCGCAGGAGCCGCTCTCGGGCCCCCTGACCCCCGAGGCCCAAGAAACCAGGCCTGCAGGTTAACCAGATCCCGGCTACAGCTGGACGTGCGCATCTGGACATACACGCCCCCGGCCCAGCCCTGGGCACGGCCCGTCCGATCGAAGGGCAGGTGCCCCCACGGCTGCGGGCCGCCTGCGGGCGCCGAGCTTTGGGATCCAGCCCCCCCCCACCCCCCTGCGCCGCGCCCTCGGGTGGGCAGCCCGTCTGCACCCGCGGAGCCCGCGGTCCTGAGCAGAGGGCCGCCCCGGACCCGCTTCAGGCCGCCTTGGGCTTTGCGGTTCGGCCGCGGGGGCTGCGCTGACTTCCACCGTCTCCTCCAACATCGCGCGGCAGCCCGGCCCGCCCCACGGTGAGCCAGCGGCGCCCTGGCCTCCGCCGCCCAGGGGTGCGCCGGGCACCGAGGGACCCCGACACCACGCCGCTCGCTCCCGCGGAGCCGGACGGGCCTCCGGCGGGTGTTAGTGCGACAGGTGGGGCTTCGAACCCAAAATGCACAAAACCAGTGCCGACGCCTGGACCGCACGTCCTGCCGCCTCGTCCGCCGGCCCAGTGACCAGGGCCTTCAGCTCCCAGGACGCCCGCTTCCCGGCGAGGACGGCGCGGAGCCCGGCGTGAGCGGGACGGGCGGCCGCCGCCACCGTGTCTGCTGCCGGCCCGGGCTGTGGGCTCCTCCCGGGGCCGCGGCCGTGAGGACCGGGACGGTCTGCTGCCCTGAGCCCGCCCGTCCCGCTCCCGCCCCGGCAGACCCGCCCAGACCCGCCCCGGGCGTCCGCTCAGGACCTGCCGGCCTCCAGCCCGAGGGGACCCCCCCGGGGGAGGTCCTCACGCCGCCCCGCGGGGCACAGGCCTGGCCCTTCCCTGGGTCACCCCGTCACCGGCGCCCTCCCGCGGGGCAGCGGGAGAAGGTTCCCGGGGGCGGGGGCGGGGGGGTCCGGCCTCAGCAGCCAGGCGGACTGCGGGGTCATGACCACCGCAATTGCCCCTGTGCTGGGGGGCGGGGGGCGCCCCGAGGGCTGCACGCCATGCCGGCCGGGAGCAAAAGGAAACGCCCCACAAACCACCCGTGTCACAGCCCCAGTCCCTCCACGGGCCGGCAGGGGGCGCGCGAGGTCGTCCCCCGCGGGGACTGCTCACCAGCCGGACGCTCCGCGAGTCCTTCAGGCCGCACAGGCGTGACGGCCAGCGGGCGCCATGCGCACGAGCACCCAGAATGCCCCGGGCCGCCGCCTACCCAGAATGCCCCGGGCCCCTGCCTACCCAGAATGCCCCGGGCCGCCGCCTACCCAGAATGCCCCGGGCCGCCGCCTACCCAGAATGCCCCGGGCCGCCGCCTACCCAGAATGCCCCGGGCCACAGGGCAGTGAAGTCTTCCACACAAACACGTTTGCAGGCAACTCTATGCAGGACGGTGGTGGAGACAGTTACCATCAGCGGCTGCGCGGCTCGGGGCTGAGCAGCCACCTCTTGTTGTATCGTACCCCGTGAATCACAGAAGGATGCCTCAGGAAGTTGAATTAAAGAGTCACGTTTATTGCAATCCGGGACTATGAGGGGCCATTCCCAAATCTCATAGTAGCCATTTGGTCACAGTTCCAGGATTATATAGGCAAAAAAATCACACAGGTATTGATTACATCTCAGGGTTTGGAATGAGGCACCTGGCTCGCAAAAAAGCAGATTACAGAAGCAGAATTAAGCATGTTAATTACAGTTTCGGCTCTCGAGGTCACTGAGTTGATAGAAACACATTATCTAGAGCCCTCGGGTCTCCCGACCACTGAGTTGTCAGGACAATTTAGAGTAATTGTGCTGTCCTGGTCTCGGGACCACTAGGCAGCTGGAACGCACCTCCTGTGGCCACTAAAACAATTTAGGGTAATTGTGCTGTCCTGTTTCCAGGCACAGTAGAATTTGCTCTCTAAGACCGGTATGATAACAATCAATGGGATAGTCATTCCACTGATAAGGCATTCAATCGAATGGGATGACTTATACAATTTAGAAAATCAAAGTAACCTGTCCATTGTTAAACAAAGCAAATAGGTACCATACTTCACTATGACCCAGGAGGTCAGGGTTCGCTTCCAGTCAGGGCACGGGCCGGGTTGGGGCCTCAATCCCAGGGCTGGGGTGCAGGAGGCAGCTGATCCAGGATTCTCTCTCATCACTGATGCTTCTCCCTCTCCCTTCCTCTCTGAAAGCAATGAAAACATAAAAAATAAAGGCGGGTGCTGAGAAGCCGGGGGCGGGGAGGGTCCCGCCGTGGGGAGCCCTGGGTGGGGGTGGGGGGGGCGAGGACACGGGTCTGTGCCACCAGGCCTGCCTCCTGGGCCAAAGCTCCTCCTCCTGCAGTGACTGGGCACTGCCAGCCCAGCGCCCGGCCCCCGGGTCCCAAGTCCCAGGGTCCCGGCTCCAGGGTCCCAGCCCCCCGGCTCCCGGCTCCAGGTCTGTCTCCCGCAGTGGAGCCGCAGCAGGACAGGCGGGAGGCCGGCGGGAGCGTGGGGGGCGGGTGGGGAGGAAGCAGGTGGGGGTCCCCCAGGCGAAAGGCTGGGGCTCATCTGGAGACTCTCACTTGCCCTTTGTGGTGTTTGAGAGCTTCCTTCCCGGTTCTCATGTGCAAACTGAGGCCACAGCGGCAGCTCAGGCTCCTCTCTGATGAGGAGGAGGAGCAGGGTCCCGGGATGGAAAGGGCCGGGGACCTGCAGGTGCAGGAGGCGGAGGCGGGACACTCAGCCAAGCGCCCTCCTGCTTGTGGGGACCCCGCCCACCTGCTCCCCTCACTGCCCGGGAGGCCCACCTGGGGCTGGAGCAGGTCTGCGGGCGGGACAGGGGCTGCGGTGGGTCCTCAGGCCGTGTGCCTGGCCCGTCACCCCATCAGCATCTCACAGGCCGTGTGCCTGGCCCGTCACCTCCATCAGCATCTCCTTCTCACAGGCCGTGTGCCTGGCCCGTCACCCCATCAGCATCTCCTCACAGTCCCCTGTGCCCGGCCCGTCACCCCATCAGCATCTCACAGGCCGTGTGCCTGGCCCGTCACCTCCATCAGCATCTCCTTCTCACAGGCCGTGTGCCTGGCC